>NW_012267222.1:18988525-18991055 GCF_000151885.1 Dipodomys ordii
GCGCGGGGCGGAGGGCCTGTGGTCGTCATCCTCGGTTCCCCTGGGTGAGGCTGGGGAGGGGGTGGGACCGATGCGGACCCGTCCCTGTGTCCTCGGAGAGCGGCTCGTGTCCCCTCGGCCGAGCCACGAAGTGGGGGCGGGGGGGTGCGGCCAGGGCACGGATGGCTTTAGGGGTGTCCCATAGTCTCACCCCGCCCCCCCCCTGCAAAGCCTTAACTCTTTAGGAGAAGAGCCGGGAGAAGGGTGGTCTCCGGCATTGGGGGTGCGGTGCGCGGGGTGGGGGGCGGGCGGAACAGCCTCTCCCAAGGGCTGGATTTGGAACTGGATTACCCGAGAAAAGAGATAAAAATACCTAGAGAATTACGGAGCCTGGCGCTTTCCGAGACGTGGGCACTGCGGGTCTCCTCCGCTTTGAGATAGCCGTCTTCGTCGTCAGTCTTCCCGGAAAGGAGAGGGTGGGTTCGGGCCCCCGCGCCGCGGTGGAGGGGGTGGGAACCACCGTGTGAATGGAGAAAACACAACCGCAGAACCTGGATAGTCTCCGGCCGAATAACTTGGGCGCTCTCGGACTTCGCCTTGGGGAAGCTTCCGAATCACTGACGGCTTTGTCTGTGGAGTGTCCGAGCTTGTAGGGGAAGAACAGCTTCATTTCTTAATTGCCCAAGGCTTAGGACTTTTCTGTGGTGGGATTCCCGATCGTTCTAGGGGAAGATCAGATACGTGGCCAATTTTCACTTCCTGGCAGTGATAAGGACTGTGCTTGTCGCTCATTTCTGAGCACAACTTTTCTGTAGCAGTTGTTCTAGGGCTAATTGGGAGACTGATGTAGGTTTCTCTCAGGAAAGATGATTGATTCTTGAAGAAGGGTGGACTTGTGCTTTAGGGGTCTCTTGGGATCATTGCTTTTGCTCAGAAACACCAATTATCTTTTTGTAAGGAATTGATTTTGCTTGTGCTTAAGAATGATGACATCATGTATTTAAAGGGACAAAGAAAATTTGAGAAGAGATCTCATTATTTATAATTCAGTCTGTAGGTTTTACATTGAAGAGTGATGTGTGACTGTATCCTAACTTGTTCATATGATCAGTTCTGGCATTTTTCTGTGGTGTGTGATGATTTTTGTGTTCTTCACTGTTTACTTATCCAACGCAAATACGTTAAGCAGTCTACACTGTGCATGGGTGTGTTATGCTAAGCCAGCATCAGTGGCTCATTGAGTGGCTGTAATCCTAGCTACTCATGAGGCTGAGATCTTAGAATCCCAGTTCAAAGCCAGCCTAGGCAGGAAAGTCCAGGAGACTCATCTCCAGTTAACCACCAAAAAGCCAAAAGAGGAGTGTTGCCCAAGTGGTAGGGCACCAACTAAGGGACAATGCCCAGGCTCTGAGTTCAAACACCAGTACTGGTGAAAGAAATGGAAAAAAAAAAGGTTTTAATGACAACTGTTAAGTTAAATGGCAACTATTTCACTTAATATTAACTAGTTCTATGGCCATTTTTACTTTCCTATTAAGTCAGATTAAATCTATTAAATAGAAATTTTAGTGCCTTGGCTGAAGATGTAAACTTGAACCAACAGTAGCGAATCAGAGAGCTATTCTCTCTCTTTCTCTCTCTGGTCACGGGGCTTGAACTCTGGGCCTGGGTGCTGTCCCTGTGCTTTTCAGCCCAATGTGAGCCCTCTACTGCTTGAGCCACAGCGCCACTTCCGGTTTTCTAGTGGTTTATTGGAGGTAAGAGTCTCCTGGACTTTTTCCTGCTTAGGTGGGTTTTGAACCTGATCCTCAAATCTCAGCCTCTTGAGTAGCTAGGTGTGAGCTACCAGTGCCAGGCCTGGAGAGCTATTCTCTATATTAACTTGCTAATAAAGGGTCATGAGCCCAGTGCCTTTGGCTCTATGTCTGAAATCCTAGCTACTCAAGAGGTGCAGATCTGAGGATCATAGTTTGAAGCCAGCCTCAACAGTGGAATCTGTGAAATTCTTTATCTCCAGTTAACCACCCAAAAAGCCAAAGTGGAGCTGTGGCTCAAGTAGTAGAGTGCTAGCCTTGAGCAAAAACAACTTAGGGACAACACTCAGAACTTGTTCAAGCATCCCCTCCAAAAAAAAAATAGGTTAACTATCTATTTTTTATGTTTTCGTAAGTTGACAATTTTTTTTTTGTCGGTCATGGGTCTTGAACTCAGGGCCTGAATGCTGTCCCTGACCTCTTTTGCTCAAGGCTACCACTTTGAACCACAGCTCCACTTATGGTTTTCTGGTGGTTAATTGGAGATTAATATCTCATGGACTTTCCTGCCCGGGCAGGCTTTGAACTTCGATCCTCAGATCTCAGCTTCCTGAGTAGCTAGGATTATAGGCCTGAGCTACCAGTACCCGCTTGACAACTCTTTATAAAAACTGAAAGCCAGCCGGGCGCTGGCTGAGGATTGCGGTTCAAAGCCAGCCCGGGCAGGAGAGACCGTGAGACTCCTATCTCCAATAAACCACCAGAAAACAGGAAGTGGCGCTGTAGCTCAAGTGGTA
>NW_012267222.1:18991635-18993521 GCF_000151885.1 Dipodomys ordii
TCCCTCCCTCCCTCCCTTCCTCCCTTCCTTCCTTCCTTCCTTCTTTCTTTCTTTTATGTCGTCAGTCGTGGGGCTTGAACTCTGGGCCTGGGTGCTATCCCTGTGCTCTTCAGCTCAAGGCGAGCCCTCCACCACTTGAGCCACAGTGCCACTTCCCCCAGCCTTTCTTATTCTGCAGACAGTCTGCCTTTTGTGACTGATTTGCTTTTTGTTGTTGTTGTTGGTTCTGGGGCTTGAACTCAGGGCCTGGGCTCTGTTCCTGAGGTTGTTCTATGTTGTTGTTGTATTTTTGCTCAAGGCTAGTGCTCTTACCAGTGGAGCCACAACTCCACTTCCTTTCAGGGTTGTTGTTTTTTTTTTTTTAATAGTTTGAATAGAGATTTGAGTCTGACTCTCCTGCCCAGGCTGGCTTCAAAACATGATCCTCAAATCTCAGCCCTCTGAGTAGCTAGGATTACAGGCCAGAGCCACCAGCCCCTGGTGAGTGACTTGCTTTTTATAGAAAATTTATTTTTTTTAACCCAGGATGGTTTTGAACTCTGGGTATGCCTGCATCAGTCTCTTCAGTGGGAATGCACCCAGCCCAGGGGTATACCACTATAACTCGCTTATAAAAACTAAAAAAACATATTGTCACGAAATGGGTGATTCACGCCTGCAATCCTAGCCACTCAAGAGACTGAGGTCTGGAGGATCCAAGTTTAAAGCCAACCTAGGCAGAAGTCTGTGAGACTCCATTTCCAATTAATCAGCCAAAATCTGGGCTAGAGATGTGGCTCAAATGGTAGAACATCAGCCAAACAAGCCTGAGTTTAAATCCTACCACCACATACACACAAAAAAATTGTCACCGGGCGCCAGTGGCTCACGCCTGTAATCCTAGCTACTCAGGAGGCTGAGATCTGAGGATTGTGGGTCAAAGCCAGCCAGGGCAGGAAAGTCCATGAGACTCTTATCTCCAATAAACCACTAGAAAACCACAAGTGGCGCTGTGGTTCAAGCGGTAGAGCGCTTGCCTTGAGCTGAAGAATGCAGGGACAGCGCCCAAGCCCAGAGTTCAAGCCCCATGACCAACCAAAAAAATAAATAAATAAACAATTGTCATGAGTTTCTTTCCGTCTTCTTTGTGTGTGGGGTTGAGTGCTAGCCAGTTCTGAGACTTGAACTCAGGGACTGGTGTTGTCTTTTAGCTTTTTCACTCAAGGCCAAAGCTCTGCCTCCACTTCTGGCTTTTTGCTGGTTAATTGGAGGTTAATAGATTTTCCTGCCCAGACTGACTTTCAGCTGTGGTCCTCAGATCTCAATCTATTGAGTAGCTAAGATTGCAGGCATGAGTCGCCAGCTCCCAGTTTTCTTTCCCCTTTTATTCATTTATTCACTGTCATGACACTTCTCTTCCCACATTGCAGGCTCCAGTGATGATTTCTGCATTCTCAGACATCCAGCAGTCTTAGTCATAGATACAGGCAACAAATACAAACATTGCTACTGTAATTAAAGTTGCTTAGATTACTAGGTGGTGACAACTAGTGGTGCTTTTTATTCTTTCTAATGTGGACTAGCATGAGAAAAACTGGATATTTGATCCAGAGCCTTACACTTGTAGGCAAGTGCTTTACCATTGAGTGTATCATACCCAGCCCAGCCCCTAGGGTTTTCGTTTGTTTCGTTTGTGCCCACCTCAGGTCTTGAACTAAGGGCCTGGGTGCTGTCCCTGAGCTTTTGTGCTCAAAGTTAACACTCTACCACTTGAACCACAGCTCCACTTCTAGCTTTTTGATGGGCACTGGTGGCTCACACCTGTAAATCTTTTTTTTTTTTGCCCTCTTTTTTTTTTATTGTAAAGATATTATACAGAGGGTTACAGTTACATGAGTGAGGTAATG
>NW_012267222.1:18994646-19002699 GCF_000151885.1 Dipodomys ordii
ACACACACACACACACACACACACACACACACACACACACACACACCAATGGGCTTTCTTGGTTTGGAGCTATGGTCCTCAGATCTTGGCCTCCTGAGCAGTAGCTAGGTAGTAAAACCACCAGCACCCAGGATTCCAGGTTTTGTTTTGTTTTTAAGTAGTAATATAATAAAAAAATGTGGCAAGTCTTAAACAATAATTATTAAGTAGTAATATAATAAAAAATGTGGCAAGTCTTAAACACCTAGGGTAGGTTCATTTGTTATTTCTTTTCCTTAAGGATACATAGTTGTAAACTATGGCTTGTTAATTGAAGGTAAGAGTCGCACAGACTTGGCTGCCCCTACTGGCTTCAAACTTTGTTCTTCCCAGTCTCATCCTCCTGAGTAGCTAGGATTACAGGGGTGATCTATCAGTGTCCAGCTTTGTCAGTGTTTAATTTAGACATATTCTTAGAAGTAAAATCATGTGCTGGGTGCTGGTGGCTCACACCTGTAATACTAGCTAATCAGGAGGATGAGACCTGAGGATTACAGTTCTAAGCCAATCAAGGACAGGTTGGGAGCAAACCAAGGGCAGGAAAGTCCAGGAAACAGCTGGAAGTTGTGCTGTGGCTCAAGTGGAAGAGCGCTAGCCTTGAGCACAGAGACACTCAGGGACAGTTCCCAGGCCAAGTTCAAGCCCCAGGACCAGGAAAAAATAAAATAAAATCATGGATCATTTGGCATGTATATTTAAAATGCTGAAAGATGAAACTCAAGATTTTAGCACTTATGGGTGGAATTAAGCAGATGTACAAGGAGAAATATTTGATTCTGCTTACTTGAGGTAGTCAAATTTATAGAGACAAATGATGGCTAGGAGCTGGGGTGAGGGAAGAATGGGAAGTTAATGGCTGATGAGTATAGAGTTGGGATGATAAAAATTCTGTAATTGGGGCTGGGAAGGTGGCTCAGTGGTAGAGGGCTTGCCTTGCATGCATGAGGTCCTGGGTTCGATTTCTCAGCCCCACATAAGCAAAAAGAAAAAAGCCAGAAGTGGCGCTGTGGCTCAAGTGGTAGAGTGCTAGCCTTGAGCTGAAGAGCTGAGGGACAGCGCCCAGGCCCAGAGTTCAGGCCCATGACCGGACCCCCCCCCCAAAAAAAAAAAAGTCTCATGGACTTTTCTGCTCGGGCTGGCTTTGAACCGCGATCCTCAGATCTCAGCCTCCTGAGTAGCTAGGATTACAGGCGTGAGCCACCAGCGCCCGGCTGTCCACCAGACTCTTATCTCCAGTAAACCACCAGAAAACCAGAAATGGCACTGTGGCTCAAGTGGTGGAGGGCTTGCCTTGAGCTGAAGAGCTCAGGGACAACACCCAGGTCCAGAGTTCAAGCCCCATGACCAACAAAAAAAATAGAGAGAAAATGTAGCAAGGCAGGAAGGAAGGCAAAAGGATAGAATCTTAGGGGTCACCTCCACATTTAGGAAAGGAGAAAAGAAAATAAACCAGACGAGGCTTCAGATAACAGAGGACTAGTACAGACTAAGCAGGATATATAATCATCAAAAATTAAGCAGAGAAGTTGGAGGCATGGTTCAGGTGGTAGAATGCTAGCCAGTGAGCTGAAGTGAATTTGACTC
Organism: Dipodomys ordii; assembly: GCF_000151885.1. Taxonomy (NCBI): domain Eukaryota; kingdom Metazoa; phylum Chordata; class Mammalia; order Rodentia; family Heteromyidae; genus Dipodomys; species Dipodomys ordii. The sequence goes on from NW_012267222.1 coordinate 18,996,270, forward strand.
TGACCTCATACAAAAATAAATAAACAAACAAATAAATGAAAATTAAGCAGGGTCTGGTGGCTCATGCTGGTCGCCCCAACTACTTGGAAGGTTGAGATTGGAGGATAGTGATCCAAGGCTGCTCCATGCAGCAGTATTGTGAGACCTGTACCTCAACTGCCTTAGGAAAAAAGACCTTATCTAAAAGTAACTGCTTATCGACAATAATCTTCTGGTTGATGGCAGTAGTCTTCCAATGGTTGACAGTAATCTTCTGGTTGTTGGAATAGTCTTTGGATGGGTGCCAGTAATCTTGTGGTTGAAGACAATAGTCTTGGTTGTAGACAGTAGTTTTCTGGTTGTTGTCAGTTTTCTGGTGTTAGACAGTAGTCTGTTGTCAGTAGCCTTCTAGTTTTAGGCAGGTGAAATCAGTTTTACAATGGGTAGAATAGTGTCTTTTAACAGCCACGTAAGGAAGCACATGCAGCAGCACTTGAGAGGCTAAAGCAGAATGATCATCAGTTAGATGCGAGCCTGGGCTACATTCTTATAAAGATGATGCAAAGATCCTCCACTTGTTACACATTGTTCTTTACATTTGTGGATGTTTGTGTTGAAAAGATGCTTGATAATTACTTTGCTCAGTTAACCCCCTATCTCTTATTGGAACACTTTAAAATCATTAAATATTACCAAATGCAGCATATGTTTTTAACTTTTGCTTCCTCTGTTCTCATTCTGTCAGTGCATTGACAGAAGTACGTGTATAGGATATGAAAAGTTGAATAAAATGAATAGAATCCAGAAACTATTTTAGTTTTTTATGAGAAAAGCATTTCATGATGAAGAACTGATTATACAAAGTAAAATGCATTAAATTAATAAACATATTCCTTTTATTGAAACAGATCTGCAGTGGACGAGTGAACCAGAAAGATGCCCTCCTTAAAACTGAAGCCATGAAATGGTGATTGTTTTAGTCATTTTTAACCCAGGGGAAGGTTTTTACTCCCTTCTTCCCTCTTTCCCTCCCTCTTTCCTTCTCTCCCTCTTTCCCTCCCTCCCTCCCTTCCTTCCTTCCTTCTTTTTTTTTTTGGTCTGGGACTGGGACTCAAACTTGGTATCTGTTGCTTTCATTCATTGGCTGGCACTCTACTACTTGAGCCATACCTCCTACAACCCTCCGTGTGTGTGTGTGTGTGTGTGTGTGTGTTTGTTTTGGCCTGGGGCTTGAACTCAGGGCCTAGACACTATTCCTAAGCTTTATGTTCAAGGCTGGTGTTCTACCACTTGAGCCATAACTCTACTTCTGGCTTTTTGGTGTTTAATTGGAGATAAGACTTTCACAGGCTTTATGAGAAAAGCATTTCATGATGAAGAATTGATTATACAAAGTAAAATGCATTAAATTAATAAACATATTCCTTTTATTGAAACAGATCTGCAGTGGACGAGTGAACCAGAAAGATGCCCTCCTTAAAACTGAAGCCATGAAATGGCTTCAAAGCCATTGGCTTTGAACCATGAATCTCAGATCTCAGCCTTATTGGCATCAGCCACCAGGGCCTCTCCAGATTATGTGTCTTATTTTTAATTGTGGATTTCATTTTTTTTCAACAAAGTAAATAGCAAAATGTAATATAACATAAGAATTATTTCCAAAAATAGGACTTCAAGTTTCTATTGTCTTGGAGCATATATTTGTATAATTCAGTGGTGCTGGGGATTGAACCCTGTTTAGTTACCTTGGGCCTACTAAACAGGCGCTCACCCACCAAATTCCATCTCTAGTTCTTCCAAATAAGGTATCCTCCTTTCTTATATATTGTGATTTTTCAATTTGTTTGGGTTTTTGCAATGCTGAGTATTTAACTCAAAGTTTCAAATGTGCTAATAAATAAGCTCATCTTCTACCATTGAGCTACAACCCTAGTCCTTGTTCAGGTTTGGTTTGTTTTTTTGTTTTTTTTTATTGTGAGTAGGTCTTTGTTACCTGGGCTAGCCTCAAACCTGCTTCTTACCACTCTCTTGAGTGCTGGGATTATAGGTATAAAATACCAAACTTTGCCCTGTGTTAAGGTTTGTTTTTTATGTTTTTCTATTGGTACTAGGATTTGAGCTAAGGGCCTCTTGATATTAATCAGATATTCTACCACTTTTGTTGCTAGTGCTCTACCTCTTGAGCCACAGCTCCACATCTGGCTTTTTAGTGGCTAATTGGAGATAAGAGTCTCATGGACTTTCCTGCCTGGGCTAGCTTCAAATCAGGATCCTCAGATCTCAGCTTTTTGAGTAGCTATGATTACAGGTGTGAACCACTGGTGCCGACTTTTGAATGTTCTTTTATTAAACTATGGTGGTAGTAGATGGTAGAGCTTTGTGTATAGTTGGCTTTTTTTCCCTCCCCACTTTATTTTTTCACTTGTTTAGAAAAATAAAATTCTACTCTGTGTCAGTTCCCTCATCCCATTGCAGTTTACTGTTCAATAAAATTCAGTAGTCTGGGGACCTTTTTTGGGGGGTCAGTCGTGGGCCTTGAACTCTGGGCCTGGCCTTCAGCTCTTCAGCTCAAGGTGAGAGCTCTATCACTTGAACCATAGCTCTACTTTTGGTTTTCTGGTGGTTGGAGATAAGAGTCTCACAGGCTTTCCTGCCCTAGCTGGCTTTGAATTGCCATCCTCAGATCTCAGTCTTCTGAGTAGCTAGGATTATAGGCGTGAACCACTGGCACTCAGTATGTGTTTGCTTGTTTGTTTTGTTTTTGTTTTGCCAGTCCTAGGGCTTGAACTCAAGGCCTGGGCAGTGTCCCTGGGCTTTTTTTGCTCAAGGCTGGCACTCTTAACATTTGAACCACAGCACCATCTCTGGCCCTTTCTGTTTATGTAGTACTGAGGAATCGAACCCAGGGCTTCATGCATGCTAGGCAAGCACTCTACCACTAAGCCACATTTCCCGCCTATGGGGACCATTTTGATAAAGCTTTTCCGTCAGATATTTAGGAATTAAGATTTGAGTTGTCTGTTTTACTTCAAAGTTTGTTTATGAAGCTGTACTTCTTTATCATTTAGCAAGTTTACTTTGTGCTTAAACTATTCTGACTATTCTTTGTCAAGAAATAGTTGTTTTTGTTTTATTGACAGTACTGGGAATTGAACCCTGGGCCTGTGTGTGCTAGATCTGCCACCAAGCTACATCCTTGGTCCCAGGGAACAGTATCATTTTCAGTTGTGCCTTAATGGGAATACAAGAGAAGGCAGGCATACAATTGCAGTTCAGTAACTTACTATGCAGGCAAGAGTTTGCTGTCAAGTGAGTGAAAGGGAGAGATAAGGTGTGCTTGAATTAATGGTTTCCATACTTGAACAATTCTGAATGTACTGTGGTTATTTGTATTTTTTCCTTGCAATTTTCTTTTTTTTAATCATTAACTTTTTATTACACAGTAAAGAGGTAATTACAATGATATTTGTATCCTCTTGTTCTACATTTGTTTTTGAATGTCATTCACTTCAGCTTTAACTAACATAAACATTCAAAGAAAAGGACTGTTTTTTTTCACTCTAAGATGTTAACTCAAGAAAGAAGGACTTCTTTCAAATTTTCAATTATTCAGTTATAAGTCTGTTTCTCTAGTAAATAGTCATTGTTTTGGATTTATTATCATATGTGGAAATGGATTTCTTAAATTTAATTTAGTTTTTATTGTAAGGGTGACGAACAGGGGAGTTATAGTACATAAGTAAGGTACTGGGTTCGTTCGTTCCTTCCTTCCTTCCTTCCCCCTTCTTTCTCTCTTTCCTTCTCTCCTCTCTCCCTCCCTCCCTCCTTCTCTCTCTTTTTCTTTCTCTCTTTCTCTCTTTTTCTTTCTTTCTTTCTTTCTTTCTTTCTTTCTTTCTTTCTTTCTTTCTTTCTTTCTTTCTTTCTTTCTTTCTCTCATCATGGAGCTTGAACTCTGGGCCTGGGCGCTCTACCACTTGAGCCACAGGGCCACTTCCAGTTTTCTGGTAGTTAATTGGAGATGCGTCTAATGGACCTCCTGCCAGCGCTGGCTTTGAACTGCGATCCTCAGATCTCAGCCTCCTGAGTAGCTAGGATTACAGGCGTGAACCACCAGTGCCTGGCATAGTATATTTCTTTTTTTTTTTTTTTGGGTCCGGTTGTGGGGCCTGAACTCTGGGCCTGGGCGCTGTCCCTCAGCTCTTCAGCTCAAGGCTAGCGCTCTACCACTTGAGCCACAGCGCCACTTCCGGCTTTTTTCTTTTTGCTTATGTGGTGCTGAGGAATCGAACCCAGGGCCTCAGGCATGCAAGGCATGCGCTCTACCACTGAACCATCTTCCCAGCCCCAGTACATTTCTTTTTAAACACTGTAACCCCTCCCTCATTCTCTCCCACTTACCACTACTCCCCTCCCCCACATCTGCATGTTTCTTAAGTGAATTTTTTCTTTTAAAGTAATTGTTTCCAAGAGGGGAAAAAAATCATGGCATATCCTTGCCCAGAAAAAAGAAACTTTGTAGCTGGACACGGTGATACATGACTGTAATCCTAACACTGGGGAAGCTGAACCAGAAAAATACTAAGTTCAAGGTCAGCCTGAATTATGTAGTGAGACCTTGTCTTTAGAAGAAAAGGGGGAAAAAAATAAGACAAGCACAGCAGGGAAGAAGATGTCAGCCTTCTTCTGTTGGAAGCCTGGCTTTGCACACAGGCTTCAGTAGACCTTGCATGTACAGTGCCACTTGTTACTCAATGGGAGATGTCACAGAAGTCTTTTTTTTTTTTTTTGCTTGTCTTGGGACTTGAACTCAAGGCCTGGGCACTGTTCTTGAGCACCACTTCCAGCTTTTTCTGTTGATGTGGCACTGAGGAATTGGACCCAGGGCTCCATGCATGCTAGGCAAACTCTACACTAAGCCACATTCTCAGCCCTACAAGTTTACTTGACCTCCTGCACTGCTGGAATTCTTGTTCTTACCATTCTCTCTATTATTACCATGGCAAATTATCCTTTCTGAAATCCTCTTATATGTATGTATTTTTTTTTTTAAAAGGAAAAAGCTGGATGCTGGCTGCTCATACCTATAATCCTAGGTACTCTGGAAGCTAAGATTTGGGGATTGCAATTTGAAGCCAGCCAGGATGGAAACTTCAATGAGACTCTTTATCTCCAAAAAGCTAGTAGTGGAGATGTGGCTCAAATGGCAGAATACCCTTAGCAGAAAAAGCAAGCAAAGCCTTGCGCTGGTGGCTCACGCTGTCATCCTAGCTACTCAGGAGGCTGAGATCTGAGGATACGGGTTCAAGCCACCCCGGGCAGGAAACTCCATGAGACTCTTTTTTTTTTGGGGGGGGTCCGGTCGTAGGGCCTGAACTCTGAGCCTGGGCGCTGTCTCTCAGCTCTTCAGCTCAAGGCTAGTGCTCTAGCACTTGAGCCACAGTGCCACTTCCGGCCTTTCTCTTTTTGCGTATGTGGTGCTGAGGAATCGAACCCAGGGCCTCATGCAACCCAGGGCCTCATGCACGCAAGGCAAGCGCTCTACCACTGAGCCACCTTCCCAGCACCTCCATGAGACTCTTATCTCCAATAAACCACCAGAAAACTGGAAGTGGACCTGTAGCTCAAGTGGTAGAGCTCTTACCTTGAACTGAAGAGCTGAGGGACAGTGCCCAGGCCCAGAGTTCAGGCCCCACGACCAGACCCAAAAAAAACAAAACAAAAAAAGCAAATAATTTATTGCTTTACTAAAGTTCCATACTGTTTCACTTTGCCCATTTAAGTTTCCCCTTCATAAATGGAAGGTTTAACAGCTGTGGGATGTAAATACTTTCAAATAGGATTGAAACCAAGTGCATGTCCAGGCCAGGCAAAGAGCCACACTCCACATTCAGAGACACACCTGGGGAAGGAGGGGTGATACCAGCCTTCACAGAGTACCTGCTCTGCCTAAAAATTAGATAAGCCTCTGCCAAGCCTTGGCTGACAAAGCCAAATTTGCTATTTTAGGAGACTGAATTCAAGATTTTTATGGGAAAGTTCTGAATTTTTAAGCTTCATTATGTGAATTCTCACTTTCCTATCACTGAGGACCTAAAATCCCCAGCAGAGGCAAATGGGCCTGAAACATTAGCTGGGCTTGTGCATTTCTTCCTTCTCCAGGCTGCAGAGAAGATACAGACCTGTCTAGCACATGGACTTGACCAGTTACCTTTTAACTTAATTAAAATAATTAAAATGCAATTTCATCAGCTTAGGGGAGGGAGTTTAGTTCAATGGTAGAATGCCTGATACACACAGGGTTCAGTTTAAGGAAAAAAAAAAGGGGCTGGAAAGGTGGCTCAGTGGTAGAGCACTTTTCTTGCATGCATGAGGCCCTGGGTTCGATTCCTCAGCACCACATAAGCAAAAAAGAAAAAAGCCAGAAGTGGCGCTGTGGCTCAAGTGGTAGAGC
>NW_012267222.1:19008825-19010450 GCF_000151885.1 Dipodomys ordii
GTCCGGTCGTGGGGCCTGAACTCTGGGCCTGGGCGCTGTCCCTCAGCTCTTCAGCTCAAGGCTAGCGCTCTACCTCTTGAGCCACAGCGCCACTTCCGGCTTTTTTCTTTTTGCTTATGGGGTGCTGAAGGCATGCAAGGCAAGCGCTCCACCACTGAGCCACCTTCCCAGCCCCGATACTTTGTATTTTTAAGAGTAGCATCTTGTGTTTTGTTGTATTTTATGTTATTTGTGCCAGTTCTGGGATTTGAACTTAGGGCCTGCATTTTCCCCTACCCGTTTGTGCTCAAACCTAACACTCTACCACTTGAGCCACACCGCCATTTCTGGTTTTTTGGTGGTTAATTGGAGGATAAGAGTCTCACAGACAGCCAGGCTCTGGTTAATAAGCTTGACTGTATTTTTGGTGTTTTTTTTTTTGTTGTTGTTGTTCGGTCATGGGGCCTGAATTCTGGGCCTGGGCACTGTCCCTCAGCTCTTCAGCTCAAGGCTAGCGCTCTACCACTTGAGTCACAGCGCCACTTCCGGCTTTTTTCTTATGTGGTGCTGAGTAATTGAACCCAGGGCCTCAGGCATGCAAGGCAAGCGCTCTACCACTGAGCCACCTTCCCAGCCCAAAGCTTGACTGTATTTTTAAATGCTTTGTTTCCTCTTAACTGAACTAAGCATATTTCAACTTTAATAAAGATGTGTTTTTTTCCAAGTAGTTGACAGATACCTAGTTGTATAGGAAAGAAATGCACAAATCAGGTATGGTACTAAAATTCCTCAATGGCTTTTATGTACAAAATTTTATTGTTATGCTGGAATTCCTTTTGTGTGTGTGCTATTACTGGTGTTTGAACTTAGGTATTGTGCTCTCACTTGGTTTATCTGCTCAAGGCTGGCACTCTCCCACTTGAGCAAGACCTCTACTTCCTCCACCTTTTTAGTAGTCAAGTGGAGATTAGAGTATCATGGACTTTTCTGCCTCGGCTGACTTTGAATATTGATCTTTAGATCACAGCCTCCTGAGTAGCTAGAATAACAAGGGTAAGTCACCAGCACTGGGCTTGTTGTGACATTGCCATATATACACATATGTACTGCCATCATACTCAACTTGCGCTTTTTTTTTTTTTTTTTTTTGTCGGTCGTGGAGCCTGAACTCTGAGCCTGGGTGCTGTCCCTCAGCTCAAGGCTAGCGCTCTTCTTGAGCACTAGGCTCTACTTGAGCCACAACGCCACTTCTGGCTTTTTCTGCTTATGTGGTGCTGAGGAATCGAACCCAGGGCCTCATGCATGCAAGGCAAGCACTCTACCACTAAGACACTGTCCCAGCCCCCACTTGCTCTTTCTTCTTCTTCTCCCAACCCACTTTTTCTTTTTTCTTCCAGAAGTAGGACTTGAAATCAGGTCCTTACAACTTTGCTTGGCTTTATTTATTTTTTTTGTCGGTCTCAGGGCTTGAACTCTGGGCCTGGGCGCTGTCCCTCAGCTCTTCAGCTCAAGGCGAGCTCTATACCACTTTGAGCTACAGCGCCACTTCCTGTTTTCTGGTGGTTTATTGGAGATAGGAGTCTCACGGTCTCTCCTGCCCGGGCTGGCTTTGAACCGCAATCCTCAGATCTCAGCCTCCTGAGTAG
>NW_012267222.1:19010955-19019779 GCF_000151885.1 Dipodomys ordii
TGTGTGTGTGTGTGTGTGTGTGTGTGTGTGTGTGTGTGTGTGTGTGATTCTAAGGGTTAACTCAGGGCCTCATACTTGGTTGAAAGATAACACTGAGTTACACCTCTAGTCCTTTTTGCATTGGTTATTTTCGAGGTAGGTATTGTTTTATGCTGTCTGGTCTAGGCTATGATAGTTTGTTTTTCTGTTTGTTTGTTTTTTTTGTCAGTCATGGGGCTTGAACTCTGGGCCTGGGCACTGTCCCTAAGATCTTCATCTCAAGGCGAGTGTTCTACTGCTTGAGCCACAACGCCACTTCTTGTTTTCTGGTGGTGTATTGGAGAGTCTCATAGACTTGCCTGCCCAGGCTGGCTTTGAACTGTGATCATCCTCAGATCTCAGCCTCCTGAGTAGCGAGGATTACAGGTGTGAGCCACCGGTGCCCAGCTTGGGCTGTGATAGTTCTAATCTATTTGTGCTGTCCTATGTTGCTAGGGAAGACAGTTGTGCAACTGGCATTGTGTCATTGCTGCCCCCCTGGCCCTCCTCCCCACTACCCCTGCAGCTAGGATTATAGGCACCTTTGCACTTAACCATTAGTCTAGATGGAATTGTAGGTTGGCCTCAACCACGTTCCCCTGAGTTCCATCTCCCAAGTAGCTAGGATTACAGGCTTGAGCCACTTGTCCAGCTTTAAAACATTTTTGTTTTGTTTGGTTTTTTTTTTTTTTTTTGGTTGTGGGGCCTGAACTCTGGGCCTGGGCACTGTCCCTCAGCTCTTCAGCTCAAGGCTAACACTCTACCATTTGAGCCACAGTGCCACTTCCGGCTTTTCTATTTTTGCTTATGTGGTGCTGAGGAATCGAACCCAGGGCCTCAGGCATGCAAGGCAAGCGCTCTACCACTGAGCCACCTTCCCAGCCCAGCTTTAAAACATTTTTTAGCATGTATTCTATAAAGAGATTTCATCATGGCAATTCACACATGCAGATATAGTTCAGGCAGATTAACCTCATCTAGTGCTCTCTTTCCCTGTCTCTTATTCTCTTACTCAGTTACTTTCAGTGAGATTTTTTGTTCTAGGAAGATTTTTTTTAAAGTTTTATGAAAACCACTGATTGAGTTAATATACTACAAATGAAATGTTTTGTAGGGCTTCTGTTTGGCATGAAAACAAAACTCAGAGCTTCAAAATGCCTCTGTGTCCTTAGGGACTGTGAGTGATGATTTCATTACTCATGGAAGTGAAAATGAAGTGCCGTGTAAATTGGTACAGAGCATGTTATTACCAAGAAATTGTATCTGAGCCCACTCCTGTGTGTTTCTGGCATCGGTGTCCAGGACTAAGCTTGCAAACATGCCCTTGGGAACAAGGTCTGGTGTTTTTGCGGACAGTAAGATGGGTATTGCAACAGTGCAGATGCCTTTGCTGAGCTTGCTAATTGTACTTTTAGAAGATTTGGAAAGGGAGTAAGTTGTTTTATTGAATCAAACAGATTTATTCTGCTTGGGGAAAGTAGTAATATAAATTGTCTTCCATAGTCTGTATTATATCTGTGTGTGCATATGTGTGTGTGTGTGTGTGTGTGTATGTCTGCACCCATGTATTCTATGTACCAGTCTTGGGGATTGAATTTAGAGCCTGGACACTGGCCCTTTTTTGCTTATAGGTAACACTCTACCATTTGAGCCACAGCCCCCCTTCTGGCTTTTTGTTGGTTAGTTGGTGGTTAGTAGACTTTGCTGCCCTTGATGGCTTTGAATCATGATCCTTAGATCTCATCCTCCTGAGTAGCTAGGATGACAGCACCCATCTTTCTGATATTTTCTATTGCAAATATACTTTATGCTTGATATTTTAGCCAGTTAGGCCTATTCTTAGAACATTTATCATTCAGCAAATTGTCTTGCATTAAAGCTAGAAGAACTTTTTGGTGCTAGCTCAAATCAGGATCTTAAGACTGCTAAGCAGGTGCTGGCTCTTGAGCTACATTGCCAGTACAAAACTGATTTTTTTTTCCTTTTTTTTTTTTTTTGTCAGTTCTAGGGCTTGAACTCAAGTCTTGGGTACTGTCCCTGAGCTCTTTTTGCTCAAGGGTGTGAACAACAGTACTACTCCCGGCTTCCTAGAGATTAGTTGGAGATACGAGTCTCATAGACTTTCTTGACACTTTGAACTGTGATCCTTAGATCTTAGCCTCTGGAGTAGGTAGGATTATAGGTGTGAGCCACCAGTGCCTGTATCCTAATTTTTTTAAAATAAGGTCTTGCTGTGTAGGCCAGGCTGATCTCAAATTGTTGGTTCTCCTGCCTCAACCCAAATTCTGAGATGATAGGTGTGAGCTATCATACCAGTTTAAGATTGCAATCATTTTTTTTTTTTTTTTTTTTGGTCGGTCGTGGGGCCTGAACTCTGGGCCTGTTTTTTTTTTTTTTTTTTTGGTCCGGTCGTGGGGCCTGAACTCTGGGCCTGGGTGCTGTCCCTCAGCTCTTCAGCTCAAGGCTAGCGCTCTACCACTTGAGCCACAGCGCCACTTCCGGCTTTTTTCTTTTTGCTCATGTGGTGCTGAGGAATCGAACCCAGGGCCTCAAGCATGCAAGGCAAGCGCTCTACCACTGAGCCACCTTCCCAGCCCAAGATTGCAATCATTTTTTAATTCCTATCCACAGTGTTCTAGTTCTCTTTGCAGGACCCAGAGTTAGTTTTCTTCCTAAGTTTGAAGTCTTAGATCATTGTTACTGGCTAAAGGAGGCTACCTTATTCCATTTGTCATCTTATAGTTGTAAGGTTTATAGTTGTAAGAATGATGGGAGAAGAGTTTTCAGTTTTACAGTTATACCAGAACTTGGATAACAGTTGTTGTTGTTTTTTGTGGGCTTATTGAAGCTTGAACTCAGGAGCTGGGTGCTGTCCCTGAGCTCATTTTGCTCAAGGCTAGCACTCTACCACTTTGAGCCACGGTGTCATTCCCATTTCTGGTAGTTAATTGGAGATAAGAGTCACAGGTTTTCCTGCCCAGGCTGACTTTGAACTGAAATTCTCAGATTTCAACCTCTGAGTAGTGAAGATTAGAGGCGTGAGTCACCAATGCCCAGCTTTATTCTAGTTTTTAGTGGCGAGAAAAAAAGTGTCATTAAAAGCCTTAGTTAAGCTGGGTGCCAGTGGCTCACACCTATAATCCTAGCTACTCAGGAGGCTGAGATCTGAGAATCATGGTTCAAAGCCAGCCCAGGTAGCAAAGTTGGTTAGACTCTTTTCTCCAATTACCTACCAGAAAACTGGAAGTAGTGCTGTGGCTCAAGTGGTAGAGCATTTGCCTTGAGCTGAAGAGCTCACGGTCATCGCCCAGGCCCAGAGTTCAAGCCCCACAACTGACCAAAAAAAAAAAAAAAGCCTCTGTTTGACAGGTTGGTGTTTGATTGCTACCTGTGACATTAAGATGGCTCCTAAATAGTGTGGGAGAGTTCTGGAAAAATTTCCTACCAAGTGTGGGAAGGGATTTTTTTGTTTGCTGAGTCATTTCTGAGTTTCTGACAGTCATATACTGGTGTTGTTGTTTACCTGTAGCTGTGGAGTGGGATGTCATGGCCAGCTCCTCGGACAGTGAAGATGACAGTTTTATGGCTGTGGACCAAGAAGAAACTGTGCTGGAAGGGACAATGGAGCAAGATGAGGACCCACAGCCTGAACTGGAGGTTGAAGAGGCTAGACACAATAGGTCCATGTCTGAGTTACCAGAAGAGGTTTTGGAGTACATCTTGTCCTTCCTCTCACCATATCAGGAGCACAAAACTGCTGCTCTTGTCTGTAAACAATGGTACCGACTTATCAAAGGTATTGTGAAAATAGAAGTTCTTTTAGTTTTTTTTTCCCTCCCTCTCTCTCTCCCTTTTTTTTGTCGGTCATGGGGCTTGTACTCTGGGCTTGGGTGCTGTCCCTTTACTTTCCGGCTCAAGGTGAGCTCTCTACCACTTGAACCACAGCGCCACTTCTGGTTTTCTGGTGGTTACTCGGTGATAAGAGTCTCAGGACTTTCCTGCCCAAGCCTGCTTTGAATCCTGTTCCTCAGAACTCAACCTCCTGAGTAGCTAGGATTACAGGCGTGAGCCACCAGCGCTCGGCTCTTTTAGTTTTTGTTGAGTGATTCATTTTTAAACTCCCTATTTCCTTTTCTTTGCCCTTAAATATACTGCAGTCATGAAAATTTAGTAGGTAACATATTTTTCTTCTCTTCTTACTTTAATGTTTGTTTACTGTTCATTATTTAGTGCCAGTCTTGGGTCTTAAAATCAGGGTCTCTAAGCTTTGTTGCTTAAGTCTACCTCTCTAACCACTTAAGACACAATTCCACTTCTAGCTTTTGTTGGTTAATTGGAATTAAGAGTCTGATAGGCTTTCCTGCCTTGACTAGCTTTGAACTGCAATCCCTAGACTTCATCCTCCTGAGTAGCTAAGATTAATCTAGCAAGAGGCACCTGTGCCTGACAGAAAGCTTACTTTTTAAAAACCTTTTCTTAGGCAGAAATTCATCATCTTAGAATGTTATAAGCTAATTTACCATGTCCTTGCTTAATGCTTGGTTACTATGGTCTAGCGATGGATATTTATTAAGTAGATGTCTTTTGTCAGTTGTGGGGCTTCAACTCTGGGCCTGGGCACTGTCCTTGAGTTCTTCAGCTCAAAGTGAGCACTCTGTATCACTTGAGCCACAGTGCCACTTCCAGTTTTCTGGTGATTAATTGGAGATAAGATTCTCACAGACTTTCCTGCCCAGGCTGGCTTTGAACCATGATTCTCAGATCTCAGCTTCCTGAGTAGCTAGGATTATAGGCATGAGCCACCAGCACCTGGCTTAAGTAGATGTCTTATTATTATATACACTGTTTCATTATATTTGTCACAAAACTTGGAAGTAAAAATGTTGGTTATCTTGATGAATTGTCCCATGATATAACTTAAAGGGGACCAGAGTTATAATGTGAATTAATTTGAGCAAATTACCTAACCTCAGTAAAATGAAGGGATTGTATTTTCCAGTTTTGAAATTCTATGATTCTGATTTGAAAATATAATTCTGAAATTTTGGAATTCTATGACTGAATAAAAATGAAATGAAATTAGACTTCCTCAAAAAAATTTATAAAGTAGTGTAAAGATAGTTCAGATAATTTTATCTACAAGCTACATGTCCAGGCTAAGGCATTTGTTCCTTTTGTCTTTAGGTGTAGCGCACCAGTGTTACCATGGCTTCATGAAAGCTGTCCAGGAGGGGAACATTCAGTGGGAGAGCCGAACCTACCCTTATCCTGGGACCCCCATCACTCAGCGGTTCTCACACAGTAAGTATTTGCCGTGAGAAAAAATCCCTGTTATGCCCAGGTTTCTAGAAATGATTTGGATTAATTAATCTTGTCCTGCTTTTTAATGCAGAGAATATAAAATGGGAATTTATATTAAGTTTATAATCAGAATTATGAAAAAGTAAGCCTAAGCCTCTTGTAAGGGCTTGGATGTAGATCACTGGAAGAACTCTGGCCTAGGTGGGACCCTGCATTCAAGATCAGAAATGACAAAAATAAATAGCTGATGCTTTGTGAATAATTTTTTTTTTGGTCGGTCATGGGGCTTGAACTCTGGGCTTGGGTGCTGTCCCTGCACTCTTCAGCTCAAAGAGAGTGCTCTACCGCTTGAGCCACAGCACCACTTCCAGTTTTCTAGTGGTTTATTGGAGATAAGAGTCTCACAGACTTTCCTGCCCAGGTTGGCTTTGAACCATGATCTTCAGATCTCAGCCTTCTGAGTAGCTAGGATTTTAGGCATGAGCCACCACTGCCCAGCTTTGTGAATAATTTGATGTTTGGCTTTCTTTGCATTCCAGAGAGTTCAAGGTGTTCTGCTTAGAATTTTAAACATGTAACATCATGTGAGGGGAAATAGGAATAGCCATGGCTTGGTACTAAATCTTTTTGTTGTTGTTGTTGTCGGTTGTGGGGCTTGAACTCTGGGCCTGGACACTGTCCCTGGGCTCTTCAACTTCAAGGCTAGCACTCTACCACTTGAGCCACAGTGCCACTTCCAGTTTTCTGGTGGTTAATTGGAGATAAGAGTCTCAGAACTTTCATGCTAGGGCTGGCTTCGAACCGTGATCCTCAGATCTCAGCCTCCTGAGTAGCTAGGATTACAGGCATGAGCCACTGGTGCCCGGTGGTGCACACTGGTGCCACTAAATCTTAAGATCACTATTTTAACATAGTATTTTATACTTCATGAACACAGAATTTGACTGGAGTTACAAAAAGTTTGAATGTGAAGGGTACTGATTATAAAACAAGTTTTCATAATAAAATTATAAAGAAAGCATTCTAAACGGGGCTCTGGTGGTTCACACCTGTAATCCTCGCTACTCAGGAGTCTGAGATCCAAGGATCCCAATTCCAATCCAGTCCTGGCAAGGAAATCTGAGACTCTTATCTCCAATAAAACTACTTAGAAAAAACCAGAAGGAGCACTGCAGTTCAAGTGGTAGAGTTCTAGCCTTGAGCACAAAGAGAGTCAAGGTCAGTGTGCAGGCCTGGAGTTCAAGCCCTAGGACCAGCAGAAAAAAAAAGAACGAAAGAAAAGAAAATGTTTTAATAAGTTTACATAATTCAAATCTTTTAATCTAAATTAACTTATTTATTTTGGACAATACTGTGGTTTGAACTTAGACCTTACATTTCCTAAGCAGGCATTCTATCTCTTGAGCTATACCCCTAGCTCTTTAAGTCTTTATTTTCTAGACACTGTCCTAGTCCACTAGTGATTCATTTCCTTCCATCAAAAGTGAGAAGTAGGCTGTGTGCTGGTATCTTTTGCAGTGTAATCTCAGAAGCAAGTACATCTCTTTTCTGTTCTCTTAGTCACACTGGATTGAACAGGGATATAAATAACAAGATGAGAATCATAAAGGAGCATCTTAGCAGTTAATTACCCTATATGTTTTACTCTTCTATATTCAGATGTTCAATAAATATAACTCATTGTTTTTGAATTGGATCTAAATAGGTTGAAGAAACAGGCCAAGATATTGCCATGTTTTTTAGTTCTCTCAAAGAGCTGTTTTTACTTGTGCTGTTGTAGAGTGCCTAGAGCAGTGAATCTCCAAGTGTGATTCCTGGACCTCTGGGGACAAGGGCACTCATGAAACGTCATTGAGGGACTCTGCTTGTTCTAAACTGTGAGTGCTTGGCAGTGAAGAACACTGTGATTACAAGAACAGTAAATGTCAACAACAATAGTGCACAGCAAAGAAGTGTGCAGTACAGGCTTTTCTAGATAGAAGAAGCCTGGGACAGAAAAGCAGGCAAAGGGGCTGGTAATGTGGCTTAGTGGTAGAGAGCTTGCCTAGCATGCATGAAGCCCTGGATTATATTGCCTATACTATATATACAGGAAAATCTAGAAGTGAGGCTGTGGCTCAAGTGGTACAGTGCTAGTCTTGAGCAAAAAAAGCTCAGGGACAGTGCCTAGGACCTGAGTTCATACCCCAGGACTGACCAAAAAAAAAAAAAGGCAAGCAAAGCCAGGCACCAGTGGCTCACTCCTGCAATCTTAGCTATTCAAGAGGCTGAGATCTGAGGATGGAGGTTTGAAGCCAGCTACAGCAGGAAAGTCTATTGAGACTCTTATCTCCAATTAACCACTGAACAGTCCAAAGGTACAGCTATGGCTCAAATGGTACAGTGATAGCCTTGAGGTAAAAAGCGCAGGGACAGTGCCAGGTCCCAAATTCAAGTCCTGGACTGGCACACACACACATACAAAGCAGGGCAGAGCCAGGTGCCAGTGGCTCACACCTGTAATCCTAGCTACTCAGGAAGCTGAGATCTCAGGATCATGGTTTGAAGCTAGCCTGTGCAGAAAATTTCATGGGACTCTTTCCAATTAAAACTACTCAGGAAGAGCTGGAAGTGGTGCTGTGTCTCAAATGGTAGAGTGCTAGCCTTGAGCACAAAGAGGCTTAGGGACAATGCTTAGGCCCTGAGTTCAAGTCCAGGACTGCCCCCCCCCCCAAAAAAAAAGCTGGTGATGTGAAAAGGTAATTTCTCCTAATTTTTGGTGAATTTGTATTGCTAATCATGTGAGCCTTGATTGACATGGAATATCCTTTTCAGGTTTATTGAGTCCCCAGCATAATACTTGGGAAAGCTTTTTAGTATTTGTTCTTCTAATATGGTCAGGGAGTTCCACATATTGCCAGTCCTATTCCTGCAGGAGCCAACAGGCCTAGACTGGATAACCATTCTTGACTGTTCCTGAGTTACGTAATAAGACTTTATCAAATATGTTCTGGCTTGTAAAAGTGAAATGCAGGACAGCATATTCTCTTTAGCATGGGATAAATGCCTCAGGCCCTTTCCCTGGAGACAAGTGGGTAAACAAAAGAGTATTTAATATCTGCAAGTAAAAAAGTTGCAATGTAACATTTGCTCTAAGAGCCTATAGGGAATACTCCATGTACCATGAAAATGGAAATTATTCAAAGACATTGCATTTGAACTGCTTGTAGTGCAGTAGAAAATTATTTGGAAGCCAGGCACCAGTGGCTCACGCCTATAACCCTAGCTACTCAGGAGGCTGAGATCTGAGGATCATGGTTCAAAGCCAGCCTAGGCAGGAAAGGCTATGAGACTCTTTATTTATTTATTTATTTATTTATTTATTGTCAGTTGTGGGGCCTGAACTCTGGGCCTGGGCGCTGTCCCTCAGCTCTTCAGCTCAAGGCTAGCGCTCACCACTTGAGGCACAGCTCCACTACTGGCTTTTTCTGCGTATGTGGTGCTGAGGAATCGAACCCAGGGCCTC
>NW_012267222.1:19022144-19028112 GCF_000151885.1 Dipodomys ordii
GGCATGAGGCCCTGGGTTCGATTCCTCAGCACCACATAAGCAAAAAGAAAAAAGCTGGAAGTGGCGCTGTGGTTCAAGTGGTAGAGAGCTAGCCTTGAGCTGAAGAGCTGAGGGACAGCGCCCAGACCCAGAGTTCAGGCCCCATGACCGGACCCCAAAAAAAAAATGGAAGTAGGCTGGGAATGTGGCTTAGTGGTAGAGTGCTTGCTTAGCATGCATGAAGACCTGGGTTCGATTCCTCAGTACCACATAAACAAAGCCAGAAGTGGTGCTGTGGCTCAAGTGGTAGAATGCTAGCCTTGAGCAAAAGCTCAGGAACAATGCCCAGGCCCTGAGTTCAAACCCCAAAACTGGCAAAAAAAAAAAAAAAGAAGAAGAAGTTGAGTTGTGGCTCGAAGTGGTAGAGTCCTAGCCTTGAGCAAAACAACCTCAGGGATACTGTGTAGGCCCTTAGTTCAAGCCTTATGGTAGATGTCTCCCCGCAAAGTGAGAGAGGGGAAGGGGGGGAGGGGGGAGGAGAATACAGTTGTATATGAAACATGCTGGCTTTATGTACTTTACAGTCCTTACTTTCCTCTTCCAGAAACCTTCATTTGCTTAAAGTAAAGCAGGAAAATGTGGATTGCCCTATTTTAGTATAGGATTAAAATACATGTGGTAAGGGCCTCCTGGGGCCCAGCTGCTGACTTGGTTTTCAATCCAAATAGAGAAGAAGAATGTTTGCTATCTTTTTGAGAAATAAAGGCTCTGTGTTCCTTTGCTACATGAAGGGAGCAACTGCTAAGAGTTTCTTTATGAGGCACAGGGGGACAAAATTAGCCTTTGACTCTATAGTTATGATATTCATCCATCTTATCAACCATCATTGTATAGAGCACCATTCAAGGTTTTGGAAGCTATAGAACATTGTCATTTTCTGTTCTGAAGCTCTGGATTGTCACATAATAACAACTATTATTATCATCATAATTATTATTACTCAGGAGGCCAAGGTCAGAGGAGGATCATGGTTCAAAGTCAGCTTAGGCAGAGAATTCTGCAAGGCTCTATCTCTAACTAACTAGCAAAATGCTAGACTTGAGGTATAGCTCAAATGTTAGAATACCAGCTGAGCAAGCAAAGCAGAGCTCTAGGCCCTGAGTTCAAGCCCTGGATTATGAAAAGAAAATATAATTTTGCCTAGTTACAGTTGGTTCAGTTCAGAATTGCCGCATTTGTTGGGGTTACGAGTTCTAGATAGGTCTGAAAGAACCAAAGTGTCTAGAGTTGAACTCCTTTAATGGAGGTCAAAATGTGGCTCTACTAATTACCCTTTTGTTATAATGATACTCTAACCTTGATCTTTAGGTTATTTTCAGTTCATAGCAAATCTGAAATGTGAGTAGTGGAACTTTTATTATTCTGCTACATTCTTTTCCCCCACTACAGGGGTTTGACCTCTAAGCCTTGTGCTTGGTGGGTGGTGCCCTATCACCTGAGCCACATTAACAGCTCTCCTTTTTGCTGGTTAATTGGAGATGGAGACTTGTGGACTTTTCTGGTCAAGCTGGCTTCAACCTCAGTGCCTCCAGATATCAGTCTCCTGAGCTGGATTATAGGTGTGAGGTTTGTGTGTGTGTCAGTACTAGGACAGGAACTTGAGACCTCTCAGCTGTTTTGCTCAGGGTTTGTGTTCTACCACTTGAGCCATGTCTCCAGTTCTGGCTAGGACTTTACCACTTGAGCCACAGCGCCACTTCCGGCTTTTTGCTTATGTGGTGCTGAGGAATCGAACCCAGGGCCTCATGTATGCAAGGCAAGCACTCTACCACTGAGCCACCTTCCCAGCCCCAGGACTCTGCTTCTTAATGGAAGTGGGATATGGACTTAAGAACTCATTTGAAATAGGCTTAAAGCTATGTTTAAAAACAACAGTAATATAAGCCTACTTCAACTTTTGTATATGTTAAATACGTTACAGCAAGTATAAGCCTGATGGTTATTACATATATTTCATTTTTTCATATTTGCATTTTCTCTGAAAAGCCTGCAGCTCCAGTGTTGCTGTGTCAGCAGTCAGATAATTTGAATTTACTGCCACTGACTGAGACTACAGGATTTAACTGAGGAAATACTGCTTTAACTGACATGGACATCTAATGTAGAGTTTCCTTCCTGGGCCTCCCCAGGGACTTGGGGAGAGAGTACTCCCTAAGTGAGAGTACTCCCAAAACTAGTATATATCTCCAAAGTAATTTTATCAGTAGCACTGGATGAGTCAAAAGTAGTAGTATTTCCCTTTTCCTGAACTTGAATAAGTGGTGTCATAGTTCAGAAGATATCTTAAAAAGTCAGGTGTGGGCTGGGAAGGTGGCTCAGTGGTAGAGCGCTTGCCTTGCATGCCTGAGGCCCTGGGTTTGATTCCTCAGCACCACATAAGCAAAAAGAAAAAAGCCAGAAGTGGCACTGTGGCTCAAGTGGTAGAGCGCTAGTCTTGAGCTGAAGAGCTGAGGGACAGCACCCAGGCCCAGAGTTCAGGCCCCACGACCGGACCCCCCAAAAAATAGGTGTGAAATTGAACTGAACCCACAAATAGCTGGGTGATCACTGAGGCCCTCAATTGCTTTTTCCTTTCTCCTTCTATATGAAAGTCCCAACTGTTAGTTCAGTGAAAATGGTGAGCACTTTCTCCTCTGGGCATGCATGATGAAGGGGAGTGAAAGGAAGACCTTGTTGGGGCCTTTTCCTGAAATCTAAGATAGTAAATGCAAATCTGTAAGGAGGGTGGTCATCTTTTCCAACAGATGTGTTCCCAGTGGGCCTCCCAGTGAGCGGCAAGGTGGCAGAGCTCAGCACTCAGGCATGTCAGCTAGATTGTGGCTTCCATCTTTCTGATTTAAGGGGAATTAATAGCTCATCTATTTGTGTCTCTTTCTCAGTGATGATATATAGAGTAATCTACTAAGAAAGCCTCATCATCTTGAAACTTCCGTGCTGGGAATGTGGCTTAGTGGTAGAATGCTTGCTTAGCATGCCTGAAGCCCTGGATTTGATTGTTCAGTACCACATAAACAAAAAAGCCAGAAATGGCGCTGTGGCTCAAGTGGTAAGAGCACTAGCTTTGAGCAACAAAGCTCAGGAACAGTGCCCAGGCCCTGATTCAAGCCCCAGGACTGGCAAAAGAAAAGTTTCTCATTGTGTTGATTGTCTAGTCAGTACCAGCCAGCATACCTTGGTAGTTGTGGATATACCTTAATGCTTAATACCTTCATGCTTAATACCTTCCATGCTTTTTCTTTCAGTTGCTTTGGAACAGTTCAGGACCATACTAATAAGTTCTCCTGGTTGTACTTCAAATTGTTTTCATAGTTTCATGTCATCATTTGAGTGTGGATTAGAACTTCAGGTTTCATTTAAAAATACAAAAACATGAGAATTAGAAGAATGGGAGACTGGAGGATAGCTGCTAGCATAATCTGTCTTGCTTTACAGGGTAATGATACAGATTTAGATTAATCGTGCAGCTGTGTTGAAATTTCCTTCATTGAACACCCTTTGATGTGATTCTTGTGTACTCTTACTAGACTTACTGTGTTGCTTAATGACATTATCAGTTTACTTAGTGTGCTCAGAAATAAAAATTTTGTAGCTTTTCCAAAGGTTAATGTGGTATCAATCCATCTGAAGACAAGAGGCTGGTTATAAAATTTGTTTAGTACCTGACAAGTACAATGTGTAGAACAGCCAGGTGCTGGTGGCTCATGTCTGTAATCCTAGATACTTAGAATTTTGCGATCTGAAGATTGCTGTTCAAAGCCAGCCCATGCAAAAACATCCATGAGACTCTTTAATTAATCACAGAAAAAGCTGCAAGAGGAGCTGTGGCTCAAGTGATAGAGTGCTAGCCTTGAGCAAAAGAAGCTCAAGGACAGCACCAGAATACCCCATGACTGGCACATGCACAAAAATGTGTAGAATATTGTAGTTTTGAGAAATACAGACTGTGACTAAAGTATTGGGGAAATCTCAGAATATGTATTCACTGTTTTTCCCCCTTAGGTGCATGCTATTACGATGCAAATCAGTCTATGTATGTGTTTGGAGGTTGCACCCAGAGCAGCTGCAATGCTGCCTTCAATGACCTCTGGAGACTAGACCTAAATAGCAAAGAGTGGATTCGACCTTTGGCTTCAGGTAAGAGGAGAAATGCTCATCTTTTCCTTCTTAGCAGGTAGCTCACATGACATGGAAACTACTTTGTTCCTTTTTGGCGTTGATTTCAAGTGTTGGTTACTGGAGCCCCAGGACTTTTCAAATCTTCTTTGTAAATGCTTTAAAAAAAAAGTATGCTTGTGTAAGTCTTTTGCATTAAAAAATACACGTGTGTGTGTGTGTGTGTGTATATATACACATACACATATACATACACAAACACACACACTTTACTATTAGTATTGGTGTCATGCCCAAACCACTATGTTACTATGTGAATTCATCTGTATGGCTTTCTCAAGTTCTAATGCAGGTGTGACGTGCTGTTTGGAATGAAGTTTAGGTAACAGTAGAACACAGAGTCATGAGAACTGTAGTCAACTGACAGTTGCTATTGTCCCAGGCTAAGGTCGCTGAATATCTTTTGTTCTTGCCAGCTCAGATATCTGGGGAGTGTATAAGACATGCCTCTGCTAGTCATTCCTAACAACTCAGAAGTGTGGGAAGATTCCATAGGAGGTACACTTCTGCTCTGTCCCACTGTGTCAGAGTTCTGGCTGAAGCAAACTAGATTCTCTTTTTCTTTATGATTTAACTTTTTAGGAGTACGTTTTAAAGCACAAGGTTTTGCTTTCTTCCTCAAGACAGGACAGTTTGAAATAACAGCTGTAAGAGTGGAGGGGCTAGTGCAAAGAAGAAATTGAGTCCTCTTAAGTTTTTATGTGTTGTGTTCTTGCTTGCAAGCTTTCCCCAAACATTCTGCTTTTGGCCTTGAAACTCAGTTGTAAGACTAGGGAGAACTGGTTTTCCTTGGAGGCCATTTCTTGTTTGTTTAGGCCTTGATTCTGCTTTGATGACTAGGTGGGACTTGCCTTTTAGAAAAGTCTGAGCTAAGAAAAAAAGCCAGAAGTGGAGCTGTGATTCTACTGGTGAAGTACTAGCCTTGAGCAAAAAAGCTCAAGAACAGCACCCAGACCCTGAGTTCTAGCCCCAAGATCTGCACAAACCCCCTCAACCGTCCCCCCCGCCCCCCTCCCCCAGCCACCAAAAAGAAAGTAGGAAAAAATGTAAAAGAATGTATGTTTGTGTATGCTGGTATTTGAACACGCTTGTGTGCTTTCTAGGCAAGCACTCTACATTTGGTCCACACCTCTAGACCTTTTTCAGGTAGAGGCTCATACTTTAGCTTGGGTTGGTTTTGGACTGTGGTTTTCCTACCTGTATCTCCCTTGTAGCTAGTATTACAGTCATGAATCACCATACTTGGCTTGTTTATTGAGACAAGAGTCTCACTGACTTTTGCCTGGGGTGGCCTTGAACTATTATCATTCAGATTTCTATTCCAGCTGGGCACTGGTAGGTGGCTCATGTCAGTAATCCTAGCTACCCAGGAGGCTGAGATCTGAGGATCATGGTTCAAAGCCAGCCTGGGCAGGAAAGTCCATGAGACTCTTATTTCCAATAAACCACTAGAAAACTGGAAGTGCGACTGTGGCTCAAATTGTAGAGCACTCACCTTGAGCTGAAGAGCGCAGGGACAGTGCCCAGGCGAGTTCAAGCCCCACGACTACAAAAAACAAAAACAGATTTACACCCCGGAGTGGCTTGGATTATAGAGCCAAAAAATTATGATCCTTTTTTTTTTTTTTTGGGTCCAGTCGTGGGGCCTAAACTCTGGGCCTGGGCTGTCCCTCAGCTCTTCAGCTCAAGGCTAGCGCTCTACCACTTGAGCCACAGCGCCACTTCCGGCTTTTTTCTTTTTGCTTATGTGGTGCTG
>NW_012267222.1:19029028-19037005 GCF_000151885.1 Dipodomys ordii
TGAGCAAACAGCACCTGGCTATTTTTTTATTTTTATTTTTGTGCAGGTCCTAGGGTTTGAACTTGGGGCCTCAGAACTGCTAGACAGACAGGCAAGCAGATATTGTAGCACTTGAGCCATGTCTCCTAATCTTTTAAGTCATTTTCTAGTAGATTTTCTCAAAAAGAATCTAGTTTATGTCAAACCCTAATCTACAGTTAGAGCTTAGTTGTAGAGGAGAGAAAACTGAACTTTCCCAAATGTCAGCTTTAAAAAAAACAATAAAGAATCCTGTGAGATTCTGCTTCAGGCAGAAATCCCGTGGGAAGGTTCCCTGAGGGATTGTTTCTGTATGCTGTCATGAGTCCTGACCAAAGTCGCTTCCTAACTAAAACACCAGTGAATTTCCGAACAAAACTCAGTTGTTTGTGGGTGTTGGTGTGCCTGAGTCACCTGCTCATTTTAGTGCTGGGAGCTAGGTGGGTTGGATAGTAGCTGAGAGGAGGGTGCCATCTTCTCCTTTGAGACAGTCTTGTAGCAAGTGAGCATGTGCAAGTAGTAACTCCATTTGGAGCAGCCTTGATTGTTCTGGTCACAAAATACTAGCACTGTTTTGTTAACAGCCAAGTACTTTCACCCTGGGTAATTGGGCATGAGTGTTGCTCTTTTTTGTACAAACACTCTGGGCTTTAGAACCTTTCAGATTAGGTTAGTCTTCAAAAGTGTAGCTCTTGGGCTGAGAATGTGGCTTAGTGGTCAAGTGCTTGCCTAGCATGCATGAAGCCCTGGGTTCAATTCCTCAGTACCAGTCATCAACAGAAAAAGCCAGAAATGGCACTGTGGCTCAAGTGGTAGAGTACTAGCCTTGAGCAAAAGAAGCTCAGGGACAGTGCCCAGGTCCTGAGTTCAAGCCCCAGGACTGGCCAAAAAAAAAAAAAAGTAGCTGTTAGGCTAGGAATGTACTCACTGGTAGAGCCCCTGCCTACCACAAACAGGGCCTTAGGTTCAGTCTCCAGCATCTCAAGGAAGGAAACAAAAAAGCAGAGCTGTTGGGAGAGTAAGAGGCTGGAGCAGGCAATGGGGTTAGGAGTGGGGTCTTGGTAGAGAATGTTAGTTTAGTGGATGTCTTTTTTACTTGTGTATTTGGTTATATCACCAGGAGCCTAGAACATTTTAGTTTTGGTTGGTACTTTAGCTGAAGCTGGCATAACAAAATATCATAGACTAGGTGACTTAAACGATAGAAATCAGGTATGTATGTGTTCACAAATGTGTACGTGCACATGCTCCAATCTTGGAACTTTAAATCAGGGCCCGAGTGCTGTCCCTGAGCTTTGTTTGCTCAAGGCTGGTAGGCTACCATTTGAGCCACAGTTCCACTTCCAGCTTTTTTTTTTTTTCCTGTTGGTCATGGGGTCTAAACTCTGGGCCTGGGCTCTGTCCCTCAGCTCTTCAGCTCAAGGCTAGCACTCTACCACTTGAGCCACAGTGCCACTTCCGGCTTTTTTCTTTCTGCGTATGTGGTGCTAAGAAATCGAACCCAGGGCCTAATGCATGCAAGGCAAGCACTGTACCACTGAGCCACTTTCCTAGCCCCACTTCCAGCTTTTGGTGGTTAATTGAAGATAAGAGTTTCCCAAGGGCTGGGAAGGTGGCTCAGTGGTACAGTGCTTGCCTTGCATGCATGAGGCCCTGGGTTTGATTCCTCAGCACCACATAAGCAGAAAGAAAAAAGCCGGAAGTGGCACTGTGGCTCAAGTGGTAGAGTGCTAGCCTTGAGCTGAAGAGCTGAGGGACAGCGCCCAGGCCCAGAGTTCAGGCCCCATGACCAGACCCAAAAAAAAAAAACAAAACAGTTTTCCGAGCCGAGCCAGGCACTGGTGGCTCACGCCTGTAATCCTAGCTACTCAGGAGGCTGAGATCTGAGGATCACAGTTCAAAGCCAGCCCAGGCAGGAAAGTCCGTGAGACTCTTATCTCCAATAAACCACTAGAAAACCGGAAGTGGTGCTGTGGCTCAAGCAGTAGAGTGCTCGCTTTGAGCTGAAGAGCACAGGGACAGTGCCCAAGCCCACAGTTCAAGCCCCACGACTGACAAATAAAAAGATTTTTCTGGACTTTACTGCTCAGGCTGGCTTTAACCTGTAGTTAGATCTCAGTCTTCTGATTAGCTAGGAGTTATAGGCATGAGCCATTGGTGCCTGACTCAGAAATATATTTCTTATAGTAAAGGCCCTGTTTCTCCTCTCTCGTCCTTCCTCCACCTCCTTTTTCTTCTGGCTGGCTTTGGGCTCTTGCTGAGCTTTCTTGCTCTAGCTGGCACTCTGTTACTTGAGTCATACCTCCAGCCTGGATTGTTGTTTTGTGATTTTTTTGTTATTATTATTTATTTTATTTTGATTGGTCGTGGGGCCTGAACTCTGGACCTGGGCGCTGTCCCTCTGCTCTTCAGCTCAAGGCTAGTGTTCTATCACTTGAGCCACAGTGCCACTTCTGGCTTTTTCTGCTTACGTGATGCTGAGGAATCAAACCCAGGGCCTCATGCATGCAAGGCAAGCACTCTATCATAGAGCCACCTTCCCAGCCCCTTTTCTTGTTATTTTTGAGCCACAGCTTTGTTTTCTTCCCTGGGCTGGCTTAACACTTTGATCATCCTGATCTTGGTCGATTGAGTAGCCAGGATTATAGATGCAAGTCACTGGTGCCTGGACCTTGCTTTTCTTCACTGCAGGTCTGAGATGGGATCCTACCAGGTCAGGCTCTGACCAGCAGTATGAAGCATTAGAAGTATTCCCTTTGGAAGTGAAGTGGTAATGGATAGTGGATAGCTACAGTTAGTATTTCTGAGACATTTCCAGAGATAAGTACTTCTTAGGGAGCTTATTGTAAAAGTAAAGAAATGGAGAAATAAACAAGCAAACATTAAAGCTGCTTTTTTTCTTCTCAAAAAAATCATTAATGGGCTGGGAAGGTGGCTCAGTGGTAGAGTGCTTGCCTTGCATGCCTGAGGCCCTGGGTTTGATTCCTCAGCACCACATAAGCAAAAAGAGAAAAGCCAGAAGGGGCGCTGTGGCTCAAGTGGTAGAGCATTGAGCTGAAGAGCTGAGGGACAGTTCCCAGGCCCAGAGTTCAGGCCCCACGACCGGACCAAAAAAAAAAAAAAATCATTAAGTAGTTGTACAAAGGGACCAGAGCTACTTTAAACAGACTTTTTTCCCCTCCGAAGGCCTAACAGATAAGGACTGGAGATAGTGAGTAGAATTAAATAATAGAGAGACCCTGGGCAACAAGGACAAATGGGAGGAGCTGAAAACAGACTTTTGTGGATACAGATTAATGAGCAAGAGTATGGGTAGAGCACGTGTTACAGGGGGAATGAGGTCAAAGGGGAAAGGCAGATGAATGGCTAGAGGAAGCATGGGCTGGTGTAGTCGTAATCAATATATATATATGTGAAAACTGAACCATGTAAATTGATGAGTGGAGTTAGGAGAGATTGGGAAAGAATGATGAAGGGAGTGATCTTGACCAAGATGCATTGTGCTGACAAGCTGACATGTTGAATTGAAACCCTTTGTACAAATACCTAAGGGTAATAAATATAGCTGGGGCACTGCTGGCTTGCTTATGCCTATAATCCTATCTACTCACAAGGCTGAGATCTGAGAATCTGGGTTCAAAGCCAGCTCAGGCAGGAAAGTCTTTGAGACTCTTATTGTAAGGTCTACGCAGACCTTACACTTACCTCAATTAACTTCTAGGAAAAAAAACCAAAAAACAAAAAATGGAAGTGGTGCTGTGGTTCAAAGTGTCAGAATCTAGACTTGAGTAAAAGCACTCAGGGACAATACCTGGACCCTGAGCTTAAGCCCCACAGCCAGCAACAAAAACAAAAAAAGATAACAAAAATAGTTTGAGATATATAGATGTAGGGTTTATATTTTAAAGAACACCTTTGCTGCTGTTTAGGAAATCAAGGAAGGCAACTAAGTAAAGCAGAGAGAACTCTCGAACTGAAAATAAGAAGTGAGAGACTGGCAAGTTAGATTAAGTCATATGAATGAGCAGAGATAAAAAGCAATAGATATATATGCTTGAGCTTCATTTTTAAACTAAAAGTTACCAAAACTTGTTGATGGATTGATATGGGGTCAGAGATAAGAAGACCAATCAGACAGATGTATTTTAGGCTTGTGTGTGTGATAGAAGGTGATACCATGTGCTGAAGTGGAGAATAAACCAGAGAGAAGTTTGGTTTTGATCCCCATGAAGCAGTTAAATAGTAATTTCACAGTAACTAGTTGTTGTTAGAGTTTGGCATTAAAAGAAACCTTGACTACCTTGACATAGCATTGTCCTGCCTTCCATGCGGTTAAACTGCCCTCACCCTATACTTGTTTCTGCAACAAATACTTAGATTGCTTACTTACAGTATTGTTCTTATGTTGGCCAAATATGAGTTAGTGACAGACAGAAATACCAGCTTTAATGGAGATCACAACACACAACAAAGGGGCCCCATCAGCTGCACTGGACATAGAAGAAAAAGAAGCAATCCAAAGACAGCGATGGGAAGGGAGGAATGAGAGGGAAAGAGGGAACAGCTTACACTAAGCAAAGGAAAGAAATGTAAACATCACCTGATGTGGAAGAAATAATTGTATTATCAAAGCTCATAGAATTCATAAACTTTGTAGACTATGATAAAGATAATTTGCCTTGTGAAGGTTAAAATGTGTTTGTGACTTTAAGTATCACTATTTTACAATGCTGTGAAATATGTGAAATTTATGTAATCACCTAATCTCAATTAAAAAGAACAAAGAAAAGAAAAGAAAAGTGAGAGAAGGGATGGGTTAGGAGCGATGGGTGACAATGTTGTCAGACACCTTATATTCATATACTGTTTTGTAGAATCGGAACTTCTTTGTACAACTACTTAAAGATAATAATAATAATAATAAAAATGTTAAAAAAAAAAAGAAAAAAGAATGTTAAATAGTGATAAATGCTGTGGAAAAGCTGCAGCATGATTAGGGAGGTTATAATAGGGGAATCATAACTAGGGGGCCATGGAGAAGGTGGGCAGAACAAAGACTTGACAGGGATGAGGTGTGCAAAGGCCCAGAGGTGGGAGTGTGCTTGTCATAGTGAAGGGATCCTGTGAGGAATTCAGTGTGTCTGCAGCAAGTAAACAAAGATTATATGGGACAAAGAACTACCTTCAAGCCAGTACTGGTGGCTCACACCTATAATCCTAGCTACTCAGGATGCTGAGATCTGAGAATCACAGTTCAAAGCCAGCCCGGGCAGGAAAGTATGTGAGACTCTTTTTTGTTGTTGTTGTTTTGGGTCTGGTCATGGCGCCTGAACTCTGGGCCTGGGCGCTGTCCCTCAGCTCTTTAGCTCAAGGCTAGCTTTCTCCACTTGAGCCACAGCGCCACTTCCGGCTTTTTTCTTTTTTTGCTTATGTGGTGCTGAGGAATCAAACCCAGAGCCTCTGGCATGCAAGGCATGTGCTCTACCACTGAGCCACCTTCCCAGCTCCAGTATGTGAGACTCTTATGTCCAATTAACCACCAGAAAACTGAAAGTGGTGTTGTGGCTCAAGTGGTAGAGCACTTGCCTTGAGCTGAAGAGTTCAGGGACAGCACCCAGGCCCAGAGTTCAAGCCCCACAACCTCAAAAAAAAAAAAAAAACAAACCACCTGCAGTATCATTTTTTATTTATTTTTTATTTTTATTTTTTGCCGGTCATGGGGCCTGAACTCTGGGTCTGGGCGCTATCTCTCAGCTCTTCAGCTCAAGGCTAGCTCTCTACCACTGGAGCCACAGCGCCACTTCCGGCCTTTTCTGCTTATGTGGTGCTGAGGAATCGAACCCAGGGCCTCATGCTTGCAAGGCAAGCGCTCTACCACTGAGCCACCTTCCCAGCCCCTGCAGTATCATTTATGTGTAATCTTCTGGACATTGTGAGGACTTTGCTGTATTGTTTAAGTGAAATGACAAGACAGATTTCAGAGAAGAGCCTGTGTAAGAAGGTGGTGTGGAGGTGGAGGTGAAGGTTGTGGAAGTCATCTAGATAAGAAATGACAACTTGAACTAGGTGTCAATAGGAAGAGAAGAAAAAATTTGAGAGCCAAAGATATTTGCCCATGGTTAGGTATAGAATGAAAGGAGAGGAGTTAAAAATAACTCTTCCCGTGTTTATCTTTGTTCCATTTTGTCTTGTCTGGGTTGGCACTGAACCATGATTCTCAGATCTCAGCCTCCCAAGTCTTTGAAAAGGTACACTTGTCATTAATGGAGATGAAAGGCCATGGGCAGGAAAGGTGAAAAATTCTGTTTGACACATGAAGTTTGAGCTTGAGGCCCAGATTTCAAATCTCAGTACCACCGTAAAAGGGAAGAAACATGGCTAAGTTTGAAATGCCTAGGTGGGCAAGTAGGTACCTGGAATTCAGAGGAGACTTACAGGCCAGAGACACAATTTAGGGATCATTAAGCATCTCTAGATGGATTTAAATGACCAAGGGATTGAGTGAAGATAGAGAAGACATCTAAAGACTTAAGTCCAGGGGACTCCATTTGGAGTTCAGGAGACCAGAAAAGGAACATCTAAGGTAGAACAGAAACAGTGTGACACCTGGGATACATAGTACTTGGAAAGTGTTTCCAGTAGAAGAGGACATGATCAACTCTGTCATTTGTAGCTAAGAGGTCATCACATGAGAGCTGAGAACTGCCTTAGATTTATTAAGATGAGCATAGTAGATGAGTGATAAAAACCTATTGGAATAGTTTTAAGTTTTTTTTGTTTTTGTTTTTGCCAGTCCTGAGGCTTGAACTCAGGGCCTGTAGCTCTGTCCCTGAGCCTCTGTGTGCTCAAGGCTAGCGCTCTACCACTTCTGGCCTTTTCTATTTATGTGGTACGGAGGAATTGAACCCAGGGCTTCATGAATGCTAGGCAAGCACTCTACCACTAAGCCACATTCCAGACCTGGAATAGTTTTTTTTTTTTTTTGTTTTGTTTTTTAATAGCTACAGGCCAATGGCTTCATGCCTGTAGTCCTACCTATTCAGGAGGCTGAGATCTGAGGATAGATTTGAAGCCAGCCTGCGCAGCAGAGTCCTTGAAACTCTTTGTCTCCAATTAAATCACAGAAAAAGCTGGAATTGGTGTTATGGCTCAAGTGGTAGTGTGCTAGCCTTGATCAAAAGAGCTCAGGGACAGTGCCCAGGCCTAAAGTTCAAGCCTTAGGATCAACAAAAAATAAAATGGAGCTGGGTGCTGGTAGCTCATACCTGTAATTCTGACTACTCAGGAGGTTGAGATCTGAGGATGGGGTTTCAAGGCCAGCCCCAGCAGGCCAATATGTGAAACTTTTACCTCCAATTAGCCAGCAAAGTTACAAATCAAAGTGTAGCTCAAAGTAATAGAATGCCTGGGGAAAAAACCAAGCAAGTGTGTGGGGCCCTGAGTTCAAGTCCCAGCACCAGCACCATAAGAGAGAGGTGTAAAGACAGTTTAAACAGGGCTAGGAAGGTGGCTCAGTGGTAGAGTGCTTGCCTTGCATGCATGAGGCCCTGGGTTTGATTCTTCAGCATCACATAAGCAGAAAAAGCTGGAAGTGGTGCTGTAGCTCAAGTGGTAGAGCGCTCGCCTTGAGCTAAAGAGCTGAGGGACAGCGTCTAGGCCCAGAGGTCAGGCTCCAAAACTGACAAAAAAAAAAAAAAGGACATCTTAAACAATACATTTTTAATTTAGAGGTATTTTGCTGTAAAGAAGTTCAAAGAAGCTGGGCACCGGTGGCTCACGCCTGAAATCCTAGCTACTCAGGAGGCTGAGATCTGAGGATCACGGTTCAAAGCTAGCCTGGGGGGGCTGGGAAGGTGGCTCAGTGGTGGAGTGCTTGCTTTGCATGCATGAGGCCCTGGGTTCGATTCCTCAGCACCACATAAGCAAAAAGAAAAAAGCCGGAAGTGGCGCTGTGGCTCA
>NW_012267222.1:19038175-19056290 GCF_000151885.1 Dipodomys ordii
ATTATAAGTTACATAGCCTTTTTCAGTTTCTTTACTTTCACATGCAATTATAAGTAATGGCTGTGGGTTCTAGCTCTTTGTTTTATTTAGAAGAATGTACTGAAGGACAGAGATATACAGCCTGTTCTGCTTTTGGCCCTGCCACTCAGCTACTTGCCTCTGAACTTCACATCTGCAGTCTCTGGGCCTCAATTTCTTTCTCTGTTAAAAGAGAAAGAATCCAGGTAACAGTGGCTCACACCTGTAATCCTAGCTACTCAGGAGGCTGAGATCGAGAATTGAGGTTCAAAGTCAGCCCGGGCTGACATATTAAAGTATGTGAGATTCTTATCTCCAATAAAACCACCAGAAAACCGGAAATGGTGATGTAGCTCAAGTGGTAGAGTGCTAATCTTGAACTGAAGAGCTGAGGGAAGCACCCAGGCCCAGAGTTCAAGCCCCAGGACTGACCAAAAAAAGAGAGAAAGAGGGGCTGGGAAGGTAGCTCGGCGGTAGAGTTCATGCCTTGCAAGCATGAGGCCCTGGGTTCGATTCCTCAGCACCACATAAACAGAAAAAGCCGGAAGTAGTGCTGTGGCTCCAGTGGTAGAGCTCTAGCCTTGAGCTGAAGAACTGAGGGACAACGCCCAGACCGAGTTCAGGCCCCATGACCGGCAAAAAAAAAAAAAGAGAGAGAGAGAGGTAAGTTCACAGTTCTTCAGAAAACAGATAAAAAGATCACCTCCAACTACATCATCAAGAAGTTACTTAGGTGGTAGATTCCTTGGCCCCTTAACACAGTAAACTTGGGCTTGGGAATATGATGTTGGCCCTGCATTTTGAAAGAAAATATCGCAGTTGAATCTAAATATAGCTAAATTTTAGAAATCATGACTGTCTACTTGCTTTCTTATTGTGCCATCTCTGACTTTACTCAGTGTTAGCACAGTGTACCAGGTGGATGTGTAATGTGCTATACTGACCTTATCAACTATCCTGTGCTCTCTTAGCAGCTTTGTAGAAATGGCCACATTTTACCTCAGTCAGAAGTGGCCTGTGGGCTGGGAATGAGGTTTAGTGGTAGAATGCTTGCCTAGCATGCATAAAGCCCTGAGTTCGATTCCTCAGTACCACATAAACAGAAAAGGCCAGCAGTGGTGCTGTGGTTCACATGGTAGAGTGCTAGCTATGAGCAAAAGAAATTCAGGGACAGTGCCCAGGCCCTGAGTTCAAAATCCAGGACTGGCAAAAAAAAAAATGAAGTGGCCTGTGTTTTAGATAGTACATATGGACCATGAGAGGGCTTTAAAGGTGGGTGTTGGTTCTTTATACATACCATCTAACCTTCCTCATTAGGATCATAGAACAGTTATCCCCCTTTATAGATAGAGATTGATACTCAAAACTGCCTACTGATTCACAAGATCACAAAGCTATTAAATAATAGAGCAGAGACCAAAACCCAAGATTTTGTCTCTAAAGTTTGTTTCTTTCTCCCAGCTCATGCTGTGAATAGTTTTAGTTTTTCTATGACTATTTTCCTTTGTAGGAGGGGAGGCAATGCTGGCAGGGTTTTGCTATTTGTTTAGCCCAGACTGGCCTCAAACTTGAGATATACCTGCCTCGGCCTCCCTCTTGCTGAAATTATAGGCATGAACTATCCTGGTCATCAGCTTCTTTTTTAAATTACTTTGTTGTTTTAGAGGTGATATACAGTGGGATACATACATACATCAGGCAAAAAGTACATTTCCTTTTGCATAGTATCTTCTGTTCTCTCATTCTCTCACATTCCCTCCTCCTACCTTTTCCATGTGAGTTGCTTGGTTCACTTTCATCAATATTCAGTGCGGCCAGTAGGCTCTGCTGCTGCACTTGTTCACCCATTTTCCATTGATTCTATACCCTACCCCCACCTTCCCACAGATGTGCACATATGTACACCATATATGAGGTAATGAATACAGAGTCATCAGAAAATGAAAAGACAAATTAAGAAAATGGTTCCTTTGGAGTTTGTTTCAGTGTGTTTATTATATATATATATATATATATTATATGTGTGTATGTGTGTATGAAGAGGCGATTGGGTATTACAACTTGGTGATTTTCTTCTAAGATTATATTCTTTTGGTCTTGCTGTATATGGGCATATATAATCCTGTATAATTTGTCATATCCCATTGGGTTTTCAATCTAACTTCTGTATATCAGGGAGAACATGCACTGTTTGTCTCTCTAATCTTGGCTTACCTCCCTCCCTCAACATGATTTATTCTAGTTTCATCCATTCCCCTGTGAATGACATTCATCTTCCTTCCTTCCTTCCTTCCTTCCTTCCTTCCTTCCTTCCTTCCTTCCTTCTTTCTTGAACTCTAGGCCTGGGCACTGTCCCTCAGCTCTCCAGCTCAAAGCTAGCGCTCTACCACTTGAGCCACAGCACCACTTCTGATTTTCTGAGTGGTTTTTTGGAGATACGAGTCTCATGGACTTTCCTGCCTAGGCTGCCTTTGAACCTCAATCCTCAGATCTCAGCCTCCTGAGTAGCTAGGATAGATAATAGGTGTGAGCCACCAGTGCCTGGCTTGACATTATTCTTTCTAATAGCTGTGTAAATGCCATTGTATATTGGTACCATGGTTTTTGGATTCATTCATCTATCATGGGGCATCTGAGTTGTTTTCATATCTTGGATATTGTGAATAGTGCAGCAATGAACATGGATGTACAGGTGTCCTTGTCATATCCTGGTTCATGATACTCAGGGTAGATGACTAGGAATGGTATGGCTAGATCATAGGGAAGGTTTATGTTTAGTTTTTTTTGGTGGGGGGGGGCGGTGTCAGTCGCGGGGCTTGAAGTCTGGGACTGGGCGCTGTCCCTGCGCTCTTTGGCTCAAGGCTAGCGCTCTACCATTTGAGCTACAGCACCACTTCCAGTTTTCTAGTGGTTTATTGGAGATAAGAGTCTCACGGACTTTCCTGCCCAGGCTGGCTTTGAACCTCGCTCCTCAGATCTCAGCCTCCTGAGTAGCTAGGATTGCAGGTGTCAGCCACCAGCGCCCAGCTTATGTTTTTAGTTTTTTGAGGACCCTCCAGACTGCTTTCTAGAGAGGTTGTATTAGTTTACATTCCTTCCAGCAGTACAGTAGGGTTCTTTTTCTCCACATCACCACTAGCATTTATTATCCAAATTCAGAATATTAGCCAGTCGAACTGTGTTAAGATGGTATCTCAGGGTTGTTTTGACTTGCCTTTCTTTTACAGCCAAGGATAATGAACATTTTCTCATTTGCTTCTTTGCCATTCTTACCTCTTCTTCTGAGATGTTTCTTCTTAGCTCCCTTGCCCATTTAGTGATTGATTTATTAAGTTTGGGAGAGGTTAGTTTCTTGAAGTTCCCCGTATATATTGGATATTAGCCCTTTGTCTGATACATTGGTGATAAAGATCTTTTCCCAATAGGTTGGCTGTCTTTCTAGTTTAATAGCTATGTCTTTAGTTGTGCAGAAACTTCTTATTTTAATGTAGTTCCATTTGTTGAGTCTCTCCTATCTCTTGTGCCCCTGGGACTCTATTCAGGAAGTTCCTGCCTGTGCCTATACGTTCTAATGCATTACCAGGTTTTTTTTTTTTTTGTTTGTTTGGGTTTTTTTGGTCATGGGGCCTGAACTCTGGGCCTGGGCGCTATCCCTCAGCTCTTCAGCTCAAGGCTAGCACTCTACCACTTGAGCCACAGCGCCACTTTCGGCTTTTTTTCTTTTTGCTTATGTGGTGCTGAGGAATCGAACCCTGGGCCTCATGCATGCAAGGCAAGCGCTCTACCATTGAGCCACCTTCCCAGCCCACCAGTTTTTTAATTTTTCAAATAAACACTGTGTATATGTGTCAGTGTGTGTGTGTGTGTGTGTGTGTGTGTGTGTGTGTGTGTGTGTAGTGCACGAGTTTGTACTCATCCTCAGGCTTAAACCCAGGATCTGAGCTTTTGTTCTCAAGACTAGCGTTTTACCCCTTGAGCCACAGTTCTGCTTCCAGAACTTTTTGGTGGTTAATTGGAAATCAATCTCATGGACTTTCCTGCCCAGGCTAGCTTTGAACTGTGATCTTCAGATTTCAGCCTCCTGAACTAGCTACCTGTGCCCAGTTCAAATAGATTTTTTTTTTTTTGGTTGGTCATGGGGCTTGAACTCTGGGCCTGGATGCTGTCCCTTAGCTCTTCAGCTCAAGGTGAGCACTCTACCACTTGAGCCACACCATTTCCGGTTTTCTGGTGGAGATAGGAGTCTCACGGTCTCTCCTGCCCGGGCTGGCTTTGAACCGCGATCCTCAGATCTCAGCCTCCTGAATAGCTAGGATTACAGGCGTGAGCCACCAGCGCCCGGCTTGTTACAGTGTTTTGACCAAGCACAGTCAAAGATTCAGAAAAAAAATTTCTACACATTCATTATTCAACTCAGTTGATGTGGAGAAGTACCCAGACTTGTATTGTTAGTTGTGTTTAAATCATTTTGTGATCTGCTGAGTGTTATTAATTTTGTGAAAACCTACCTCCCAAAAAGGAAGGTGAAAGTGAATGTGCTTAATTCCTTTCCCCCTCCCTCTTTTCCCTTCTTTCCTTCCTTCTTGGTTTGAACTTTAGTGCCTCAGGCTAATATCTAGCCTTTCCCTCATGGCTGATGCTTTAGCCACAGCTCCATTTTCAGCTTTATTGTGGTTGTTTGGAGATTAGCATCTCTTGGCTTTATGTACCCAGGCTGGCCCCAAACCTTGATTCTCATATCACAACTCTCTTGAGTAGCGAAGATTATAGGCATGAGCTACTAGTGCCCAGCTTGGATTTTTTTCTTCACTATCCAATGTATTAACTACAAATGTGTTAATTTATTATGTGTAAGTATCCTCATTTGGTTTGCTTTACTTATGTATAGCATTTTCATTAGTTCCTCACCTGATTTGCTTTACTTATAGAAAACTGTCTTGTAGGTTTAATTCCTCACACCATATGTGTTTTTGGCCTATGTAAGCCTTGTACTAGCTTCATTCAGGGCTGCAAGTCTTTGGGACTTGCAATTGCTGGCATTTTAATAAAGACTCCCAATTCAACCTCTTAAAGTGTGGCTTCTCTGTATGTCGCTGATCAGATTCCTGTATAACATTCCCATATAACATTAATACCTATCCTTAACACTTTTCCAGTTGAAAATATAGCATCATTTGACTTTCAGTCATTGGCTCGAACTCATGAGCCTATCTTATAACTGTCAAAACAATATCTTGAGGAAGAAGCCCATTGTGTCTTTGAGAATAAGCAGTAACTTTCCTTGGACTTCTTAGCTTTCAGATCTACACACTGTGACCCTGCCTGCCTACCTTCTTTTTTTTTAAATTTAATTTTATTTTATTGGTGAACATACTGTACAGAGGGATCTGTTGACTTTATGTCCTAAGTGAAATTGTGGCAGCTAATCATAAAAGGAGAAAACAACTTTATCCCTGAGTTTTCTAATGGTTCCCCTAAATGACCCTATTAGATTCTAGTACAATTAGCAATACTAGGAATCAACTCCTGCTGGGTCATCTTGTAGTTGTTTATTGTTAGTTGTTTATAATTAGTATCAGGCCAGTTTCTCAGGCTTTCTAGCTCTTGTCCCTTTGAGGGGTTTTGTAGAGAATCTACAGGATGTTCTGGCAGATGCTGATAGCTCATTTATTGACTTATAGGTATCAACTTGAATTCTAGGAAGCTACTTGTTTTTGTTCCAGTCCTGGGGCTTGAACTCGGGGGGCTGAGCACTGTCCCTGAGCTTTTGTATGCAAGGTTAGCACGCTTACCACTTGAATCACAGCTCCATTTCCAGTTTTTAAGTGGTTAATTGCAGATAAGAGGCTCACAGATTTTCCTGCCTAGGCTGATCTCAAGCCATGATCCTCAGATCTCAGCCTCCTGAATACCTAGGATTACAGGTGTGAACCAATAGCACCTGCCTTAGGAGGCTACTTTGTCCTTTCTAAAAAGCTAGCTTTCTCTCATCCTTTATTTCAGAGATGAACTCTTTCCTCTTCTCCCCTCCCCTCCTTTTTCAGTACTGGTATTCACATTCACTAGGTATACACTCACTGTATAGCTTGATCCATGCCTTCACCTTGAACTCTTAAACAATGCTTTGATTCTTTTTTTCAGATAAGGAGTGCTCTTGATAATGCCCTCTATTCCACAATTCTTTCTGGTTGTGATTTTGTGTTTAACTTGGCTTTGACTCTATCCCATTTTAATCCAATTGCCTAATCTTAAAATATAACTTGTAATTCCGTTTATATATATAAGATATAAAGTAGTTGCAATTTTTTTGTTGTTGAGGAATAGGTTCTTCCTATTATTATAATAGGAAAGATTTCTGGGGAATGCTGTACTGGAGTTTGAACTCAGGGCCTCATGCTTGGTAGGCAGGTGAAGAAATTTATTTATTTATTTTTAATTTATTTTTGGGTCCAGTCATGGGGCCTGAACTCTGGGCCTGGGTGCTGTCCCTCAGCTCTTCAGCTCAAGGCTAGCGCTCTACCACTTGAGCTACAGCGCCACTTCCAGCTTTTTTCTTTTTGCTTATGTGGTGCTGGGGAATTGAACCCAGGGCCTCATGCATGCAAGGCAAGCGCTCTACCACTGAGCCACCTTCCCAGCCCCAGAAATTTAATTTTTTATTGTGCCAGTCCTGGGACTTGAATTCAAGACTTCAGGTTTTTGTTTTGTTTTGTTTTTTGTTTTTGGGTCCAGTCATGGGGCCTGAACTCTGGGCCTGGGTGCTGTCCCTCAGCTCTTCAGCTCAAGGCTGGCACTCTACCACTTGAGCCACAGCGCCACTTCTGGCTTTTTTTTTCTTTTTGCTTATGTGGTGCTGAGGAATCAAACCCAGGGCCTCAGGCATGCAAGGCAAGCGCTCTACCACTGAGCCATCTTCCCAGCCCAGAAATTTAAATTCCATGAGTTTCGTTGTTTCCTAGATAAAGTACTCCATGCCATGTGGTAACATGGGAGCACAACTTATAGTTTACTAGCTTTGATAAGTTATCTTCCCCAACAGTACTGTACTTAATAAAATTGTATGTTCAGTAAAATGTACAACTCTTGCAGGTTTTCTAATGGATGTATACAGATGTATGTAGGAAAGATAAAGTTTTCTTCTACTCTCATACCATTGGGCAGCATAGGTCACTTCAGTATCCTTAAAAGGTACAGGGATTTCTCCTCAGTAGCAAGCAGGAGTCAGTTCTGCAGCTAGGGTCACCACTAGGTAGCCTGTAATTCAATTCAGTTCTGATGCCTTCTGAATGGGGACAGTTATCAGGACCCACAGGTTCAGGGATAGGTTGCAAGCCTATCCCTGCTTCAGATACTAATCTCAAGCCCCTGTGCTTCTGACTGACAAGCTGTGAACTGGGGCTTCCATAGCCCCCTTTTCAGGTTCAAGTGGCTCACAAAACAGAAGAAAACATGTAGTGCTGGGTGCCAGTGGCTCATGCCTATAATCCTAGCTACTCAGCAAGCTGGGATTGAGGATCTTGGTTCGAAGCCAGCCCAGGCAGAAGAGTCCCTGTGAGACTCTTCATCTCCAATTAACTACTAAAAAAAAAAAAAAACAAACCGAAGTGACTCTGTGGTTCAAGTGGTAGAGTGCTGACCTTGAGCAAAAGAGCTCAAGGACAGCACCTAGACCTCAAGTTGAAGCCCCACAACCAACAAAAACAAACCCCAACACCTGTAGCAGCTTATTATAAAGCATATAGATGAAGAGATGCAAATGTGGGCAGAGACCCTCCAGGGAT
This sequence comes from Dipodomys ordii, assembly GCF_000151885.1. NCBI lineage: Eukaryota > Metazoa > Chordata > Mammalia > Rodentia > Heteromyidae > Dipodomys > Dipodomys ordii. The sequence goes on from NW_012267222.1 coordinate 19,045,975, forward strand.
CTCCGTCTGTACCATTAGATATCCATACTCTCCAGAACTCTGCTTTTAGAGCTTTTATGGAGAGTTTGTTGTGTATCTAAGCTAATAGGCTGCATAGGGAAGCCCAGCTAGATCTATCTATAGATTCTTCTTATTCTCTATGTGGTGGCATTCCTACCTTGCAGGAACAGGGCAAGACCCCTTTAAAAGAAAAATTTGGACTGGTGATGTGAATCAAGTGGTAGATTGCCAATTATCCAAGCAAGCTAAGTGAATGTATGAGGCCTTGGCATATGCGTGTATACACATACACACACACAGACACACACACTGAGAATCTTACTATCTACTATTAGACATAAAGGTCAGATAGCTGGGTGCCGGTGGCTCACACCTGTAATCCTAGCTACTCAGGAGGCTGAGATCTGAGCATCTCGGTTCAAAGCCAGCCTGGGCAAGAAAATCCATGAGACTCTTATCTCCAATAAACCACTAGAAAAAGCCGGAAGTGGTGCTGTGGCTCAAGTGGTAGAATGCTCGCCTTGAGCTGAAGAGAACAGGGACAGCACCCAAGCCCAGATTTCAGGCACCACAACCGAACAAAAAAAAAAAAAAAGGTCAGATAATTACTTTATGGCTAGCTCTAAAACAAAAAAGTTCTTATGACCCACCATGTAGGAGAAAAATCTAGTTTCTGTGTCTTCCTAATCAAGGAGTTATAAACAAGAACAGCAACCAGACTGTGTTCCTCCAGTCATAGTAGCCATGTGATGATCACCTAGGCACACAGAACTTCATCACCTCTAAAAAGTTCCCATGTCCCTTTCTTGTAAATACCAACCCATACAGAAATAATTAGATTCAGGTTTCCACAGTATTCCAGTGTCTGTTCTTAAACTTCCTGTAAGTGGACATTTGTAGCAACTTCTTTCTTACCAAATGTATTTGAAATTCATCCATGTGGTTGTATCTATCAGTGCTTTGTTAACTTCTTTGTTGTATTTGTTATCCTTGACCCATGGTCTTATTCCTGGTTAACCTTTACGAGATAGTGTTTTTTTCTTGTTTCCTTTTCCCTCTGTAGTCCTGGACCTGTGGTAGTTTGTGGATATGAAGGAGAACAGAGCCAGTACATTCCCCTAGGAAAAGCAGAAATCCTTCGTGTTATTTATAAAGTTCAGATCCTGGGTTTTCTAGAATACATGACTTTTCTAGAAAAATCTAGTTTCTCTCCTTCCCAGTCAAGGAATTGTACACCATTCTTTATCCTGTTGGAGAGAAGAGTGGGAAGTCTTGCATTGCACAGATCTGGAGGAACCTTTGGCCTTCCAGGGGAGAACATAAACACAATTCTGCCATATTTCAGTTTGGCTCTCTCCCCTGGCTCACTAGGACTTTCCTGTTTCAACACCAGGCCAGAAACTTTATGACTAACAGCATTGTTTTCACTTCCAAATAGAGTCACTTGAAAGGCACCCTCACCCATTAGAACTGCAATTAACAAGTTATCAGATTAAACAGAAAATTCTGGAACTTCTCTCCTTCCTAGAAATGGAATCAAAGACTACTTCAAATGCTACCAAGGAACTGTTATTGGTGTTCATGCTGTTAATTTTTAGCTGATAGTGCTGCTCTTTTCATCAAGTGACCTTTTGTGTCGATTGTTTACTGGCACTGAACAATGCCAACAGAGAGTTTCTTTTTTGTTCATGCCTGTGGCCATTACAAGAGTTCTGTTGTATGACTAGTCTGTAAATGACTGGGAAGATGGCTTTACAGGTATGAGTGTAGTTGTAATTATAAAATGTGTCCCCTGGAAGCCACATGTCCCAGACAAGCTGTGTATAATAACATCAGTGGGTTGTCAATCAATAACTTGTCTAGTCTTGTTGCAAGAGGAATAAAATAGAAAAAAGGAACCCTTTCACTTCCCCTAGAAAAATGGACTGGGGAGAAGGAAATACCCTAAAAAATGTTTGGATTTATCATGGAGCATCCAGGGCCTGTTCTGATTAGCTAGAATCAGGCTGACTTTGAACTGCCATCCTCAGATCTCAGTCTCCTGAGTAGCTAGGATTATAGGCGTGAGCCATTACTCCTCCCTGAGATGCTTTTTTTTTTCTTTTTAATTAGTCATGAGTCTTGAACTAGAGGCCTGGGCACTGTCCTTGAGCTCTTTTTGCTCAAGACTTGCATTCTCTACCACTTTGAGCCACAGCACCACTTCCAGTTTTCTGGTGGTAAATTGGAGACAAGAGTCTCACAGACTTCACAGACTTTCTTGCCCAGACTGGCCTTAAACCATGATCCTCAAATCCCAGCCTCCTCAGTAGCTAGGATTACAGGTGTGGGCCACCAGTGCCCATCTCTACTTTTTTTTTTCTAAAGCATTATATCTTTGTATGTAAATATATAAATGTTTATTATAGCTATTATCTACCACATTGATATTAAATTGGAAATATTCTTACTGCCTAAAGAAAAATGGATACCTGTCCCCCATAAAACCCCTGTGGTCCTTGGACCGTCTATTTTGGAGGACTGTCTATTTTGGAGATTGTTTTCTGAATGATCTTCAAGGTGTTTGTAATAAAGACAGACTATGCTTATGAATTTTGGAGTTTACTTACGTTTCCTTTTGTTTCATCTCTCCTCAAACATGACTTTATTTCTTCCTGTTACAAAAGTATTTACCTGTAAAATCAAAGCACTTTAAATTGTAACTCGGGAGTTTTTTATGTTGTTGTTGTTTCATTGGTCTTGGGGCTTGAACTCAGGGGCCTGGGTGCTGTCCCTGAGCTTTTTGTGCTCAAGGCTAATGATCTTCCACTTGAGTCACAGCTCCACTTTTGGAGCTCAGGCCCCACAACCGGACGTAAAAAGAAAAAAAGAAAATGGCCACAGGCTGGGAAAGTGGCTCAGTGGTAGAGTGCTTGTCTTGCATGCATGAGGCTCTGGGTCTGATTCTCAGTACCACATAGCAGAAAAAAGCCAGAAGTGGGGCTGTGGCTCAAGTGGTAGAGCACTAGCCTTGAGCTGAAGAGCTGAGGGACAGCGCCCAGGCCCAGAGTTCAGGCCCCACGACCGACAAAGAAAAAAGAAAGAAAATGGCCAGGCACCAGTGGCTTAGAGTTCATTTTACCTAGATTTGAATTCTCAGGAACTTACTAGATATGTAACAGGGAAAATTAGCCACTTTGTGGTCTGTGTTTCTTTACCCATACAATAGGGATGGTAGAGTTTTTGCCAAAACTAAGTGACTTAATTACATGTGAAGCACTTCGAACAATACCAAGGGCCTAGTGCCCATCGATATAGCTGTTATTTTGTGGGGTAGGGACTAGAGTTTGAACTTTGGGGTTCTAGCACTTAAACCACTCTCCCTGCTATTGTTATTTCATATTTTGTCACTTGCTACTTTCTGTTTGCATTTCATGACCATGGACATGAATAGAAGAATATATACTTATGTATTTGGAGATGGGCGGGTTGAAGGAGGCCTTGGTCATGGGGCTTGAACTCAGGGACTGGGCTCTGTCTCTGAGCTCTTTTGCTCAAGACTAGCACTCTGCTACTTGGAACCACAACTTCCAGTTTTCTGGTGGTTAATTAGAGATAAGAATCTGACACACTATTCTGCCTGGGCTGGCTTTGAACCATGATCCTCAGATCTCAGCCTCTGAAAAGCTAGGATTACAGGCATGAGCCACCAGTGTCTGGTCTACATAATTTTTTTTTTTTTTTGGATCCAGTCGTGGGGCCTGAACTCTGTGCCTGGGCTCTGTCCCTCAGCTCTTCAGCTCAAGGCTAGTGCTCTACCACTTGAGCCACAACACCACTTCCGGCTTTTTTCTTTTAGCTTATGTAGTGCTGAGGAATCGAACCCAGGGCCTCATGCATGCAAGGCAAGCGCTCTACCACTGAGCCACCTTCCCAGCCCTGGCCTACATAATTTTTGTGTGTGTGCTCCAGTACTGGAACTTGAACTCAGGACCTTAAGCTCTTTGTTGTTTTTTGTTTGTTTTTTCAAGGCTGGTACTCTACCACTTGAGCCATGATTCTACTTTTAGATAGATCATTGCTAGTTAATTGGAAATAAGAATGATCCTCAGAACTCAGCCTCCTGAATAGCTAGGATTCCACACATGAGCCACCAGTGTCCAGCAAGGCACATAATTGTGATTTTTAATAATTGGGGTATCTTTCATTTTCATTTGTCCAGTTACATTAACCTCTAGAAAGGCAATCACTGAAAATGATTTTAAAATACTATTTAAAATTTTTATGCTGATTGGCTGGGAATGTGGTTTAGTAGTAGAGTACATGCACGAGTCCCTGAGTTCAATTTCTCAGAACCACATAAATAAAAATTTTTTTAAAGTATGCTGATTGTCCAGCACACATTACAAATGTTCATTTGGTTTGTTTTCATGATTGGTAGCTTTGGGAGATCCTTGGTCTGCTGCTTCCTTTACATGCCTGATTACCAGCATCACAGATCTATCTAAATCCACACTTTAGTGTGGAAGGTTTAAGTCACTGTTCTGAAATCTGTTATTTTTTTTTTTTCTATCATAGCATTTGTGAGTCCAAGTAGGGAGTAGGGACTTGAAGCTTTGTTTATTATTTCCAAAATTAAGGTATTTCAGAATGACAGTAACATCTTAATTAGGGAATTTCCCAGGAGGAGACAAAAGTTTTCTGTCCTTTTGTTGTTGTTACAAATGCATGAAAGAAAACATTAGGGCCGGGCGCTGGTGGCTCATGCCTGTAATCCTAGCTACTCAGGAGGCTGTGACCTGAGGATCGCGGTTCAAAGCCAGCCCGGGCAGGAGAGACTATGAGACTCCTATCTCCAATAAATCACCAGAAAACTGGAAGTGGTGCTGTATCTCAAGTGGTAGAACGATCTCCTTGAGCTGAAGAGCTGAGGGACAGCGCCCAGGCCCAGAGTTCAAGCCCCACGGCCGACCAAAAAAAAAAAAGAAAGAAAGAAAACAATAGAAAGAAAGGTTTGCTTTGGCTCTTAGTTTCAGTCTAATATCCCTTGGTCCAGTCACTTTAGGCCTGAGAAGTCTTGGGCCATTGTGACTGTGGGAGTGTATGGCAAAAGGTACTTGTCTCTTGCCAGTCAGGAAGCAGAGAACAAGAACCAGAAATAGTCCCCAGGACATACCCCCTGTGACCTACTTCCTCCCATCAGTCCCCATCTCTGAAGTTTCCATCCCTTCCCCATTAGTGGATTAATGCATTAAGTCAGGGCCCTCATGATCCAGCTACTTTCCACCCAAGCCCCCAGCATATGAACCTTTGAAGGACACCTCAGTTAAACCATATCAAGAACCAACCAAAAGCCGGGCGCTGGTGGCTCACGCCTGTAATCCTAGCTACTCAGGAGGCTGAGATCTGAGGATCTCGGTCAAAGCCAGTCCGGGCAGGAGAGGCCGTGAGACTCCATCTCCAGTAAACCACCAGAAAACCGGAAGTGGCGCTGTAGCTCAAGTGGTAGAGCACTCGCCTTGAGCTGAAGAGCTGAGGGACAGTGCCCAGGCCCAGAGTTCAAGCCACATGACCAACAAAAAAAAAAAAGAACCAACCAAGGTATGTTGGAAACTGTTATATTTAATAATCCATACAGCTTTATGGGATAGGAACCTTCATCTCTGACTTCAGGTGAGCAAATTAAAGCTGAGAGAAGCTAAGCAATTTTAACTCAGGTTTCTTTGTGTTCATTATAAACATATATAAATCAGTGATGATTTCCTCTCAGACCTGCAAATGCTGCTTTGTCTCTGCCTATCCCCTGTGTTTTGTAGATTGTATCCTATTTTATCTTTCTTCAAGTGGAAGATGAATAGTAGATAGCCTTGTATTGTTATGAAGTCTTGAATCCTAATCCAATTATCGTTAATTTCTTGCAGGGTCCTATCCTTCTCCCAAAGCTGGAGCAACCCTCGTGGTGTACAAGGACTTGCTAGTGCTCTTTGGAGGCTGGACGAGGCCAAGCCCTTATCCCCTACATCAACCAGAGAGATTTTTTGATGAAATACACACTTATTCTCCATCTAAAAACTGGTAAGTTGCAATGATACGCTCCTTTAAATCTGGGTTGTGGGGAGATTTTTTTTACTTGTTTCTTTTTTTCTGTTGCCAGTCCTAGGGCTCGAACTCAGGGCTATTCCTGAATTTTAGTGCTCAGTCAGGGCTAGCACTATACTATGTTGAGCCACAGATTCACTTCGGTTTTCTCTGTTTTCTGGTGGTTAATTGGAGATAAGAGTCTCACAGACTTTCCTGCCCCAGCAGCCTTTGAACTGTACTCCTCAGATCTCAGCCTCCTGAGTAGCTGGGATTGTACGCATGAGCCACCACTGCCTGACTCTTTTTTCTTTTTTGTAGCTTTTTTTTTTTTCCCCAGGGCTGAGGACCAAACCCAGGGCCTTGCGCACGCCAGGCGGGCGCCCTTCCGCTGGGCTAAACCTCCAGCCCCTCTTTTTTTCTTTTTTAAGGCAGGATCTCCATCTATAGTCCAAGCTAGCCTTGCACTCACAATCTTCCTACCTCAGCCTCCCAAGGGAAGCAGGTATATGTCATCACACTGTGTTTAAGGTTTTAAATCAATGTCTTTTATCTTTTTAGTCTCCAGAATCCCTTTTAGAATTTGATGATAGCTGTGGACTTTTTTTTGTTGTGGGGAAGTTATACAGAGATAATTGCTTACAGTTTTAAAATATTTACACAGAGACCCTAAGTTAAAAATGTTTTTTTTGCCAGTTCCAGAGCTTGAACCTAGGGCCTGAGTACTGTCCCTGAACTTCTTTTGCTCAAGGCTAGCACTGTACCACTTGAGCCACAGTGCCACTTCTGGCTTTTTCTGTTTATGTGGTACTGAGGACTCGAACCCAGGGCTTCATGCATGCTAGGCAGGCAAGCACTCTACCTCTAAGTCACTTTCCCAGCCCTACAAACTCTTTTTTTCTTTTTTTTTTTTTTGTCATGGGGCCTGAACTCCGGGTCTGGATGCTGTCCCTCAGCTCTTCAGCTCAAGGCTATCTACCACTTGAACCACAGAGCCACTTACGGCTTTTTCTGCTTATGTGGTGCTGAGAAGTCAAACCCAGGGCCTCATGCATGTGAGGCAAGCATTCTACCACTGAGCCACCTTCCCAGCCCTACAAACACTTTTTTATAGAGAAAAGAGATTTATTCTTCTTCCAAGAGAAAATGAGCCAACCATTAGTGGTTCTTGCCTGTAATTCTGGCTACTCAAAAGTCTGAGATCTGAAGATCTCAGTCAGTTCAGAGACATCCTAGGCAGACAAATCTGTGAGACTCTATCTCCAATTAACCAGTAAAAAGCCATAAGTGGAGGAGTGGCTCAAGCAATAGAATACTAGCGATGAGTGGAAAAGTGAAATATGAGTAAAAAAGTGAGAGCTTGAGGCCCTGAGTTCAAGCCCTAGCACTGGCACGCACATTTATGCTTACACAAATGCACACACCCTACAACAAAAACAAGAAGTTAATTAATGACAGTGTGGAAGTTGTAGAAGCTTACTCCCTCTGATTAGTGTAGATCCGGTTGCTTTCTTTACTTGCCACATCTGCAAGACAGAATCAGTTATTTTTCAGCCATGTCTTGGGTTGTCTTTTTGTTGTTGTTGTTGTTGTTGTTGGTTTTGGCGCTTGAACTCTGGGCCTGGGCACTGTCCCTCAGCTCTTCAGCTCAAGGCTAGCACTCTACCACTTGAGCCACAGCGCCACTTCTGGTTTTTGGTGGCTAATTTGAGATAAGAGTTTCATCGACTTTCCTGCCCATGCTGGCTTTGAACCGTGATCCTCAGATTTCAGCCTCCTGAGTAGCTAGAATTACAGGCAAGAGCCCACCTAGCACCTGGCTTAGGTTGTCATTTTTAATGAATGCCTTAACCACTTTTTGCCTTAATATTGTAAAGTCAGAGGCAGATGATACTGACTTCTGGGCTTCCTCTTGTCTGTTTATACTAGGTGGAATTGCATTGTAACAACACATGGGCCACCTCCTATGGCTGGTCACTCCTCCTGTGTGATAGATGATAAAATGATTGTCTTTGGTGGCTCTTTAGGATCCAGGCAAATGTAAGTAAATACTCGGGCATAAAGGTCAGAAGTGTGAACTAGTCAGGACTGGTATTTTTGAGCATGATTCTAATTAACCCAATGAGTTATTTTACCTTACCTTTCAATTCTTTGGTGCTCTAGTCACAGACCAAGTTATGTAGAGTCGCTTCCTGTTGGATGTGTGGTAGGACCTAGTTGGAATGGAGCCTTCATTTTGATTGCTGTACTGTGCCTGAAGAAGTCTGCCTTCCAAGAAGTGAGGTGCATCATTGACAGGACAGGTGGAAATTGTAGACTCTCCAAATGGGATAGGTTGTGGGAGAATGGGTAAAAGCCAGAGAATCGTAAGGTTCTCCATCTTTAGCCATAACTCGCCAGAGTCAGCCCTGGCTATCTGGTTCAGCAGCAGCAGCCACAGGAGTTCTTGTTTGTCCCTTGCTCTGGAGGTGATTAGCTGTCAGTAGTACAATCGTTGCAGACCTAAGCCAGTTCTCTTCGACACCAAACTCTCCACATCACATTTTCAGAAGTATGGAAAGATGAGAGGCACTGCCTTCCAGATGAGAGGACTAGAATTTAACTTTGGGCGCTCTCATGCCTATGTCCAGTGTGTGAACAGTAGACCTTAAAGAGGTGACTGGTAGAGACTGCCTTCTGGGACTCTGGGTTACCATGCTGCTGTCTTGAGAACTGGAGATGCACCTGGTCCTTGATAAAACTGCAGCTCTTGTTAGCTGTCTGCAATTACTTTTGGTAGTTAGAATCAAAAAAGCTTTTAACTCCCTGGCCAGTACTTAAGCTGCCTTTTGAATTTTTTTCCCCTTTTCCTTGTGGATTTTGTTTTTGAAGGGTGATAGTGTGACCAATAACCATTTCTGGCTAGCACCAGTTAACTTATTCTTTCGGTATTAGTGTGTGAGATACAGCTCGGAGGCCTTAAACCAGCTCTATAGAGTAGCAGTATTTCTGTTTGATAGTGATAGATAAGGAACTCAGAGTTGAAGAAAATGACATTTCTTGTTGAAGCTGTGGAGTTGGTATTCAGCTAGTGTTTCTGGTTCTAAAGCATCTGAACTCTGGAGAATTTATCCAAAGCTGCTTCCATCCTGGACAGCCTGTGTATGTGAAAATGGTACAAGTTCACTGGCTAGCCACAGGTATAAGAACTCCCATCACCAGTGTGGTCCTTTAGTTCCAGCTTCCTCATCTTTCTGTCCTTATCTCACAGGAGCAATGATGTCTGGGTTCTTGACCTTGAGCAGTGGGCATGGTCCAAGCCGAACATCTCCGGCCCCAGTCCTCATCCCCGAGGTGGCCAATCTCAGGTGCTCGGGAATTAAATAACTATTCAGCAAACACTGTAGCATCTTTCAGTTAGGACGGGAGAGGGAGGAGGGAGTCAGGTAAGATGCCAGTTTGTACTAAGGCAAAGATAATTTATCATTCTTTTTTGCTGCTTTTTTTTTTTAACCTTCTGATGGGTCATAGTATTTATAATGGCTTTTACTATGCCTCTCCCCCAAAGTATTTACTATTTCATTTCTTAAGAGAATCCTTTTTTTTTTTTTTTTTGGTTGATACTCTCCTGTTACTATTGATTAAATAAGAAAGAATGTATCCACTCAAAAGAGTATGAATGTACCCATTCAGGCAAATCATCAGTAATTTGTTCAAAAGATCAGAATTGACATGGCTTGTGGAGCAGGAGAGATTATAACTAGAATACTCTCCTCTGGGAGCTGGATATTTTATTTTTAATGTATCACTAAAGTGTGGAAAGTCAGATGCCTTTGTTTTATGTGTTTTATGTGTTTAAATTTCTCCCCCTCCTCAGATTGTCATAGATGATGCAACTATCTTAATCCTTGGAGGGTGTGGCGGTCCCAATGCTGTGAGTATTGTTTGTGCCACATTCTCATGCCTGTGCTACAGTGTTTAAAACTTGCTCACCCTGTCTTACATTGTGAGAGTGTGAAAGCTCTTCATGTGACAGCATGATCACCTAGAGAATGCCTTTCTACTTTGCATTTGCTGTCCTTTTCTGTACTACTTTTAGGTGTGAGGAGATACCTTTAATCAAAGACACTTGTTCCTTGAATAGGTCTGTCTTTCTGTCTGTCTGTCTGTCTGTCTCTCTCTCTCTCTCTCCTCTCCCCCCTCTCTTTCTTTCCTTCCTTCCTTCCCTTTCTTTCTTTCTTTCTTTCTTTCTTTCTTTCTTTCTTTCTTTCTTTCTTTCT
>NW_012267222.1:19056365-19095917 GCF_000151885.1 Dipodomys ordii
TCCCTCCCTCTCTTCTCTTCTCTTCTCTTCTCTTCTCTTCTCTTCTCTTCTCTTCTCTTCTCTTCTCTTCTCTTCTCTTCTCTTCTCTTCTCTTCTTTTCTTTTCTCTTCTCTTCTCTTCTTTCTTGGGTCTGGGCGCTGTCCCTGAGCTCTTTTGCTCAAGACTAGCACTCTACTACTTTGAGCCACAGCTTCACTTCTAGTTTTTGAGTGGTTAATTGGAGATAAGAGTCTCACAGGGACTTTTCTGCTCTGGCTGGCTTTAAAGCACAGTCCTCAGATCTCAGCCTCCAGAGTAGCTATGATGATAGGTGTGAGCCACTGGTGTCCAGCTGAATAATTGTATCATTATTCTTTCTATTTCCTCTTTAAGCAATAAGGTTTACTGCTATTATCTTTTTTCAAAGTGGAGAAGACAGTAGAACAGAAAATCGATTACCAGTTGCCAAAGTACACACTGGATATGTTTAATATTCAGAAAATTAGGGAGCTAGGAGTGTGACTCAAGTGGTGGAGTGCCTGTTCAGCAAGCACATAGGTTCAAACCCCAGTACCACCAAAAAATTAATTGCCTCATGTAGAGTTACGGATATTATTTCTCCCCTCCCTGCGATTCTCCTCTGCCCCCCAAACACAGGAAGCCTAGTCACAGTTGACTCGAGGGTCACCAGCACAATTCCATGTCAGGACACTCAGTGGTAATGCAGGAACAACTGAATGAATGAAAACCCTCTGAAGAGTCCCAGGCAACACAGCTTTAAGACTGCAGCTCTGTATGTATGTTGTAGCATGTATCACACCTAAGCCCTATTGTTGCTCCTTTTTCTATAGCTGTTCAAGGATGCTTGGTTGTTGCATATGCACCCAGGTCCCTGGGCCTGGCAGCCACTCAAGGTAGAAAATGAAGATCATGGAGCTCCTGAGTTGTGGTGCCATCCAGCCTGCCGGGTAAGTGGGGAACTGAGACACCAGCAGGGAAGGTCCCAAACAAAATTACTTCAGCAAATTTCAAAGAAAATTTGTGCACAAAAGAGGTAGATGTTAGCCGGGCGTGGTGGCTTATGCCTGTAATCCTAGCTACTCAGGAGGCTGAGATCTGAGGATCATAGTTCAGAGCCAGCTGGGCCAGGAAAGTCCATGAAACTCTTATCTCAAATAAACTACCAGAAAAACCAGAAGTGGCACTGTGGTTCAAATGGTAGAACAGTAGCCTGAGCTAAAGAGCTGAGGGACAGTGCCCAAGCCCAGAGTTCAAGCCCCATGACTGACTATATATATATGGGCAAATAAATAAATGAACCACTAAATGGGAGACATAAGTGGCTCTACTCACCCTAAGTCCCAAGTTTAAGCACCTCTTTGTCTATGAAATATTCCCCAGAGTCCCTCAAACAAAAATTGATCCTCCCTCCACTCCACCCCTGTTCTGTGGCTATAGCCAATGACTGTGCATGTCACACTATAGCAGCCATGTTCCCGTGTCTCACCCATCCAGCATAGAACACAGAGTCTACAGATCATTTTATCTCTGTATCGTACAAAACAGTAGCTCATTCCAGATGATGGAGCTGAGATTTTTAGAATTGAATGATCAAATTGTAGAAGAGGCTGTGAGCACAAGTCCTTTGTCTTCTAGGTGGGACAGTGTGTGGTGGTCTTCAGCCAGGCTCCTAGTGGGAGAGCCCCCCTCAGCCCCAGTTTGAACTCTCGCCCATCACCTATCAGTGCCACTCCTCCAGCCCTGGTCCCTGAAACGAGAGAGTACCGCTCCCAGTCTCCAGTAAGGAGTATGGATGAAGTGCCATGTGTTAACGGCCGCTGGGGAACCCTGAGGCCCAGGGCTCAAAGGCAGACACCCTCAGGTTCTCGGGAAGGGAGCCTCTCCCCTGCCAAAGGAGACGGCTCTCCCATTCTCAATGGTGGGAGTTTGTCTCCAGGAGCAGCAGCTGTCGGTGGGACTTCCTTGGACAGTCCTGTGCAGGCCATCTCTCCAGGCACCCCATCTGCCTCTGAAGGATATGATCTGAAGATGGGACTTCCTCTGGCCCCGCGTAGAGGGTCATTACCAGATCAGAAGGATCTGAGATTAGGGTCAATCGATCTGAATTGGGACCTGAAACCTACTTCCAGCAGCAATCACGTGGATGGCATGGACAGCAGGACAGTTGGGGGGAGTATGAGACACCCTGTGGAACAGACCAATGGTGTGCATACCCCACCCCATGTGGCCAGTGCCCTGGCAGGGGCCGTCTCTCCTGGTGCCCTGCGGCGGAGTCTGGAAGCCATCAAAGCGATGTCATCCAAAGGCCCCTCGGCCTCTGCAGCACTAAGTCCTCCTCTTGGGTCTTCTCCAGGCTCCCCTGGAAGCCAGAACCTGAGCAGTGGAGAAACAGTGCCCATCCCTCGCCCAGGGCCAGCCCAAGGTGATGGACATTCCCTACCTCCCATTGCCCGCCGCCTGGGCCATCACCCTCCACAGTCCCTCAATGTTGGCAAACCCTTATACCAGAGCATGAACTGCAAGCCCATGCAGATGTACGTGCTGGACATTAAAGATACAAAGGAACGGGGCCGCGTGAAGTGGAAAGTATTTAATAGCAGTTCTGTGGTTGGGCCTCCGGAAACCAGCCTGCACACAGTGGTACAAGGCAGGGGTGAACTCATCATATTTGGAGGACTCATGGACAAAAAGCAGAACGTGAAGTACTATCCTAAAACAAACGCCTTGTACTTTGTGCGTGCAAAGAGATAATGTGTGCAGAACCCTTTTCCCTTTCTGTGGCTTTTAATTTGGAATTTTCCAGTGTGCAAGCATTTGGACTGAGACCTGGGGAAACAACAGCCTTTGTCTCATAGCCAAAACTCAACTCCAGCTCCCAGCCTCCCTCCATTAATAAGAAAAAATTATATATAAATATAAATATATATATATTATATAGCCAACTCTGTTTACACAAAAAGAGAGACCTCCGTCCTGGTTCAGATAAAATTGTTGCTGTTTTAGTAGAGACTGTGCTGCTTTTTTCTACTTTGCTGATAACTAGACCAAGAAGTTAGGGAACAGACTAACAGCAGTAACTTTCTAAAAGGAACTGAAGAACCCTGGTAAATCCTTATGTGGCCTTCTCAGAATTTACAAACAAAAACGACAGGCTTAGATAGGATCCACAGGAGGAGGCACCAAACCCCATGCTGCAGGGTAACCTAATGAAGAAACCGTCCTTCCTCTTCTCTCAAAACCACAGAGGACCTGTGACAGCACTGCAGGAATGCCTGTGCCTGGTCTCTTCTGCCCCGTATGATTGATGGAAATCACCCAATGAGATTTTGTCCATGCGTGCCAGGATCATGGAGAAAAAAACGTTTACGCAGCTGACTTGTCTGCCATGGCTGCTGGTCTTTTGAGTGCTCCCTCCATGCCTCAGAACACATTTGGTATCTGGTTGTGGAACTTTCTGACAATCCTTTTTGGTTGCAAGTTGCCAAAATCCATATTTGTTCTTTTTCCTTCTAGAATTGGGTCCTCAGAGGCTGATTTCCCACTTCTAGACTGCTTCTTCCTCTGCCTGCCTCCCCAACCCCCTGCCACCTTGGTTTTTGGGTTGGTTTGGTGTTGCATATAGATTTTTTTTAAGCCCTAAATTTTTTCTCACTGTTTCCTTTACAAAGCTCAGGTGCTTGCAGTAATCAAACATTTCTTCAAAAATATTGTTAGAACATTTTGTTTGGTGTCACTAGGCGCTAGTAGAGAATTCTGAAATTTCAGTATTGTGGGAAAAAAATTCCTTGATGCCTCAAGAGACACTTCCCCTTGTGTGACCCTCCCCACCTCTCCCCACCCAGCACTCACTTGTATTTGATTTGTTTCAGACAGCTGTATACTTCTTATTTCCAAATTTCATTGGATACACTCAGAGTGAAGGTTGAAATGGACCCTAGAAGGGAATTCTGGTAACATTTCTTCCAGAAATGGTTTTTCCTCTTTTGATGTGTCATCTTCTGCCTTGCTGTTGCCTGGTGACCAGGTGGAATACTAGGTACTTGATGCCATGTGGCTGGCCTAGGGAGCAGCTCCATCCTTTGTGTTTGTCTTGTTTATGTGTCACCAGACAGGGCTTGGGTTCTTAAAGTGCAACCAAGTAGAATCTTCTTGGGTTGATATAGAAAATTACAAGGTACTAGTCTTAGTCTCTAAACTGTGTCTTAGACAGAGATGTCAACATAAGTTTATTTCAGGTGGCACCATTTTAATAAGCACTCATCAGAGGATTTTTATTTTGCCATTAAGAGTTAAATATCAAAACCTCTTATCTCCCGGCCCCACACACTCTTTTTCTTAGAACCATCTACCAGGCATAAGCCAGCTGCAGCTGGCCCTGGGTTCCTGGCTCTTAGCCAGCACTTTGCAGTCTGTTCAATAAGCATATGTTCTATTACATCACATTAAATCTTTCCCCTAGACATTATCCATTTGGTCTTGGTGGAAAAGCTCTGCCTCTACCCCCTTCACCCCATGCCAAGCCCAGCCCACTCATGGGGAGTGGTATGTGTTCCGATAATGTCTCTTCATGTTCTCTCAGATGAGGAAACAACCATGTGCCTACTTCCCATGGTGTCCCACTGCTTAAAGCTGCACACTTGGCTTCCCAAGCTCCCTGATCTGCAACTGTGGCCAGTCCTTTTTTGGCCAAGACTGTTCAGTCCAGTGGGGCCTTCTACAGAGTGAAGCCAGCCAACAGTGTGTGATTCTGGCATTGCTGTGCTGAACCTTGTTTGTGTGTGGACAGTGCCTCCAGACTCAGTTTCTAGTAAATACTTTGAAAGATCTGAATCTCCACTTTAATCTTTCCCTCTGTCCTGTGGCCTTCCTAAGCTGGCTGTTAACCTGTTGATTCCTTGTACCTCTTTTTTCCTCCAAGTAGGCAAGTAACGGGAATGTTGATTCTCTTAGAGAACAAAGTGGTTCCTGTAACTCCATAGTATCCAGTATTACCCATGCTGCTAGTAACCAGGCCATTCGTTTACAGCCCTTAGAAAGAAGGATGGGCTTCATCTGCATCCAGTAGCTTGGGTCTCAGTGGTGTGTTGACTCCTGGGCACTCTGGGCCTGTACTGTGGGAAAGCGACTCAACGCCATCAGTGATTGTCTCCTCAGGCTCTTGTGGGGGACAGGTGCATTCGTCCTTCCTGTGTTCTCCCTAAAGTGAGCATTCCCGAAGCTCCACCAGATTAGATTTGACCACAGCCCTTCTTTGACATGATACCAACATTGTCTTAAGAGTCACTGAGAGACATGAGACAACGTATTTGTTTTTAAACCCTCAGGAGCACCTAAAGCAAATATTTATCAGTATTTAGGTATTTAAGTACATCTTGTTTCTACTTGAAGCTTTAATCCCTTCCATTCCTGCAAGTGTGCCTTTGAGAGCCCCTGGGTCATATTGACTTCACCAGTCACCTGGTTGACTGCCATGGAACAATTTGAGTTTCTTCTACCTTCTTGGACAGTGCTACCTGGTTCTCTTCATTTCACACATTGTGCAGCAGAGAGCTATCTGTATTTTTACTTATTTCTACCTTCCTTCCACAGTTGTGGGGTGGGCTTCACACTTCACCATCCCTCACATTTTGGGAGCACTAATTAGATGTTGAAAGAAACATCAATTGTGTTGTAAGGCAATCTTGGGCTTACTCTCCTCCTGGTCCTCTGTGGGTCGTTTTGATGAAACCATGATTTGATGCTGAAACCATGAACTATCAGGAACTGTGTTGGAACTCTTAAATAAAGAAGAAACGAAGAGAAGGAAGAAAGAAAATTACTGTGAGAAGTCTTGACTTTGGAGGACAGAAAACCACTGGCCAGTGGAGGACAAGGGGATAGTTCCCTTTGCTTCACCTTATCTTTCTAGGTTTCCTTCTGCTTCGCTTTTTTCCTTCCCCTTCAAAGTGATAAATCTGGTTGGTTTACCTGTCTGTCCTTGTCCTCGTGGTGATCCTGGCATGGTATGTGCTTTGCTTTGCATTATCTGTGGTCTCTCACCATCACACAGGTCAGTTGGGAGGATCTACCATGTCCAGGGGCAAGGAAGCCTGTGCTCTGTGTGACTCCCCCTGGGAACACATTCTGCCCGTCACTGGTAAGCTGCTCCTTCTTGCCACGTTCCTTGTGAGTGAGAGCAGACTGGGGTGTTTACTGTTTGTATTCTCTCTACTCACCTCTGTCCCCTTCCCACCAACCAGGGCTCGTGTCAGTGCACACTCCTTGTGCCCTGGCAAAGTTGGTGCTGTGAGTGATGTTTCCCACACAACTTGGGGTGCCAGGTGGCTTACCCTGAGATCGTCATTTTAGGCACATAACAGTGTAGGAATGAACTTGGATTCCATGCATATTTAAACCTCTGGTCAATTTCACTTTTTGTTAATGTTTTTCCCCCTGATGACTTTTTAGCAATTTAACAAATAAAACAAAATGGACTGAATTGTCTCAACCTTCTTACTAGTCCAGGAAAGAAGAGAAGAGTCACTGGGAAGGAGAGCAGTTGAGGTTGCAGAGGATAGTGGGGAGCATTTGGAAAGATGTTCCTCTCTTGGAGAGCTGAGCTGAGGGGAGAGGGAGAATTGCATTTTCTTTGGGACGGCATCATTTACTAAGAGCTGTGTCCATATCGTGTCTGAAGGACTTGTTGGGGGCAGATCCTCCATATCATCTGTGTGGGACCTGAGATGGCAACCAACTTGGAGCAGAGGACCAAGGGCCAGGACAACAGCTGCACTATCATTTGCCTCCTAAGCAAAGGTGAAGATACAAGTCATAGGGTCATAATGCAGTGTTGTCTTCTATATATGGAGTCGCTGCTACCCTACAGGACCAGGAGAACTGATGTTGTGTATGAAATGTGCTAGCCATCATAAGCTAGTGGTCATGGCCTACCCATGCAGCCCATATACTGCTCTCGCAACCACGGTTCTAATTTGATGGGTACTTCAGAGCCAGAGGCTTGTGCACAGTAGTTATAAGTTACAGAGCAGGGGATACCATGCTGGAATCACTACCATTATCTTGTGTTACTATTCTAAGGCCAAGGTATTTTCTAATGGCCTGTTATATGAGCTTGAGAAAAGCGGTGGGTCTGTAGCACTGGAGTCTAAATAGGATAGGGAACTTGACAGCCAAACCCAGCTGGCTGGCCCAGGTGTGATGCTGCCACACTGAACTTTTCCTTCTCTGAACCTCTTCATCTCTCCAGGCAAGGGACCAATATCCCTAGCTAGGGTCTGCCTTCTGCTGTTAGTAGCCATTAGTGAGCTAGAGTGGTAGACATCCTGCCTAAAAACAAAACAGTGATGTGTGCCTGCAATCCCAGTTGCTTAGGATATGGAAACAGGAGGGTCAAGAGTTCAAGGAACACTAGTGGCTCACGCCTGTAATCCTAACTACTCAGGAGGCTGAGATCTGAAGATCACAGTTCAAAGCCAGGGCAGGTAGGAAAATTCTTGAGACCCTATCCCCAGTTAAGCACCAAAAAGCTGGAAGTGGAATTGTGGCTCAAGTGGTAGAGTGCTATCCTTGAGCAGAAAAACCCAGCGATGGTATCTGGGCCCTAAGTTCAAGCTCCCCCGCCCCCCGCCCCCCAAAAAAGTTCAAGAATCAGTTGGATACCAGTGGCTCTCAACTGTCATCCTAGCTACTTAGGAGGCTGAGACGGAGAAATGCAGTTAGTGGCCAGCCCAGGCAAAAGTCTATGAAAACTCCATCTCCAGTCAGCCAGAAAAAAGTTAAGCATGACTCAAATGATAAAGCACTAGTTGTGATCAAGCAAGTGGAACAAACACAAGGTCCCCAAGTTCAAATTCCAGTACCAGCAAAAAAGAAAAAGGTGTAAGGCTAGAGCTGGCAAAGATAGCAACAAGACCTTCCTCAAAATCAAAAATCAGACTAGGGAATAGCTCAAATGGTAATGTGCTTGCCTGGTGTTTGCAAGGCCCTGGGTTCCATCCACAATAGCAAGGGGGAAAATTTATTCCTACTTTGTACAATACTCCCAGGGACAAAAGCAAGCTAGCATTCTTGTGGTTGTTATGTGCAGAGTGGAAGTGTTCAAGCATACTGCATGGAAGGAGATCAAGAATGGAATCTACATGTGCTTTCAACTCAACACATGGCCCTGTAGACTCAGCAAAAAAAAAAGGACATAATACAGGCTTTGGACCTAGGTACACTTAGATCCCAAAGACGTCACTACCGCTTTGAGCTGGGACAAATCATCTTTGAATCTCAACTTTATCAGTAAAATGGCAATTTAGCAGCAACTAGATCTGAATTCTTAATCCCTTGAATGGATATAATTCCCTGGAAATCCACCAGGGGACACCCTTTGCAAAGCTTTGCGTGTACCTGGGCACTCTCAGAAAAGGGCAGGATGAGAAAAATGCTCTTGTTTCCCTCCCTCAGGAAAGCCGGTGTGGCACTCCTTCCCTCACCAGCCTGGCCCTTACAGGCCCAGCACAGCATTTCTTCTACCAGAGTGTGTTTTTCTGTTTCAGCCCCCAGTCCTCAGTCCCCAGTCTCCAGCTGTGAGAAAGTTGGTATCTTCCCCTTGAACCTGGGCTCTGGGCCCAGATGCTGCCATCATACACAAAGCTAAGCTAAAATCTCAAGTAAATGTCTAAAAATCCTGGCTATTTCCCTCTCTCCTGCCCTGGCCTCTGCCCACCCACTTAAAAAAAATGTAACAAGAAATAGCTGGACTTAAGCTTACCAGGAAATTATGGAATTAAGTTGTCTGCAACAGAGAATAGAAACTGGAGACTGCTTATGCTGTCTTCCAAGCAGAAACTAGGGAAGAAAGAAAAAAACAAACATGGGCTGTGATCCAAGGAAAGCCTGGAACAACCAAGGGATCAGTCACTTGGCAAGTGTTCCCTAAATATCTACTGCTCCCAAATACTGGGATACACTGACTCAAAGGAGCCCTGCCTTCCTACCCTTCATCCCCCACCCCCACCAAGCTCCAGACTCATCACAAACCAGGGAGGTATCACATTGACTGGACAAGGGTGACAGATCCTGAGCTTGTAAGGTCAAAAGATAAACACCAGAAAGATCTAAAGGAATCTGGTACTGGTGCCTCACACCTGTAATCCTACCTACTCAGGCTGAGATCTGAGGATCACAGTTCAAAGCCAGCCAGGGCTCTTATCTCCAGTTAACTACCAAAAAGTCAGAAGTTGAGCTGTGGTTCAAATGTGGTAGAGCACTAGCCTTGAGCACAAAAGCTCAGGGACAGCACCCTGGCCCTAAGTTTAAGCTCCAGGAGTACCCCCCAAATAAAAGATCTAAAGGTGATGGGGTCTGCAACCAACATAGCCAGTCAGGGGCAGAAAAGGGGAAGCCAGAAGGCTTAGAAGTTAGTCCTCTTCTTACTTTCAGTGTCTTAGCCCATTTTGCTGCCATAGCAAAGTACCATAGACCGGGAACTGTGTTTTATTCTGAACAATACTAGTTTCAGCTCAGGGTTTTGCACTTGATAGGTAGGTGCTCTACCAGATTTTTGCTGCTGAATTAGAAGAGTCTTGGAGGATTTATCTGCCCAGGCTGTCATGGAACTGAGATCCTGACATCTCAGCCTCTTGAGTGGCTGGGATTACAGGTGTAAGACACTGGTGCGTGGCCAGCAATTAAATTTTAAGACATTTTGGAGGGACTTTCATGTCATAGCACTTAGCCTTGCTCTCTAAACTGTGGCATGGGACAGATAAGTATGGAGGCTTTCTCCATATCCCATATATATGTTCAGGGTCCCCACCTCACTGTGCAGTTAGTGCTACAGGATGCTGATAGACCTGGCAGCCTCAAGCAAGAAAGATGGACCCCTTTGTGTGTCAGGTAGAATGTCAAAGAGCCATGTCAGGGGGTGGGGGGCAGCATGCTGGTAGACTGAGAACCAAGGCATGTCCTATGGAGTCAGTACTCAGATGTCATGCCCTCACATGTGGCAGGGTAAGAACCTCATGATCACAGGAGAAAAAAGATCCCATTACAGTGACCAACAGAGATGGGCCCAGGTGCTTCTGCTTCCTGGAGCAGAATGCCTAGAAGACAACCTATGCAGAGCCAGCGACCCTCCCCAGCCATGCTTCTCTAGCATTTGGGTAAGCCTCCCCCTACACTGAACTTGAACCCCAGGGCTAGAGGTGGGGGAGATGAAACTTGGAGTATTGAAAAGGCAGAGAAATAGGAAGTAGCAGAACTTAACTTTGCCAGGAAATCACTGAATTAAAATGTCTGCATCAGAGAGAATAGAGGCTCAGAGACAGATTAAATTGAGTCAGAGGAAATGAGTTTTTTTTTTCAGTCTTGGGAAAGAACAGTCCTTGTGTATGCCTAGTGCATGTTCTATCACTGGGCTATATCCCATGCCCTGAAGCTCTGCTTCTTTTCATGTTTTTGTAAATAAGATTCCTTTAGTGTAATTTTTATTGGTTTACTTTAAATGTATATTGAGTTTCTGTTTCTTAAACTTCTGAATTGGTGATGGGAGGCCAGTTAGGTAGGGTGCCTGGGGCATGACAGGTCCTAGAGGAGCCCAGGCGGGAGTTCTGGTACAGTGCACAGCCTAGGCCTAGTGACAGGCCCTTCTGGACCTCAAGGAGGCTGACAGGACTGCAATGGACAGGACAGATCTGGAGAGTGAACTGGAGGAAGTTAAGGTGAGTGTTTAGACCAGGACAGTGGCAGCAAGGACAGGACATAAGGAACGTGATGGGAGGAGTAGGGGTGTAGAATGCTTGGACTAGTATGTACCAGGCTCAGGGCTCCATCACCAGTATCTAAAAATAAAAGTAGCTAGCTGGGTACTGCTGGCTCACAATTGTAATTATTGTAATTCTAGCTACACAAGAGACTGAGATCTTAGGATCCCAATTTGAAGCTGACCTGGGTAAGAAGTCCTTGGGACTCTTATCTCCTAACCAGCAAAAAGCCAGAAGTAGTGGAGCTGTGGCTTAAGTAGTAATCTGTGCCTCAAGCAAAGTTAAAGGATAGTGCTCCCACCCTGAATTCAAGACACACACACACACACACACACACACACACACACGTTTGCAGAACAAATTTGTGGTGAGATTAAAAAAAAGAAATAGGTGGGTTAACCTGAGGGCTCTATTCTAGGAGGACCTTTAGGAAGATAGTCTTCTTGCTTTGCCTGTCCCTGGGAGAAGCAATTTACTTAGGAAGACACACACAATTTAATGCTCAGATGACTTGGGAGACGTGGGAGAATAAGACCCACTAGACCAAGATGGCTTATGAGAATTATCTACTGCTCTGACTTTGTAACTCCCAGCCATTGCCTGGCTCCATCCCCAGCAGCAGTGTTTAACTGAGGTATGTGGGCCCTGCTGTGGTCTGAGTTGTGCCTCCTTGAAACCCATATGTTGAAGCTCTAACCCCAGGGGACTGTATTTGGAGACTTAAGAAGGTAATTAGATTAGATGAGATCATAACTTGGGCCCTACTTAAGGACTAGTGTCCTTAACATCTGGGAGAACATAGGCTGGAGAAGTAGCTCAGTATAGTGTCCAGTATGCCCAAGGCCTTGGTTCATCCCCAGCATCAAAACAAAACAAAAATAAAAGGAGACGGGACTGGGAAGGTGGCTTAGTGGTAGAGTGCTTGCCTAGCATGCATGAAGCCCTGGGTTCCATTCTTCAGTGTCACATAAACAGAAAAGCCTGGAAGTGGTGCTGTGGCTCAGGTGGTAGAATGCTAGCTTTGAGCAAAAGCAACTCAGGGATGGTGCCCAGGCCTTAAGTTCAAGCCCCAGTACTGGCCAAAAAAAAAAAAAAGACAACAGGAGAAAGCATAGAGAAGCCATGTAAGGACATAGTAAGAAGGCAGCCTCATAATCGCCCACCCCTGCCAGTCCTAGATCTTGAATTTCTAGCCTCTAGAACTGTTCTGTCACATCAGCCTGGCTAATAGAGATCTCCCTGTGTCACAACTGGCCATTACTCTCATTAAATGTACAGGTTTGCAGATCCCCCCCCCACCCCCAGTCCTGAAGCAGGGGATCAGAGGTCTAGAATCCAGGTTTGAGCAGGTTCCCAGAGAAAGCCATGGCTGTCAAGCATCACTTCCAGGAGCTCACCATGGGCACTAGCTCCCTTGATGTCAGCTTCTCTCTCTGTGGCCGACAGGATTTTCGTTCTTCGTGCCCATAGTGGGGCTTTAACTCAGAGCCTTGAGCTCTTGCTGCTGCTGCCCTTTTTTGTTTTGGGGTTGGTTGTGGGGCTTGAACTCTGGGCCTGAGTACATCCCTGAACTCTTTTTCTCAAGGCTAGCACTCTACCACTTTGCATCACAGCTCCACATCCAGTTTTTGAATCTAGTTAATTGGAGATAAGAGTCTCAGGGACCTTTCTGCCCAGGCTGGTTTTGAACCGCCATCCTCAGATTGCAGTCTTCTGAGTAGCTAGGATTACAGGTGTGAGCCACCGGCACCTGGCTGAACTTTTGCTTCTTGTTTGGCTTTTTCACTTAGTTCTGGTCCACTGCTACTTGAGCCAGAGCTCCACTTACAGCTTTTTGCTGAGTCTCTCAGACTTTTCTCCCTAGGCTGGCTTCAAACCTTGGTCATCATATATCAGCCCCATAAGTAGCCAGGATGACAGGTGTGAGCCACCAGTGTCCAGCTCCCAGCAGCATTTGACATCTTAATTCAAGCTCACTGTGCCAAGATGATTCATTTTCCCACCCCTTACTGAGTCGTCGTTTCCCCCCCTCTCTCCCCATGCCCAGCACAGCCGGGGAAGCACTGGAGGTGAAATCTAGAAACCCAAAGATAATTCCGATCTGAGCCTTGCCGCTGAGACAAACTTGATCTAGACAAACTTGGTCTACAGTGAGAGTTCTGTACAGCTGTGAATAGCCCTGATTAGAGGTAGAGGCAGTGTTTCAGAAAGGGGAACCATGTGACCCAGGAGCTGGAGCAAAGGATTCCAGATGCAGCTCCTGTAGGAATTGTCTTGTGTTCCTGCCTAGCTGCAGTGTAAGCAAGTTACAGAAAAGCTGTCTTACATATCCCTTCCCTCCCCACCCCTATTGACATAATGAACCTCACTCAACCATTTGTGGGTTTGTGGCTCTCTGGCTGCTCTTATCTTCCCTGGGAACAGCTCTCCTAGGGGCTGCAAGATGAGTGTTAAGAACACAAAACCCAATCTGGCAGAACAGATAGATACTTTAGATAAGCACCCAGGTAATGCTGGGTTCTGAGTCTAGTTTTCCATTGACCAGTTGTGTGGTAGGACCTCATACAAGTCATGTGATGTCTCTGAATTTGTTCCTCTGTAAAAGAAAAGAGAGATGATACTACTTACATGGAATTCAATATTTATAGAATTTAGTGCAGTAACTACTGAAAAGCCCCACTATCTGGCCTTAACTCCCTCCCTACAAAACTGGTTGCTGGCCTTGAAGGTGGAGCACCAAGACCCTTGTGACAAGTATAGTATGGCCGGCCACCCAAACCCTGTCCAACTCGTGGGCATCTACTGTGAAGCCACCTTCTGCATGATTGACAGTACAGGGTTAGAACAGTGGATAGGAGATTACAGCCCCAGGGCTGGAGGGTCCAGTCCAGGAGGGCAGGACTTCTGGCCTGCTGTGTATTCCCAGTACCTACAACAGTCTAGGCACACAATTGAGGCTCTGTGATTATTTGTTGAATGAATAAACCAACTATTAAGTGATGCCAATCCAGAAGACCTCTGACTCATTTTTAAAATCTCTTGCCAGCCCCGACACCTCTGAGCCATCTGAAGTCAGAGATATTTAACTCCCTGGAGGGAGGTCCGGCAGGCTGGGAATAAATGGGAATAAAAGCATCATGATGTTGATAGAAACAACAGTAACTAAATTTACTGAGCACTGCTGTGGACCAGGTACTGTTATAAAGGGTTCTTTTTGTTTGTTTGTTTTTTGCCAGTCCTGGGGCTTGAACTCAGGGTCTGGACACTGTCTCTGAGCTTTTGCTGAAGGCTAGCACTCTACCACTTGAGCCACAGCGCCTCGTCTGGCTTTTTTTTTTTTTTAATGTGGTACTGAGGACTCTCACGCATGCTCAGCAAGCACTATACCACTAAGCCACATTGCCAGCCCCTATTATAAAGGATTCTGTGAACAACAACAACAAAAGCATTTTTCATTTATAGAGAAGAGGACACTGAGGCCCAGGGAGGCGTGGAAGGTTCCCAGAGAAGAGCGTGTCTGATCAAGTTTGGGAGTTGGCTGGGCTCAGATGGAGTAAGTGGAGAAAAGGATACCATTGAAGGAGAGGATCTGTCAGCAAGTTACTGCTCTGCCAACCGCAAACTCCGTGGGAGGGACCAACACTTTCTTGAACCCAGAAGCCCGACCACACCCCCCACGTCTCCATGGCAACAGTGTGCACATGCGCTTTGAGTACCAGTGCCTGAGCCCCACAAGCACCACAATGAAGCCAAATACAGGCTGGGCGGAAGGGGCAGGGCTGCAGGAGCACACGGTGGACTTTTAAAGGGACCGTTTCTACCCAAAGCAACCCAATGTGGGCACTGGTGGCTGTGCAGGTTGTGTGGCCCGGGAGTCAGGATGGAGGAGGAAGAGGGAAAGCAAGGATGACTGCCAGGAGATGATTAGGGGAGCACTATTACTGCTCTTTCCTCTTAAGAGCATTATGGAGAAGCTGGGCTGTGGAATTTCAGCTTGTGGGTGGGGAGCTGGGGGTCCACAGGAGAGAGGGGGGAGGGGTTATGGACTCACACAGGCGCCTTGAGATAGTTCTCCTCTTTTCCCCTCCTCTCCGGGTTCTGCCACCTATTTGCCTTGGCATGATCAGCCATGGCCAAGTCTCCCGCGCACGGTTCGGTGATTGTCCCAGACTGGCACGAGACCGCGGAGGGCAAGGAGTACTTGACCTGCATCCTGCGTAAGAATCGCCGGCGGGTGTTCGGTAAGTGCCCTACCACCAGTGTGTCACTCGTCAGCCTTAGGTAGGACAGTGTCACCCGTGGCTTTAGGTGGTGTGGGCACATTAGAAGCAGGACAGTGCCGCCTTGTTGCACCGCACTCCTCACTCAATCTCGGGAACTTCTGGACGCCCTATCCCTAAGTCTCTCACCCTCAAATCTCCCTAGAGCTAATTCCACCATCAGAAACTGGGACCATGGAAACAGCAGAAACCTTGCCAGCAGCCACTGTCACCGGAGACGCTGCTGATGGCGCCCTCACTTGGTGCCAGTCCCTCTGCTCCGCACTTTACACAGTGAATTGCTATTAACCTTTTCAACCACACAGTTAACACACTTGTCCAGCATCCTGCCTTCCTACATGAAGACAGGCCTCCCAGATCCCTCTGTCTGGGTTTAGACACTGGTGAAGGATGAAGCCAGCTTGTCCATGTCTCACCAAAGGACTCTGGCATCAGCCTTGGAACTCCAGGGATGGCCAGAAGAGACAGACTGTCAACAGGTATAGGACAAAATAAATAAATAAAATTTAAGGGTAGCTCACAACTGAGGACTTTAAGTTCATCAGTCTCTGGATAACTGTTTGGGTTTTTTTTTTTTGCAAGTTTTTAATTAGCACCCATAGACATTTCAGTATAATGATTCTATAGGATTTATTTGTAGTAATTGAAAATACTTTTGCATATTTAATATATGCCTGTTAGAGAAGGGACTGTGAAAAGCCATGCTCTTATGTATGGAACTCAAAAACACTACAGTTTCAGTTAAAAAAAAAATCATATCCAGGCACCAGTGGCTCATACCTGTATCCTAGCTACTCAGGAGGCTGAGATCTGAGAATTACAATTGAAAGCCAATCAGGGCAGGAAAGTCTATGAGCCTCTACCAAATTAATTATCAAAAAGGTAGAAGTGGAGCTGTGGCTCAAATGGTAGACCACCAGCTTTGAGCAAAAAAAGTTCAGGGACAACACCCAGGACCTGAGTTCAAGTCTCAGTATAGGTGTGCATGCATAGGCACACACACACACACACACACACACACACACACACAAATCATCTCATGGCCAGGTGCTGGTGGCTCATGCCTGTAATCCTAGGTACTCAGCATGCTGCTGAGAGCTGAGGATTGTGGTTCAAAACTACCTGGGCAAGAAAGTCCATGAGACTGTATCTTCAGTTAACCACCAGAAAACTGAGAATAATGCTATGGCTCAAAGTGGTAGAGTCCTAGCCTTGAGCAAAAGAGCTCAGGGACAGTGCTCAGTTCAAACCCCACGACTGACTGACAAGAAAGAAGAAAGATTTAGGGTGAACTTTCTGGGAATTACATCCAGTCTGTCAACTTTGTGTACTGATAAATATTAACTATAAAGACTTGGGCTATCTGTTATCCTAGGCTTCTGCAAAGTTAGAAGGAGGATTCTAGGCACGTCCTCCCAGGGTCTGATGGAACAAGTGTGGGATCCACACCCATACTCTTCATGGCTTCCTCTTTGCTCCAGGACTGCTTGAGCGGCCAGTACTGCCCCCACCTGTGGCCATTGACACTGCCAGCTACAAGATCTTTGTGTCTGGGAAGAGTGGTGTGGGCAAGACAGCACTGGTGGCCAAGCTGGCTGGCCTAGAGGTACCCGTGGTACACCATGAGACCACTGGTAAGTGGATTCCTCTCTGTCTCTCCTTGGAGGCCTTCTGTGGCCTTTGGCCACACAAGCTAGGGTTTTATCCAACTCTACCACTTCTTCTGTGACTTTGGAAAATGAGCCCCTATTGTTTCTTCTCTCCCTGGAGATGTCCTGGGTTTGGTACTGGAGTTAGTGGTGGTAACATCCATACCTAGCATTAAGCTGGCTCGGGTAAATACTTGTTTCTTGTTACTAGGTTGATTAATTCCTTTATTTGTTTGTGTTGATCCTGGGGCTTGAACTCAGGGCCTGAGTACTGTCCCTGAGCTTTTTTGCTCAATGTTATCACTCTACCACTTGAGTTGCAACTCCTTTTCTACCCTTTCTTGCTTTTTTTTTTTTTTGTGCTTAATTGGAGGAGATAAGTCTCATGGACTTTCCTGCCCAGGCTGGTTTTGAACTATGATTCTTAGACCTAAGCCTCCTGAGTAGGTGTGAGCCACCAGTGCCCCATATGCCAGGACCTTTGGGTTTCCTGTAGATCAGTGAAGCTGTTGTCATGTGAGAGCTTCATCTTCCTCTGTACCCTACGCTCCTCCAGGGCAGGTCTGCCTCCCCCATGAGACAGAATTCTCCCAGGTCAAGTCCAGTGACCCACCAGGAAAGGGATAAATCTCTTCTTGCTATACCTTTCGGGCCCCTGTCTCTCCCCCGCCCCCATTTCTTCCATGCTGAATGGCTCACCCCTGGCCCTGCTCAGGCATCCAGACCACTGTGGTATTTTGGCCAGCCAAGCTACAGGCCAGTAACCGTGTTGTCATGTTCCGGTTCGAGTTCTGGGACTGTGGAGAATCTGCTCTCAAGAAGTTCGATCATATGCTACCGGTGAGCGGGTGTGCAGGCCTGGGTGAGCTTTGGGAGTGGGGGTTGTCTGTGGTGAGTTCTGAGTACAGATTTGTGACCTGAGTCAGGCCTATCTCTGTAGCAGCATGGGCATGAATGAGCTGAGAGTAGAGTGCTGAGCCATAGAACTTTGAACTGGCACTGGGGCCAGTATTCTAGCTGGAACTCTGTACTTGGGACAGCCACTCCATACTCTGGGCCTCAGTTTCCCCATTTGAGAAAGAAGGGATTGTTACTGATTCTTCTCAGCTGATTAGAGGGCTTTGGTCCCGTGGGTATGTGATTAGATAGTCAGTGTCACATACTGTGAGCCAGCCTCTCCATCCTCAGG
This sequence comes from Dipodomys ordii, assembly GCF_000151885.1. NCBI lineage: Eukaryota > Metazoa > Chordata > Mammalia > Rodentia > Heteromyidae > Dipodomys > Dipodomys ordii. Next base: position 19,074,235 of record NW_012267222.1, read on the forward strand.
CTTGCAAAGAGAACACAGATGCCTATATGTTCCTCTTCTCCTTCACGGACCGCACCTCTTTTGAAGATTTGCCTGGACAGCTGGCCCGCATGACAAGTGAGTCGCCTGGTGTCGTCAAGATGGTTATTGGCTCCAAGTATCCTTTGGATGGCCCCTTGGACTGTCAGAAGCCACTTTTGATAAGGCCCAGAGTGAGGTCAGGATCCCTGCCTCTGCCAAGCTCTGGGGTCCAGCCTGTGGCTTTGAACCACGATCCTCAGATCTCAACCTCCTGAGTAGCTAGGATTATAGGTGTGAGCCACCGGCACCTGGCTTTGTGGGGTTTTTCTTAAGGGATGCTCCTGGGTCTACCCTAGCACCTAGGTGTGGGGCTCTAGAGAGACTAAGCTAGGAGTGGTGAGCAGTAAGCAGAGGCACCTGACCAGGCTCCTTGACTGTCCTCCAGATTTGACCAATACATGCATACAGACGTGCCTGAGCGAGAACTCACAATCTTCAGGCAGACCTGGGGGCTGCCCTTGCTGCGGGTGAAAAGTGTGCCAGGGCGGCGGCTAGCTGATGGGCGCACGCTGGATGGGCGAGCAGGGCTGGCTGATGTTGCCCATGTGCTTAATGGCCTCGCCGAGCAGCTGTGGTACCAGGACCAGGTGACAGCCGGCCTGCTTCCCAGCCCCTCAGAGAATGCTCCTGGCTAAGGGGGATGGCGTCATGAGTGGACACCTATGAGTCCCCACTCGGAGCCCCAAGGTAACAGGACCAAGGGCACGATCTAGAGCCTAAGGCTGCTACCATCTTGAGACTGGGCAGGTGGGGGAGGAGACCCCCACCCTGCAGAACATTCCTTGCTGAATTAGGAAGTGAGGAAGGAGTGGCACAAAGCTCCAGAGCAGGGCCCAAAGCTCTAGTCCCTCCCCCAGCCTTCCACTTCCCTTCTTCCGCAGCACTGGAGGTGATGGGGATGAGGGAGTCACAGGGTCCTGGACCTTACCAGGAGGTGACTTCAACCGGGATAAAACTCTGAAATCACAGCGCTAACTCTGTAGTTTTTTTCTGGCTAAAATTGCACCTCAGGACGAGGGAAGGAGGTGGGTCCTGCTCCACACACCCACACAGAGACCCAGGTCCTGAGATTTCCCATTTGCCCCCAGAGCATCAGAGTCCAGTCAGCAGACTGGGGATGTGTAAGGTTTTGGAGGTTTCTGTGGACACTTTCTGTTGGCTAGCACCCAGCTACATGCTTGCATGTTGCTGCAGTGGAGGCTGGGAGATGCCGTCCATTCAGTACCAGGACAGCTTTATATCTGTGACAGTCTGTGAGTCAGTCAGCACTACTAGACAGGCCTAAGGACCATACTGGATAGGGCCTGGGTGTGAGATGGCCTGCTGGGTAGCCCTGTACTGTGGGAGGCCAGTAAGGACAGGAGCAGGAAGGTGTCCTTACCCCCAGTTGAGACTCAGAGCTCAGACCTTGAGCTTATTCATACCCCAAGAAGGGCAATGCCTGGGCAAGACCCTGAGCCTCAGCCTGTGGACCGGTGCCCACTCCTAGACCATGGGCAGCACTCCACCCTCAGCCTTTCTGCTTCCAGGCAGCCTAAGCTGTCTGGCCCATTCCTCTATTTCTCTAACACAGTAAGTAACCCTATGCCACTGGGGCGGCAGCAATGTGTGGACAGGAACAAGTGACGGCAGCCCTGGGGAACTGAACCTCCAGATACTATAGGCACTTGTGGGTTTTCTCTCTCTCTCTCTCTCTCTCTCTCACACACACACACACACACACACACACTTTTTTTGTGCTAGTACTAGGGCCTGAACTCAGGGCCTAAACTGTCCCTTCGCCTTTTCGTTCAAGGCTGGTACTCTACAAGCTCCATTTCTGGCTTTCTTTTTTTTTTTGTTAGTTTCTTGGAGGTAAGAGTCTCATGGACTTTCCTGCCTGGGCTGGCTTTGACCCTTGATCCTTAGATCTCAGCCTCCTGAATAGTTAGTATTATAAGTATGAGCCAACAGCCTGGCTGGCAGGGTTGTTTTTGTCATAGGGCTTGAACACAAGGCCTGGGCTCTGTCCCTGAGCTCTTTCACTCAAGGCTAATGCTCTACCACTTTGAGCCACAGTGCCACTTCCAGTTTTTGAGTGGTTAGTTGGAGATAAGAGTCTCACAGGGACTTTTCTGCTTGGGCTGGCTTTGAACTGCAATCCCCATATCTCAGCCTCATGAGTAGCTAGAATCACAGGCATGAGCCAGGGGTCCCTGGCTTTGGCTGGAAGTTTTGAACACCAGCAAGCTTGTGTCCCCTCAGATATCCCTGGGTTTACCACTTTCCCAGATACCAATGTAGGCAAGAGCCAGAAGCTAATCGGGAGGAATAATCCAATTCTACCCACCTTCAGGCTGGCTATTTTTTAGATTTCTCATAACTAGCTTTGGTCAGAGTATAGATCCCTCATCTACCTTCACCCCAAATCCAAAGGTAAACAGTTCCCTCCTAGAGCACCTCTATCTCAGGGCTACTCAGCTCCTCCAGCCCCTCCCAGAGGCCTCCTCTAGTGTAGAGCTGGAAGCAAGCAGAGCCTGAGGAAAAGGAGGTTACTGTGAGCTTACCTGGGCACCCCTACCTCTTACTTCTGCAGTGGAAGACTTTGTGGCCTGTGTACAGGGCTGCTGGGCTGAGAGATGTACACATGGGGGGCAGCTCCCTTGCTCAGGTCATCAAGGCAGTGGGTAGACTGTCTTAGCCAGCCCTATGACCTTTGTGAACCACGTCAGCCTCTCTTCTGTAAACTGTGTTTGCTCCTAGTGTCCCCCATGAAAGGGCTGTGAACATTAGAGTGTGCCCAATAAATGGGAAAGAGCAGCCGTTGTGTGATGCTAGCTTACTCAGCATATCCCAAGCTGACCACACCCTGGGAACTGAGCCTTGCACTGCTGCAGATAGAAAAAATGGGTTGGTCAGCCTAATGGTGGGGTCTCCAGGGACACCAGTGACCCTGCCCCTGTCACTCCAAGCTGCAAACAACCAGGACTCGGAGCTCCAGGGAGTGGCCCCTGTGTCTGCCTAAAGCTCTGCAGTAGCAAGGGCCAACAAACCTCTCCATGAAATGCTGCCTCCACACTTGGCAGCTTTTTATCTTTTAGGTCTCAGCTGAAATGTCATCTCCTCAGAGTGACTATCCTGAAAAGGTCTTCCTTCACCAGAGATCTTCACCATTACATGATTGTGTTCATTAAGTCCATTAAGACACAAATCTTGTCTGGTTTACTCACCATGGAATATCTACTTCAGAGTAGCATGCAGTCAGTTCATAGTTACTGGCTAAACTAGTAAATTTATCCATTTATTTGTCCATCATCCATCTGTCCCATCAACCACCAAACAGACTTCCATCTGCTAGCCACCTGGCCTTCCATCCATGCATCCATCCTTCACCCATCTGCCTTCTGCCTACCCACTGTGGGCCCACTTACACTGACTTACTAATAGGTTGCTTGTCTAATTTAACCACCTATTTCTGCCTCCTGCCCAGCATTTGTCAATCTATTAAGCCCTTTTCACATGACCATCCATTTGTTTTTTTTGTTTTGTTTTGTTTTGGTCCGGTCGTGGGGCCTGAACTCTGGGCCTGGGTGCTGTCCCTCAGCTCTTCAGCTCAAGGCGAGCACTCTACCACTTGAGCTACAGTGCCACTTCCGGTTTTCTGGTGGTTTATTGGAGATAGGAGTCTCATGGTCTCTCCTGCCCGGGCTGGCTTTGAACCGCGATCCTCAGACCTCAGCCTCCTGAGTAGCTAGGATTACAGGCGTGAGCCACCAGCGCCCGGCTTAAGTTGTTTTCTTGAGGAGGACTCAGTCGATGTGGACTAGTCTGTATAGGCTTCATTGTTGAGGGGGTTGTTGGAGCTATCAGATCATTCCAGGCTGTGGGAAAGGGTGGGTCATTTGTAAGGAGTATCCATGTTGGGGAGATCTGTCTAGGATTATACCAGATGGTACACTGCTAATTTTCAAAGCTTTTTGTCTCCCAAGCATCCAGCTGAGTGGTCCCAATTTACAGATATAGTAACATATTCAGAGAGGGTGAGCAGAGATCTCAAAGTTCCCGAGGAATCCTAAGGTTTGGGAGGTTCTCTATGAAGCTTCCAGGAGGCTCCCCAGCCCCCAAAAGTCCCCTGAACAAGTCTCACATTTGAGGAGCTCCAGAAGAGAGATGGCCAGAACAGAACAGTGCCTCTTGCATCTTTTGGATGTCTGTCTGGGGTCCTTCGTTGCCTCTCTTAGGCATAGGACTCCCATTGTTCCAGCCCCCTCTCTTACCCTAGACTAGCCAAACCGGTTCTGGGGAAGGGGGGCGGAGAGCAGGGCACGTTGAGACAACCGCCTGCCTCTCTAAGGCTCCCTCCGCCTGCGCCTCCCCCCTCCCTATCCCACACAATGCCCAGCAGCTTGCCTTGCCTGGCTCAGGGACCATGCTGACATCGCCCCCTGAGGACTTATCTGCAGCCCCACAGCCCCCAGGGTGGCCTGGAGTCCTGGACTGTGCCAGCAGCTGGACCGAGCTCCCTGGCTGAGGTAGGGCCCGACCGACCTGACCCGGTGCCAGCCCATCCTTCTCCCACTAGTCTTCTCCAAATGAGCCCTTTGTGCTGCCTGCCCGGCTGCTGATCCTGTCCTTGACCCCCTTCTGGCCCCTTGGGATCTGCAGACGTTTCTTGGCCTGGGGCCCCTTGCCAGCCACCATTTCCTACTTGGTTTTGTCTCATATGGGGCCAACAAGCGCTGGTAGGGACCCTGTTCTTCTGGGCAGCAGAACAAGGAGCACGAGGCAAGGGTCAGGGAAAAGCTAGGTGAAGGGGTCTGAGGGTGCTTTCTCTGGACCACGGAAGTATCCAGGGATGGGCTCTGCCAGCCTTACCAGTGGACCCATTGGTTACTGGATTTAGCAGTGCCCGCTGGACAGGGCTCTCCCTGGCCTCTGCCCATTCTTCTGGACCTGCAGATACACAGGTATGATCACACAGATTTCTTAGTCGGAATATCTAGGAACTTGTGGGGGGGTCATTTGACTAGGTGGGGATCCTGAGGCTCAGGCATGGGCTATATGACTTGCCTGAGGCCGCACACAGCTGGTCAGTGTCAACACTGATCCTTGAACCTCGGCAGAGCTTACACCTTAGAGGTCTAGAGTATCCCTTGCCCAGTGGGCCACTATGGTTCTGTGATCATGTCCTGGGCCAGGTAATGACTCTGCTCCCAGGGACCAATCTCTTCCTGAAGCTCCCCTTCCCCCCCCTCCCCCAATACACACACACACACACACACACACTTTTTTTCCTCCCTTGGGACAGAGATGAGCTACACACAATATAAATAACCCAGCTCTGGCCTTCCTGGGTCCCCAACAAAGAGCTCAGGTGGGCCACATTTCTGGAAGGCCCCAGGGCTGGCCTTTCAACTAAGTGGGTTATTTTCATGGCTTCTTGACCTGGGCAGGAGTAGAGGTGGAGGTACACTCCCTCCAGACCCCCACCTCGATCCTCCCTCCTGCCCTCTATTTCCTCAGCGTTTTCTGAGGCCTTGTTTGGGGGTGCTTCTTCCCCTAGGAGCTCAATGTTCTGCTTATTTACCCTTCTATATGATGGGGGGAGGCAGTGTCGGCTCTTTCAGGGGTTTCCAGAATCCAAGTCCAGAGAATCTTCCAGAATACAAAGGAGCAGGGGCAGTGTACATGTACATGTGACTTTTGGTAGACAGGGAGTGTGTCCCTTCGCACACATTTCTGCCATGTCCAGTGGCCTCCTTTTCCTTATCAGAGTGATGGCCAAAGCCATCGTCCAGCTGGCGGGAGAGCAATGACAACACTTCAACCCATGGAATGACCATCGATGACTAGCTTCCACTCTGCCCCAGGGTTTGTCTTTTTTGTTTTTGCCAGTCTTTTTTTTTTTTTTGCCAGTTACTCTGGGCCTGGTCACTGTCCCTCAGCTCTTCAGCTCAAGGCTAGCATTCTACCACTTGAGCCACAGCACCACTTCCGGCTTTTTCCTGCTTATGTGGTGCTGAGGAATCGAACCCAGGGCTTCATGCATACGAGGCAAGCACTCTACCATTGAGCCACCTTCCCAGCCCATGTTTTTGCGTCTTGGAGCATGAACTTAGGGCCTGGTGCTCTTCCTTAGCTTATTTGCTTAAAGCTGGCACTCTATCACTTGAGTCATACCTCCACTTCTGGTATTTTGCTGGTTAAATGGGAAATAAATGGAGAAAAGAGTCTCTCAGATGTGTCTGTTCAGACTGACTTCAGAACTCCATTCTCCCATCTTAGCCTCCTGAGTTGAGCTAGGATTAAAGACATACACCCCCAGCACCTGGCCTGCCCCAGGTGCTTTTTGCCACACTGCTAATTCTCTCCATAAAGTATCAACTTGCTGCAGCTGTCCTACAAACCAGATGAGGATATGGAATTTCAGGGAGGCTTGAAGGATGGAGGTTTGAAAGTACAGTTCCTGGCTGGGTGCTGGTGGATCCTATCTGTAACCCTAGCTACTCAAGAGGCTGAGATCTGAGGATTGCAGTTAGAAGCCAGCTTGGGCATGAGACTGTTACCTCCAATTAGTCACCAAAAAGCCAGAAGTAGAACTATGACTCAAGGGGTAGAATGCTAGCCTTGAGCAGAAAAGCTCAGGGACAGCACCTAGGCCCCGAGTTCAAGTCCTAGGACCAGCAAAAGAGAAAAAAAAAGTACAATTCCTTAGGAGCACAGTCACGCCCTCTCCATCCTTCCAGGCCAGGACATGAGAAGGGAGGAGAGGTTGTTAAGGGGTTGTGCAGAGACTAGCCATCCTCCCACTGGGTCATCTTTTTGGAGTCACAGACACTATCATGACTATTGAAGGCCAGGGGTCCCTCATCACTGGTTCTCTGGAAACTTTAGCTGTGTAGAAGTTAGTTATTATTACCGCCTCCCAGAAGCTTTCTCAGTATATCTAGGGTGACTCCAGCCCAGCACCCTACTCAAATGGTAGCTTCTGGCGTGGCTCTTGCCAACTGAGATTGTAACTACTTTTGTTTTTGGCTCTCTCACCAGACTGGCAACCCCACAGGGCATGAATTGTTTGTCCATCTGTCTCCCCGGGTTTTTGTGGGCTTCGTGTCTGTCTCTACATATCTGGACTGTCTGAAGTTTTCAGTGTCACTGACTCTGTTTCCAGCTGTGGGTCTCCTTCTGTCTCTGTCTCCTGGCCCTGACAGGCTGGGCACTGCCCCTTTGCCTGAGGAGCCAGGGTGCAGGGTGTGGGGGGTCTTTGCTGCCCAGCCTGCCCACAACGAGGCCAGGCTAGGGTAGGCCCCCGCCCAGCCTGCAGCTTACTCCCTCCTTCCTTTCCTCCCTCCCTCCCTCCCGCTTGCCACACCACAGGGTTTGATGAATCAAACTCTTTGTCTGGGTGGGATCTCCCCCAGCCAGCTGGGCAGAGAGAGGGCTTCCCCTGCCGGGAGCAGCTGAAGGAACAACATAACAGCATCAGCAGCGGGTCTCAGCCCTGGCTGGAGAGGTGAGGGGCTGGAGGGGGACAGGCAGACCCCCTTAGAGCAAAGGCCTTGGGGGCCTGGACCTGGAAGGCTCCGATGGAATGACGTCCTGCCTAAAAAGGACCCCTTCAACCTGGCCTGGCCCAGAGGCTGGGAGTTGGAATGGGGAGAAACCCCTCTCTTCCAACAAGCTGGGGGGCTAGGTCACCTCTCTGCCCTTGCCTGCAAGGGCCTAGTCTAAGTTGGGTGGTGGCCTGTCTGCCAGTCTGTGACCCTCCCAGCCAGCTTGGCATGGGTGTGGGCATCACTCGGTGCTGAGGCCACAGCTCTGTGTCTGGAAGGGGGGTAGGTAGCACTGCAGCAGGGACTTGTAGGTCCATGTTTGTGTCTGTATCTTGGCATGAGTATGTAACTGTGTGTGTCAAGTCTCTGGTGGGTGTGTAACTGTCTAGTGATCAATGTGTATGTTTGGAAAAAAATGTGTAACTGTAAAAAAAAAACTGGCTTGTGAGTCTGAGTCTGTCTGTACATATGTGTGACAGTATGTGTGTACGTGGGGGCACAGGGATTTTTATGTCAATGCCTGTATCCATAGATCTGATTGCACATCAGTGTGTTAGAGAATGTATGAGGTGGCTAGAGCTGGGAGGCCTGAGTGAGAATGCCGGCTCCGCCATTTGCCACAAAACAGCTTCTCTGCTCATTTTCCCCACCTATAAGTCAGGGATGATAACAGTGAGGATTAAATGAGATGATAGGTGGCAAGCAGTTGCCTGCGTTCAGCAATGCCAAGTAATTGTATTGGCTATTAAATTAGGCATGTAGCATGTATGTGCAGACATGTATACACAGGGTTTGTCCATGCCTCCAGGATGTAGTGGCTTACTGCCCAGCCTTGATGTCCTGCATCTAGATCTGATACTTTCTCCCTTGCAGGCCCAGGAGGGTGGCAGAGCAAAGGAGGAATGGATTGTGGGCCACCAGCAACCCTCCAGCCCCACCTGGCTGGGCCACCAGATAGTCCTCAACACCCAGTAGCTATATGCCAACAGGAGAGTCTGTCCTTTATTGAGCTGCCAACCCTGCAGCCCCTGAGCCCTGTGTGTCTGGACCTTTTCCCTGTCAGCCCGGAGGAACTACGGCCTCCTGGCAGCCGCTGGTCCCTGGGGACCCCTGCTCCTCTTCAAGGTCTGCTATGGCCACTGACCCCAGAAGGTCCAGATACAGAGACCTCCACCAGTGGAGGGATGCGGCCCAGCAGGGCTGGCAGCTGGCCCCACTGTCCTGGTGCCCAGCCCTCAATTCTGGAGCGACCGTGGAGTCCTCAGCACTCGCAGCCGCAGCGCAGGGCCAGCCATGGCTCAGAGAAGAAGTCAGCCTGTGAGTCACTGTGGTGGTGGTGGTGGGGGGTGCTCTGTTGGGGCAGACAGGGGAGGGGCTGAGTGGCTCCTTTTCAAACCCAGACTTTTCCTAAATTCAGGACAAGTGGTAGATTTTAGGGAGTACTCACTTGGGGCTTGTTAGGGTTACACAAGAGCTTTTAGCCATCCCTCTAAGCCCTCTTGTGGATCCTATTCTTTCCGGCATAATGCCTGAGCCTGCCTGGGATGCTCAGAGCCACAGGGCAGCAGCAGGGAGGAGGTCAGGAGGAAGCTCTGCGCATGCCACTCTGTGCTCTCACAGGGCGCAAGATGCGGGTATACCAGCGTGAAGAGGCCTCTGGCAGCCCTGAAGCGCATCCTGGCTTCCTGGAGCCTAGCCAGACAGTGCAGGAGCAGACTGTGAGCACAGAGGAGCCAAGGGTGCTGGAACTGTCTGGAACTACCCGAGGAGCCTTGGAGGGTCCTGAGCGGAGGCGCTTCTCAGCCTCAGACCTGATGACCAGGCTACACTCTTCTCTGCGCCTCGGGCGGAGTTCAGCAGCCAGGGCACTGACATCAGGGTCAGGCACTGGAGCAGGTACCAGCTGTTAATTCTACTGCCCCAGGCCCTGAGAATAACAGCCTAGCAGCCAGATGCAGGATGGGGCATAACCCACTCACTGAACACCTGCAACTGGGTGCTGATCAGCTGGGGTGTGGTGCCAGGGCCACTTTCTGATCCACCTGTACCTCATTCTTGCTGTTTCTAGGGAAAGCATCTGGAAGGGAGGCTCAAAGTGTAGAGATGAAGGTGGACACTTCATCACTGCCAGCACCTGTTGGTGACCCAAGCCAGGGTCTGGAACCCAGGTATCCACTTCTTCCTGGACCCTGATTTGGGATGGGCTGCGAAGAAGGGTACTGACACTCTTTCCCTAGGCTGGACATGCAGGAAGAAGCCCCGGATCCCAACGAGCGGCGCCAGTCACGGTTTCTCCTAAACTGTACGTTCAGAGGGGCTTTGGGACAGGGTCATGGAAGAAGGGACTGGGGTGTAGAAACAGGGAACTGGGGGCTAGGGATCTCAGTGTCTAGCAGATGGGCCAGCACGCGGTTGATGCTCATTTAGGGGTTATAGAGTGAATAAACGAGTGAGTGAATGAATGAATATATGCACTGTGTCCCCCCACCGTCCCCCCCCCGACATGGTTTTCGCTGCAAGGGATTGAGTGGGGGCCCCAGGAGGAGCCGGGCTGGGGCCGGCAGCACCTCTCGGCCCTCCCATGGCCCTCCCCGCCCCTCTCTCTGCCCAGCCGTCCTCTACCAGGAATACAGCGACGTGGCCAGCGCCCGCGAGCTGCGGCGGCAGCAGCGCGAGGAGGAGGGCCCGGGGGACGAGGCGGAGGGCGCGGAGGAGGGGCCCGGGCCGCCCCGGGCCAACCTCTCTCCTAGCAGCTCCTTCCGGGCCCAGCGATCGGCGCGAGGCTCCACCTTCTCGCTGTGGCAGGACATCCCCGACGTGCGCGGCAGCGGCGTCCTGGCCACGCTGAGCCTGCGCGACTGCAAGCTACAGGAGGTGGGTGGCCGGGGGCGGGGCCTCGGCCTAAAGGCCGGTCTGGGGAAGGTGGTACTCGGGCCTGAGCAGGTGGGGTTGGCTGGAGCCCAAAGGGGCCCAAGGCCGAGGGGATAGTGGGTAAGGGGCGGAGCCTGGGGGGGTTGTGCCAGATGGAGGAGGAGCCATGGGAGGGCAGTAGAGAGCAGTACCAGGCGGGCCAAGAACAGGGGTGGGGCCGAGAGGGAGGGTAGTGAGGGTGGGGCGGGATAGAGCCAGAGGGCAGGCAGGCAGGCTGTAGGAAAGGGCATCTAGGGCTGAGGCTAGAGGTAGGAGCTCCGGCCTAACTTTAGGTACCAGGTGAGGCTGGAGAAGGGCAGAGATATGGTGTCTATACAGATGACTTGAGGTGCTTAGGTGGACTGACAAACCTTGCGTCCACCCTCTTGCAGGCCAAGTTTGAGCTGATCACCTCCGAGGCCTCGTACATTCACAGCCTGTCTGTAGCCGTGGGACACTTCTTGGGCTCTGTGGAGCTAAGTGAGTGTCTGGGGGCTCAGGACAAGCAGTGGCTATTTTCCAAGCTGCCTGAGGTCAAGAGCACCAGTGAGAGGTGAGGGAGGGGAGGGGAGGAGGTGGAAGGGAGTGGTCTGGCCTGGCTAGCTGGGCGGCTTCCAAATAGGAAGGGGTCAATACCCTGGCCCTGACCCCTGGCCCACCCCTCAGGTTCCTGCAGGACTTGGAGCAGCGTCTGGAGGCAGATGTACTGCGATTCAGTGTGTGCGATGTAGTGTTGCATCATTGCCCTGCCTTCCGCCGTGTCTACCTGCCCTATGTCACCAACCAGGCCTACCAAGAGCGCACCTACCAGCGCCTGCTGTATGGAAAGGGATCTGAAAGAGGGTCGGAGGGGGCTCAGGCAGGTGTAGGCGGAGAGGACAGGATGAGACTGGGTGGTTGGGAGGGGAGGCTTCCTGAAAGGGGCTTTGAGCAGCTTAAATGTGACCTGACCCCAGGGGCTGAAGCAGATGTTAAAAAGGCACCTGAACTACTCAGGAGGCTGAGATCTGAGGATCACTGTTAAAGCCAGCTGGGGCAGGGAAGTCCATGAGACTCTTATTTCTAATAAACCACCAGAAAACTAGAAATGGCTGAAGAGCTCAGGGTCAGAGCCCAGGCTCAGAGTTCAAGGCTTAGGACTGACCAAAAAAGAGAAGGCACCTGAAGATGAGTAGGGTGGTGGAGATAGTAGATCCTAGGGATTTAGGTCCACCTGTGACTCCAGACTCCCACTCCATTGTCTTGTCATAGCTTGGAAAACCCCAAGTTCCCCAGCATTTTGGCCCGTCTGGAGGAGTCTCCAGCTTGCCAGCGGCTGCCCCTCACCTCCTTCCTCATCCTGCCCTTCCAGAGGATCATGCGCCTCAAGATGCTGGTGGAGGTACTGGGGGCTCAGACCGTGTACGGGAAGGCTGGGAGAGATGCCCCTGTCAAAGGTGGACAGGTCACGGAGGGAGGGTAACCTGCCTCAATGAGCTAATGTCACCCTCTAGAACATCTTGAAGCGAACTACACAGGGCTCCCATGACGAAGACATGGCCACCAAGGCCTTTAATGCACTCAAAGAGGTAAGCTCGGCAGGGCAGGGGTGCCCAAAGGGCTCACCTGGACTCAGTGTACTGCTAAAGGACCCCTCAGCCACAGAATCTCTGGTCAGAGGTAGTGGTGTGGGAACCCAGGTTGTAGGGGGCTGCAGGTGACAGCCTATGGCTTACCCAGCTGGTACAGGAATGCAACGCCAGTGTGCAGTCTATGAAGAGGACAGAGGAGCTCATCCACCTGAGCAAGAAGATCCACTTTGAGGGCAAGGTGTGGACTGCAGCTGATGGGATGGGGCCCGTAAGGGCAGCTCTGGCTCCTTCCTTCCCCCTGGTACTTCAGGCCCATGAATTCCTGCCCCACAGCCTCCCTTCCTCCATCCTGTGTTATGCCAATGCCTCTGAACTTTGCTTACCCATACTCTTGTCTACTTTGTCCCCCAGATCTTCCCACTGATCTCACAGGCCCGTTGGCTGGTTCGGCATGGGGAACTAGTGGAGCTGGCACCACTGCCCGCAGCGCCACCTGCCAAGCTGAAGCTGTCCAGCAAGGCGGTCTACCTGCACCTCTTCAATGACTGCCTTCTGCTCTCCCGAAGGAAGGAGTGAGTGTGTTGATTAGAGCCAAGTTTCCTTCTTCCCTTCCCCTGGGCTCATGACCTAGGGCCTCTTGCTGGGTCTGGGAGCCCCAGCTGGTTTCTTGGGGACTCTTGGAGCAAAGGCAGATAATGACTCTCCAGATGGAGAGTCAAGAGCTGGACTGTGTGGAAAACTCCAAGCTGCTCTGTGAGAGCATATGAGGGAACCCAGTCCTGCCCAGCCTGTCAGAGCTAGAACAGTGGCCTTTGCCTATTGCTGTTTGGCACCCAGTGTGCCATGTGACTTGTTCCCTTCAATCCTACAGACACTTCAGCCTGTGCCCCTCGGTCACAGGCTCCCTTGGATGTGTCAAGATCCAGGAGTTAGCCAGGAGGTGGCCAGCTCTGTCTGACACCACACGCTAGGCTCTCACCCACTGCACTAGCCTATCACCTGTAACACAGAGACCACAAGGTAGTCATAGTAGCATAGGAACAGAGTTCCCACAGTGCCTGGAACTTGTCTTCCTGAGGGAGGAGGGAAGATACTTGTCTTCCTGAAGGAGGAGGGAAGAAGGCTGGAGAAGAATGGGGATGAGGGAAGTCAGAAAGTTAAGCTGGACAAATAGCAGGCATTTGAAGTGAAGTGTTCATTCCTGATTTAATTATTCACTTAGTAAATTGTTCCTGGATCTCTGCTCTGTACCACATTCTCTGTTTGGTGCTGTGGACATAAATGTATCACTGAAACTTGTTCTGTGCTCACATACTATTGAGTTTTATTTGGGGAGGCCAGCGGGTTGTATTTGTTTGTTTGTTTGTTTGTTTTTCAGTTGTGGGGCTTGAACTCAGGGCCTGGGCACTATTCCTGAGCTCTTTTTGTTCAAGGCTAGTGCTCTACCACTTTAAGCCTCAGCACTACTTCCAGCTTTCTGGTAGTTAATTGGAGAAAAGAATCTCATGGACTTTCCTGCCTGGGCTGGCTTTGAACTGCAGTCCTCAAGACTCAGCCTCCTGAGTAGCTAGAATTATAGACGTGAACCACCAGTGCGTAGCTTATACCATTTGTTTGGTTTGGTTTTTGTGCCAGTACTGGGGCTTGAACTCAGGACCTGAGTGCTGCCTCTGAGCTTTTTCACACAAAGCTGGCACTCTACCCCTTGAGCTACAGCTCTACTTCCAGTTTTTTGTTGATTAGTTGGAGCTAAGAGTCTCCCAGACTTTCCTACCTAGGCTGGATTTGAGGAATAGGGCAGAAAAGAGTCTCTTATGGAGACTTTTCTGCCTGGGCTGGCTTTGAACCTAGATCCTCAGATCTCAGCCTCCTGAGTAGCTAGGATTACAGGCTTGAGCCATCTGTACCCGGCTAGACTGCCTGCATTTGAGGAATAGGGCAGAAGAATTTGGGTTAGACTTGTTTTGAGGACACCTAGGAGCCTGGTGGATGGGAGCAGAGGGTCGCTATGCTCCTGACCAGTTTGGAGGAGGCTGGGAGCTCTTGGAGGCCCAGGTGAGCTTGGACCCTCCATAGGTGGCAGATGCTTGAGAAGGTATTTGCCCCAGTCTGGAAAGAGGAGGGAAGCTAGGGCGTGGCTCCCCTGGGAGTGGAGCCAGGGGAGGGAGGGGTAAGCTTGCCTGCTGAGCTCCTGGAGGCCCAGTGGTGGGATGGGCCCCTGGAGTACAGGAAGAGAAGGGGCCAGGCTGGGAGCAGGAGATGTTGGGTCCTGTTCAGAATCGCTGAGATACATAAGCTACGGACCCCTGCCTAGCCTTCCACCTAATCCTCCTTCCCTTGGGGGCCAGGCAGGGCCTGAAGTGTCTGATTGGCCCTTTGGAGGAGGAGCTGGGTAGGGAGTACAGAGAGAGAGAGGTGGAAAACACCTGGGGTTGAGAACTGGCCTCCACCACTTTCAACCTCCACCGGTGACCCAGAGGAGGAGACCCCTCTTGTGGAGGGGGGTACCCTGATCTCACTGGAAGGGTGGCTGGAGAAGCAGAAACCTTTCTTCTCCTTTCCCATCAACACACTGGTCCTGCCTGCGGTGCTGTGGGTCTAGGCCAGGCTGACCCTATCCATCCTGTAGGCTCGGGAAGTTCGCCGTTTTCGTCCATGCCCGGATGGCAGAGCTGCAGGTGCGGGACCTGAGCCTGAAGCTCCAGGGCATCCCTGGCCATGTGTTCCTCCTGAGGCTTCTGCACGGGCAGCGTGCCAAGCACCAGCTCCTGCTAAGGGCCCGCACTGAGTGAGTGAACTGGTGAAGGGGGACCCCAGAGTGCCCAGCTCTCCTGATTTGGACAGCACACATGGGCCCAGAGCAGGATTGGGCGGGTAGAGGTCACATAGGTAGGCAAAGGACATCTTGGCATCAGCCACCATGCCTTTGTGTCTCTGGCTTCAGGACAGTGGCATGAGGCAGGATATAGGCAGAACTGGCATCTAGAGCTGTCATCTGGAGCTAAAAGACACAGTCTTGAGAACCAGGCTGCAGAGTGAGCGCTGAGTGATGTGAACTCAGCCTGGTTCCCAGGCCTGGACCTCATTCCTGCTTCTAGCTCTTGTTCCCACAGTTGCCCTTGCAACTGTTCTTTGCTTGTTGTGACAGCTATTTCCCCATCCTCCCCTCACCCCCAGGAGTGAGAAGCAGCGGTGGATCTCAGCCTTGTGCCCCTCCAGTGCCCAGGAGGACAAGGAGGCCATCAGCGAGGGAGAAGGTATTGTCTTCCACCCTGCCTCGTCCACATGCCCTGGGTTCCCTGCAGCCCCCTCCTCCCTCCCTGGGTACTGTGTGGCTCAGGACCTCAGGGAAGCAGAGCCAGAAGCCTGAAGCGTCCAGAATGGCCCTGAGGACCCTTGGGGGTTGGGCATGATGGCCATGGGCACAGGTATCTGAGGGGGGATGTCCTGCCTAAGACCACTGGCTAAGTGACAGGACTGCATGTGCCGCAAACATCTATCTCTGTCTTTTCTTTTTTTGGTCAGTCATGGGGCTTGAACTCTGGGCCTGGGCACTTTCCCTGAGCTCTTCAGCTCAAAGCAAGCGCTCTACCACTTGAGCCATAGCACCACTTCCGGTTTTCTGGTGGTTTATTGGCCATAAGAGTCTCACAGACTTTCCTACCTAGGCTAGTTTTGAACCATGATCCTCAAATCTCAGCCTACTGAGTAGCTAGGATTACAGGCATGAGACACCAGAACCTAGCTTTGTCTCTTGTCTTTTTTTTGTGTGTGTATATGGGGGGGTCCGGTCATGGGGCCTGAACTCTGGGCCTGGGCGCTGTCCCTCAGCTCTTCAGCTCAAGGCTAGAGCTCTACCACTTGAGCCACAGCTCCACTTCCGGCTTTTTTCTTTTTTCTTATGTGGTGCTGAGGAATCGAACCCAGGACCTCGTGCATGCAAGGCAAGTGCTCTAGCACTGAGCCACCTTCCCAGCCCGGTCTTTATATCAGCTATAAAGAGGATCAGCAGAGTGACCAGAGGGTGAGGGGTGGTGGCACAGAGTCTCTCTTAGGTGTGACAAGAGGCTGGTAAGCCAGGAGCCAGTGTCATCCTGGACACTTCTGTAGTGGGCAGGGGAGTGGGGCTAAGATGTACATAGAAAAGGGGGTTTATTTTCAGTGAGTACCTATAGTGTGCCAGACCCATGGCCAATTCCTTTGTCTCTGCATTTGTTTTATTTCATTTTTGTGACCCTCTTCTAGATTTGTTTTCTTCATTTTTCATACTGAGAAAAACCAAAACTCAGAAAAGTTAAGGCCAAGCACTAATGGCTCACACATGTAAACCTAACTACTCAGGAGGCAGAGATCTGAGGATCACAGTTTGAAGCCAGCCTGGTCAGAAACGTCTGTGAGATTCTATTTTTTTTTCTTTTCTTTTTGTCGGTTGTGGGGCTTAAACTCTGGGCCTGAGCACTGTCCCTCAGCTCTTCAGCTCAAGGCTAGTGCTCTACCACTTGAGCCACAGTGCCACTTCTGGTTTTCTGGTGGTTTATTGGAGATAAGAGTTTCACAGACTTTCCTGCCCAGGCTGGCTTTGAACCGAGATCCTCAGATCTCAGCCTCCTGAGTAGATAGGATTACAGATGTGAGCCACTGGTGCCCCACTTGTCTGTGAGATTCTTATTACCAATTAACCACCAAAAAGCCAAAAGTAGAACTATGGCTCAAGTGGTAGAGTACTAGCCGTGAGCAAAAAAATCTTAGGGAGGGCTAGGAATGTGGCTCAGTGGTAGAGTGCTTACGTAGCATGCATGAAGCCCTGGGTTGGATTCCTCAGTATCACATACACAGAAAAAGCCAGAAGTAGTGCTGTGGTTCAAGTGGTAGAGTGCTAGCCTTGAGCAAAAGAACTCAGTGCCCAGGCCCTGAGTTCAAGCTCCAGGACTGGCACACACTCAGAGATACACAACATACACACACACACACACACACACACACACACACACACACACAAAGTGATTTGGCCAGGGTCCCATAGCCAATAGGCAGCAGAGTTGAGATTCAACCACCTCTGGTCCCCAAAGCTGTGGTTTTTGATGCTGTAAGCCTGGCTAGGCTAGAGAGGAAAGGTCTGCAAATGAGGCAGATCCTTTAGCTTGGACAAGGGTCCCACAAGAGCTGGGTCTTATCCCCCTACTCCAGACAGGTGGTCAGCAAAGGCTCCTGGGAAATAACACTTGACCTTGAAGGCTGAGGAGGGGAACTCCTAGCAGATGGAACAGCCAGTGCAGATGCCCTGAGGCAGAAGGACACTAGAAAGTGGTTAGAGTTACAACATGAGCAGAAGGAGGACAAAGACAGGGAGGGAGGTGAAGTTAGTAAGGGCTCAATGCCAGATGACCAGGGCCGTCTGGGACCTGCAAGGACTCTGGTGCTTTTCTGAGAGGAATGGAAAATTCAGTGGGTTTCCAATGGGAGTCATGCAGCTTACATGGCAGCTGAGAATGAGGGCCTGGAGGGCCCCGGGGTATCAAGGGCATGTGAAGGGAAGTGGGGGTCTGGAGGCCAAGGAGATGAACTGAGCTGAGATAGTGGGGATCCTTTGCTAGAGCAGTAGCCAAAGGAGGACGGGCCAGGTTCACCCAGGCTTTGTGTTTCTGGTCACCATGCCAGCTCGGGCAGAGGAGGCCCATGTCGCATGGGAGGAGCAGAAGCCTCTACCCCCTTTCCTACTTTCTACTGCCTTGCCCCTCCCATCCTGACCCTCCCTGGCTGTCAGACCGCCCCCAGGTCCAGTGCGTGAGAGCCTACAAGGCCCTGCAGCCAGATGAGCTGACCCTGGAGAAGACTGACATCCTGGCAGTGAAGACCCGGACCAACGATGGTGAGCCATCCCCTGACCAGCGTTCCCCAGAGGGACCTGGACATCAGGAAGCAGCTACTTGGCTAAATATCACAGGGAAAGATTTGAAAGTTGATCTGCCATAGCATGTGAGAGTCAGGTTCGACAAGAAGAGGAACGTCAGCGGTCAGCTGGTAGGGAGGAAAATTACCTCAGAGGGTGCCAGGAAAATCAGGCCAGAAGGTCATTGATGAATGGCTAGAGGCGGGGTCCTTCCTAGAGGTGGGTGGTCAGGAGCCCCAGGAGCACTTCAGGCCTGGTGTCCCTGCCACTGACAGCTCCCATGTGTTCCTAGGCTGGCTGGAGGGGGTACGCCTGGCAGACGGCGAGAAGGGTTGGGTGCCCCAGGCCTACGTGGAGGAGATCAGCAGCCTCAGCGCCCGCCTCCGCAACCTCCGCGAGAATAAGCGGGTCACCAGTGCCAGCAGCAAGCTGGAGGAGCCCCCCGCGTGAAGGGCAGCCATGGCTGGCAACGGCCGCACTGGACTTGGCTTCCGGTCAGTCTAGAGGGTCCACAGTGGCCCCATGCCACAGATGGTGGCTGGGATACCGAGTTGGGGGCTTCCAAGGAGTCTCCCCTGTCTTTACTCTCCCTGTTACCCATACTTCAGGGATGAGGGCCAACACAGGGGGCTGCACCTTCTACCCACCTGATTCGTGGCCCCTGTGCAGACGGTGGGTGGACACTGCGGGGTTGGTGGATGCTGGCATCTCTGGGTAGTTGAGACTTTCTCTCCACAGCCAAAGCCCAGAGGGTGCCAGTGCCAGTGCCAGTGTGTGGTCACTCTGTAAATAAACTCCTGGCACCTTTGCTGGGGGTCCGAGCTGTGATCCCCACAGCTCTGCCCACATGTCCCTCCGCCTCAGATCCCAAGGTGCCTGGCTGTCTCCCTGTAGGGGTTTCCTTTTTCCAAAGTTCTCTTCAACCAGGAGGGACCCCAAGGGTGGGGGTGGGTCTGTGTATCAGTTAGGCTGCTTTGGGCTACAAGTTACAAGATAGCAGATTCAAGCAGGCTTAAATATTAAAGAGATGTTATTGGTTCTTGTGTGTGTTGCCTCTGGGTTCTGTAACAGTTCACCACAAACTGGGTGATATAAAACTAGGGAAATGAGCTAGGTAAGGTGGTACACTCCTGTAAACCCATAGAGGCCGAGGGTAAAGGCAGGGTGGTTGTGAGTTCAAGGTCAGTTTAGGCAAAGTTAGCATGAGAGTGTGTCTGAAAAAAAAATTAAAAGGAAAAGACTAGGGCATGGCTCAAGTGGGTAGAGGGCTTGAGCTCCACCATCTATGAGTCCCCTCTCTAGCACTGCAAAACAAGTAGCTAAGTTAAACTAAATACATAAAATGAATAGATAGAGAGGGAAATAAATGCTGAGCATCACCCATCTGGGCTCCATCAGCTCTGCCAGGTCCTGGGCACTGCTGCCTCCCTGGCCTGTAGCCACTTTGCTCCAGGTTTGTTTCTGTTTCTGTAGTTCCATGACCTCTTCTGTGTGTCCATGTCACATCTCTACCTGTCTCCCTTTTATGAATACATGATTGTATTTAAATATATAGATAAATCCCACAGTTGTTTGTTTTTGTTTTTGGTCATGGTGCTTGAACTCTGGGCCTGGGCTCTGTCCCTGACCTCTTCAGCTCCAGGCTAGTGGTCTACCACTTGAGCCACAGTGCTATTTCCAGTTTTCTGAGTGGTTTATTGGAGATAATAGTCTCATAGACTTTCCTACCCAAGCTGGCTTTGAACCATGATCCTCAGATCTCAGCCTCCTGAGTAGCTAGGGTTACAGGCATGAGCCACCAGTGCCCATCTCTACAGTTGTTCTTTTTTGGGGATCTGTTTTGGGGATTTGAAGTCTGGACTTAGGCACTATACCTGGAGTCTTTTGTTCAAGGCTAGCGCTCTATCACTTTGAGCCAGAGTACCACTTCTACTTTTTGAGTGGTTAATTGGAGATGAGTCTCACTACTTTCTTGCCTGGTTTGGTTCTGAACTGTCATCCTCAGATCTCAACCTGCTGAATAGGATTACAGGTGTGAGTCACCAGCTCCTGGCTTGTCTTGAGTCTATTAAGTGTGTTAGTTGGCTTTCTATCACTGGGACAAATACCTGAGATAATCAAGTTGAAAAGAAACAAAATACAGCTAGATACTGGTGGTTCACACCTATAATCCTAGTGACTGACATCTAGAGGATCATGGTTCTAATACAGCTCATGCAGAGAAATATATGAGACTCCATCTCCAAAATAGCCAGCAAAAAAAAAAAAAAAAAAGCAGAGCTGGAGGTGTGGCTAAAGTGGTACAGTACTAGCCATAAGAAAGCCAAGCAGAACAAGCTCCAAGCCCTGAATTCAAACTCTAGTACCAGCAAAGGAGAAAACTATTTTGACTCACAGTTCAGAGGTTTCGGTCTGTGGTCACTTGACCCTGGTGCTTTGGGCCAGTGGTGGCACAGTACATCATGGTGGGAGTATTCAGAGAAGAGATAGGAAGTGGCCAGGGTCCCAATATCCTCTTCAGTGCATGCCCCAATGACCTACCTTCCTCCCGCCCATTCTTAGCTCCTACAAACCCTCACGTACAGGCCTTGAGGTCATCAAGACAGACTGTCTGTCATGCCAGCACGGGCTCCCTCCCTGGGACCCCAGGACCAGAAGAATGGACAGAAATGGGACTAACAACCTTCGGTCCTCACAAGGAGATGGCGGGGGAGTGGGGTGGACAGATGAAGCAAATGTCACCACGGGGCAGGTGTGTGGGGCTGACACTCGCAGGCGTCTACAAGGATGATGTGTTTTCTTTCTTTTTTTGGTGGTACTGAGGATAGAACCCGGGTCTCTACACTGAGTCATACCACCAAGCCCTGGAAATGAATTTCTAACAGGAATAAATTAGGGAGAGGGGATGCATTTGAATCTGAATCCTACTTCCCACACATCCCCCTGTGATTTTGTTTGTTTTGATTGATTGCAGGGCTGAGGACTGAGATCAGCTCTGTCACCAGTTGTCTCTATACCCCAGTTGTCTCCCCCACACACACACTATTTTTGTGGGTGTTGGGTTTGAACTCAGGCCTCACACTTGCTAGACCGGTGCTGAGTCACATCTCTAGCTCTTTTTTCTTATTTATTTATTGTCAGTCATGGGACTTGAACTCTGGGCCTGGGCACTGTCCTTCAGCTCTTCAGCTCAAGGCTAGTGCTCTACCACTTGAGCCACAGTGCCACTTCTGGATTTCTGGTGGTTTATCGGGCTTTTCCTGCCCGGGCTGGCTTTGAACCGTGAATCTCAGATCTCAGCCTCCTTAGTAACTGGGATTAGAGGTGTCTGCCACCCAGCAAATTGTTTTTACAATAGGGTCTTTCAGCCTTTGCCTGGGCCAGCCTGGTCTGTTTTCCTATTTAAGCTTCCTGAGTAGCTTAGATGACAAGCATGAACCACCATGCTCAGCTAATTGATTGAGATGGGGTTTTGCCTGTACTGGCCTAGAACCACAATATGCTGCCTCCTGATGATGAATAAATGGAATTACTGGTGTCATCTACCATACTTCACCTTCCCAACCCTTTTATAATTTTTGTTTTGAAACAAGGTCTTGCTAAATTGTCTGGGCTGGCCTTGACATTTTCATCCTCCTGCCTTATGGTTCCATGCTCGAATAAATAACCGTGTGTGTGTGTGTGTGTGTGTGTGTGTGTGTGTGTGTGTGTGTGTGTGTG
>NW_012267222.1:19095967-19185431 GCF_000151885.1 Dipodomys ordii
TGTGTGTGTGTGTGTGTGTGTGTGTGTGTGTGTGCCAGTCCTGAAGCTTCAACTCAAGGCCTGGGCACAGCCCGTGAGCTTTCATGCTCAAGACTAGCACTCTATCACTTGAGCCACAGCTTCAATTCCGGCTTTTTGCTGATTGATTGGAGATAAGAATCTCTCAGATTTTTCTGCTCCGGCTGGCTTCAAACCCTGATCCTCAGATCTTAGCTTCTTGAGTACACATGTGACCACCAGCTGAGCTGCACATGCCCTTGGAGTCTGAGCAGTTTTCCCACACAGGCCTCCGTTGGGTGCAGGATCCCACATTGCATTGGGTCATCCCATTTCGTGGTGTCTGGTCTGTGGCTGCTGCTTAGTCGTTCCTTGGTTTTCATGACTTGAACAGTTTTGAGGCATTCTGGTCAGTGCTTCGTAGCCTAGCCTTCAATTTGGGCATAGCTGATATTTTTCTCATGACTAGACAGGAGTTGCTGCGCTTTGGGCAAGAATACCAAGAATACCACAGAGGTAAACAGACTCCTCACATGACCAAATGACGCAGGACACCTGGGATGGCCAC
This sequence comes from Dipodomys ordii, assembly GCF_000151885.1. Classification (NCBI taxonomy): domain Eukaryota; kingdom Metazoa; phylum Chordata; class Mammalia; order Rodentia; family Heteromyidae; genus Dipodomys; species Dipodomys ordii. The sequence continues at coordinate 19,096,533 of NW_012267222.1, forward strand.
GTGACTTGCCACTGAGGGTAAACCTTTCTGTGTGCGTGCTAGTCCTGGGGTTTGAACTCAGGGTCTGGAAGCTGAGCTTTTTTTGCTCAAGGCTAGCGCTCTAGCACTTGAACAACAGCTCAACTTCCAGCTTTTTTAGTAGTTTATTGGAAATAAGAGTCTCACAGATTTTCCTGCCCAGGCTGGCTTTGAATGTAAATCCTCAGATCTCAGCTTCTTGGGTAGCTAAGATTACAAGTGTGAGCCAACAGCACCCAGCTGACCTTTCCTTTTAAAATTTCTTTTGGGGTGCAAGGGATCGTTAGCTTCCTCCCTTACCTCCCCCGATGCTGGAGATGAACCAGGACTCTGTGCCAGAGTCTTTGGATACAAGTAGAGTCTACATTGGAGGAAAGGGCAGATCTGGCTCCATTGAGGGAGGGTGTGTCCCATGTATATCTTTAATTTGTCCCTTTCCCTTAGTCATTTAGTCAGTTATTTATTTCTGTCAACATGGACTCATATCTATTCATTGTATACTTGGCATTGTAACCCAGTACTATGGTGTTTTTTTTTTCTGGTTGTGGGGCTTGACCTCTGTGCCTGGGCACTGCCCCTGGCACAAGGCTAGTGCTCTGCCACTTGAGCCACAGCACCACTTCCAGCTTTTTCTGTTTATGTGTTGCCCTGGGCCTCAGGGTGTGAGGCAAGCGCTCTACCACTGAGCCACCTTCCCAGCCCTATGGTGTTCATTTTATTGCTTAAATCACTCCAGTTAGCCATGGTGGCTCATGCTGTAATCCCAGCTACTCAGGGGTAGAGATCAGGAGAATTATGACCTCAAGGCCAGCCCAGGCAAAAATCTGGCAAACCCCTCCCCCTCCCCCTTGGTGTGGATGTCAGGCCCTTGGACAGGCTGAGAACCGAGGCCCAAGTGGGAAGGAAGGCCCCTCAAGGGCCTCCACTCCCGAGTCTGCTGGAAGAGAGCTGTGGTTGGCAACAGGCACCAGACCTGCCCTGGCACATCTGGCCACTGGCTGGCGCCAGGTCTGGAATGGATGATTAGGAGTCTGAGGGCCAGCGCTGGGGTGTGCTGCCAGGGAAGGGCGAGCCTGGGCCACCTCCCTACCTGCCCCCTGACCTGAGGGGAGACCCAGGCCAGCACAGGGGTAAAGGGGTGCCCCCTTCTCAGCCCCTGAAGGCCAACTGTGTATCCCCCCTGGGCCAGGGACACAGAGCCTGCCCATATCTGCTACAGGAGGAAGCAGGTAGGGGTGGCATCAGCAGGACAGGAGATGGACAGGTGGGCACACTCGGGCAGGGCAGGAAGTCAAACCCCCAGGCTGTCTGCTGTCTAACCTCCAGGCCTCAGGCTCAGAGCCTTTAGGATTCAGCCTCCGAGGCTTCCCGCCCTCCTTCCTCACGCAGACCCTTGCCTTCCCCTCCGTCACTTGTTTATGTCCAGGGTGCAGCACTGAGCTTTCAGTGGGCATCACTGAACTCCATCTCAGTCTCAGCTGGACTCCAGCTACAGGGGTGCAGAGCAAAGGATGGAGCACTTGTTTCTTTGTAGGCTTCCCTCCCTACCACCTTGCCTCCCTCTTCGCAGTCCCCTGATTTCCTCTCTGAAGCCCTATCTTGTGAGGCCAGTGCCAGCCTGGCACCAGCAGGAGGCACTTGCCTTAGCCTCTGTGGGGTTTATATACACTGGCACAACTGCTTTGGAAAGCCAACTTGGCTGCATCTGCTGCCCTGTCCTGCAGTCTTTCTTCTCATACCCAATGAGAGGGCCACACATGCCCCCCCAAAGGCAACATGGTAGTGGTGGTTGGTGTGTGTATGGGAGGGGGGTAATTCAGGCTTGAATTCAGGGCCCTTTGCTCTACCACCTGAACCATACCGCCAGTCTGACTTTTTGCTGGCTAATTGGACTTTTCCCAGGGTTGGCTTTGAGTTGTGCTCCTCTGAATCTCAACCTCCTGAATAGCTAGAAATATAGGCATGAGCCACTAGCATCAGGCTTAACATTGCAGTGTGATTGACAACATTTTTAGGAGCCTGGTGCCAGTGACTCATGCCTGTAATGGTTTGAAGCCAGCTCGGGCAGGAAAGTTCACTGTGGCTCAAGTGGTAAAGTGCCAGCCTTGAGCAAAAAAACCTATTCAGACCCTGAGATCAAGCCCCAGGACTGACACACACAGGAAAAAGGAAGGAAGGAAGGAAGCAAGGGAGGGAGGGAAGGAGGGAAGGGAAGGAAAGGAAGGAAGGGAAAGGACAGGAAAGAGGGCTGGGAATGTGGTTTAGTGGTAGAGTGCTTGCCTAGCATGCATGAAACCCTGGGTTTGATTCCTCAGTACGCATAAACAGCAACAACAAAGAATTAATTAATTAAATTTAATAAATAAATTTAAGAAAGGAAGGAAGGGAGAGAGAAAAAAGGAAAGAAAATAAGATGTGTATAACACATGGATGAGAGAGAAGCCAGAGGAGAGAGCCAGCCTCTCCAGAGATTGTATTTGCATGAAATAAAAAACAGGCAAGACCAACTGCTTGGAAAGGTTGGGATGGGGATCCCCTGGGGCGGGGGCAGCAACCCCAAGGTGAGGCTGGAGAGGCTTGTCTGCACATGCTGTTCCCTCGGGGACAGGCAGGGCTTGGAGACATCTTTTATACACTTGCTCAGGACACTCATGGTGCAAGCCAGGGAGCAGCCAGCTCTGGCTGAGAGTCAGGGCAGGCTTCCTGGGGGCGATGTTATCAAATGTATCCTGAGAGCAGAAATGACAGTGACTGGGTAGCAATAGGGCTAAGCTACACTGAGCTGAGGAGCCATCCTCTTGCAGTAAGTTGCAGCCCAGGAGGAAGACCCTGGCTGGTCCCATTCACCTGACCTTGCCCATGGCCTGCTTTGGTAGGGGGAAAGCCCAAAGACCTTAACAGTTCTCTCTCTCGCTCTCTCTCTCTCTCTGTTTTGGTTTGTTTTGTTGCCAGCCCTGGGGCTTGAACTCAGGGCCTGGGCACTGTCCCTGAGCTTCTTTTGCTCAAGGCTAGCACTCTACCACTTGAGCCACAGTGCCACTTCCAGCTTTTTCTTTTTATATGGTATTTATATGGAATTGAACTCAGGGCTTTATGCATGCTAGGCAAGCACTCTACCACCAAGTCACATTCCCAGCCCTCTCTGTGTTATTTGTCAGTGGTAGGGCTCACTGACTGAGGCTGGACAAGCCTGTGAGTGGGATGGGGATGGTTTTCTGGGAAGGAAGTGGTGTTGAAATTAAACCTGGAGGATGGTGTGGATGCGCTTTTAGACGGATGATGAACTACGATGGATGGTACAAGTTCTCAGAATCAGAATGAAGTGGCTTTTGTCAAGTCCTATGAATAAACAAATACATGAATAAATAAGTAAACAAGCAGGCACTGGTGGCTCACACCTGTAATCCTAGCTACTCAGGAGGCTGAGATCTGAGGATTGCAGATTGAAGCCAGCTGGGGCAGAAAAATCTGTAAGACTCTTTCCTCCAATTAATTACTCAGAAAAAGCCAGAAGTGGCATTGTGGCTCAGGTTGTAACCTTGAGTGGAAAAGCTGAAGGACAGCACCCAGGCCCTGAGTTCAAGCCCTAGGATCAATAAAAATAAATAAATAAATGGAGAGCTGGGCACCAGTGGCTCACACCTGTAGCTACTCAGGAGGCTGAGATACGAAGATCACAGTTCAAAGCCAGCCCAGGCAGAAAAGTCCATGAGACTCATCTCCAATTAACTACCAGAAAACTGGAAGTGGCACTGTGGCTTAAGTGGTAGAGCACTTGCCTTGAGAGAGCTCAGGGACAGCGTCCAGGCCCAGAATTCAAGCCCCACGAACAAACCAATCAATCAATCAATAGTATAGATGGATGGATGGATGGGTACATGGATAGAAGTACTAATAAAAGATAAACAGATAGATGGGTAGATAATAGATAAGACAAACAGACCGGGCCAAGCAGGAAGTTCTGAAGGGATCTCCTGCTGTGTGCTTGGTGTAGAACAGCTAGTAGAAGGCAGCCAGAACCACAGCCTTGCACAACGACCACCAGAGCCTTTCACAAGCTCTGTCTGCAGGGCAAAGCTCTCTCCCTGGCAACCATCTGTTTGTGTTTAGACTGAAACCACCTCTTGTTGTTGACCCTTTGGATCACAGAATTGTCATTTCAAAATATTTTTATGTAACCTTTCTGTTTATCTTTTTTAAAAAATCCCCCTTGGGGAGATATGTAGCTTACCTAGCTCATGAGGCTCTGGATTCCACCCCTAGCACCACAGGGGGAAAAGAAAGAAAAAGAAAGAAAGAAAGAAGGAAAGAAAGAAAGAAAAGAGAGAGAGAGAAAGAAAGAAAAGAAAAGAGAGAGAGAGAAAGAAAGAGAGAGAGAGAGAAAGAACACGCCCCTTGCTGTCTCCTTCTCAAATATTCTCAGAGTTCATGGTGGTAGACAGCGTCTCCCACAATGCTCTACTGCCACCAGATAAATGCCATTACCTGGACATTCTCTGGATGTTTCTTCAGTCTACTGCACCTCTTTCTCCCTCCTTCCTTCATATCCTTCCCTTCCTCCCTCCCTCGGAGAAAATGTGCTGTATAAGCTCACCCATCCCAAACTCCTTCCACCCATGGGGCTTTTGTTCTGGGAAGTTCATTCTTTCTAGTGTTTTTCTCCCCGCAGATCCAGCTACATAGCTTGCTCTCTCGTGTAATTCAGGCCCCATCTCAAATTCCCTGCTGAAGACACCTTCCCGATCACCCTCATGTAAGTGGCCTCCAGTCTCCCTCTTGCTCATTTGCTTATGGATTTCCTGTGGCCTCCCCATAGACTGCAAAGCCCACAAGCGCAGATGTCTGGCTGTCTACTGGCTGTGGCCTTGGTGTCAAGTGCACGGAGTCAGGTGGTGGTAGAGGTTGATTCAAACCCAGGCCTGCCTGAATCCTGAGCCCTTCATTGCCCCTCAAACCACTCAGCTCCCCAGTTCCCACACAAGTTCCCCTCCCCCCATGAGTCCCATGGTGCCCTTGTGGTAAGAGTGGCCTGGGGTCCTCAGGCTGTGGGTAAGACTGCCACTCTTGGGCTGAGCTGCCCTGAGCACTCTTGCTCCTACAAGTTTGAGTTTGAACTTGGGCTCAGCTCTCATTTCCTGTCCCTGAGTGACCTTTTCCTGTCCCAGGGTCCCAGTCTTCAGGTGTCCTCCCAGATCATATTTCTGACCCTACTGGAAGAACAAAAGGAAATGGGCTGAGGCAGCAGCAGGAGGGACTGTGGTTAGACGTGGGTAGAGGTTGCTGGCTGTGGGAACTGTCAACAGTCCTAGAGTCTCCGCCCTGGCTGTCATGAAGAACAGGACAAACAGCTATGTCCTTGGAGGGGTGGAGGGTGGACAGGGCGCCCTCTGCAAGATCTTAGCTCCAGAGCTTCTAAGGGCTGAGGGCTGGGGAGAGGCAGAAGATCAGCTGCTGGAGAGAAGGGTAGGGGAGAGGACAGGGGCTCAGATGGGGCCCAATTTGGATGGGCTTCATAGAATTGAGGTTAAGGGCTGGGAAGGTGGCTCCGAGGTAGAGTGCTTGCCTTGCATGCATGAGGCCCTGTGTTCAATTCCTCAGCCCCACATAAGCAGAAAAGGCCAGGAGTGGTGCTGTGGCTCAACTGGTAGAGTGCTAGCCTTGAGCTGAAGAGCTGAGGGACAGCTCCCAGGCCCAGCGTTCAGGACCCATGACCAACAAGAAAAAAGAAAAAAAAAAAAGTTAAGCCAGGTGCTGGTGGCTCATGCCTGTAATCCTAACTACTCAAGGAGGCTAAGATCTGAAGGTCAAGTTCAAAGCCAGCCCAGGCAGGAAAAGTCCATGAGACTCATCTCCAATTAACCACTAGAAAACCAGAAATGGAACTGTGGCTCAAAGTGGTAGAGTGCTAGCCTTGGGCAAAAGAGGCCAGGGACAGCACCGAGGCCCTGAGTTAAAGTCTTATGACTGGAAAAAAGGAAATAAAAGAGGTTAAAAAGGGTTTACAGTGTTCAGGGTGAGGAGTGGGGAAGGGAGTTGGGTTTGGAGTTGGTGGACCACCCTGGAGTCCCACCTTCAGCTTACAAGGCCGATGCTCCAGGAAAATTACTTCTTTCTGGACCTCAGTTTCCTTATCTGTTTTTGTGGGTTTTTTTCTTTTTTCTTTTGCCAGTCCTGGGGCTTGAACTCAGGGCCTATGCACTGTCCCTGAGCTTCTTTTGCTCAAGGCTAGCACTCTACCACTTGAGCCACAGTGCCACTTCTGGCTTTTTTGTTTATGTGGTACTGAGGAATGGAACCTAGGGCTTCACGCATGTTAGGCAAGCACTCTACCACTAAGCCACATTCCCAGCTTCCTTATGTGTTAAATGAGGAAAACAGTATAAACGACAAGGGGAGACAGGCTGGTGTAGTTCCTACCTGTCATCCCATACTTTGGAGGAAGATCTGAACTTTTGAGGCCAGCCTGGGCTTCATGGAGACACCCTGTCTAAACAAATAAATAGAGAAGACAGCTTGTAAAGGACTCTGCAAAGAGACTTGTCTCCTGGACAGATAGGCAAATGTCCTTCAGTAATGGTGGCTATTTCCGACTTATATTCCATTCTACTTCTGAGCAGATGTTAGGTAACTTAGTCTCTCTAACAACTAATCAAGGAAGTCTCTTACTGTGAAGCTCAGGCAAGCCTTGAGCTCTTATTTTCCTGCCTCAACCTTCCACGTGTGGGATTATAGGAGTGTGCCACTACACCTGGCCCCAAACCCTGTTTTTATTACCCCATTGTACAAGTGAGGAGTCTGAGGCTCAGAGAAGTGATTTGCCCAAGGTCCTATAACCATTGACCCAGGACTTAAATCCCCACGTGACTACATCCTGGACCCTCCACCCTGTCTAATGCGTCCTCAGACTGGCAAGCAGTGTCTTGGTCTTTTTGTGGTAATTACTGTTTTGGTTTCCTCTAGGGGAAGCAGCAGCCCTTTCCTGTCCAGCCACCAGGGGGCAGCAGAGCCCTGGGCTGGAATAGAGGGGTCCAGGGTGCTGAGCCCTATCCAGTCTTTCGGTCTTTCTGATTAGCTGTGTGTCTGTGGGTTAGTGTGCCAGACAAGGGCAGGAACAGACTCCAGTCCTGGCCACGGGGTTCCTAAGACTGAAAGATGCTTAACTCCAGAGCGTTGGTCTCTGTTACTTCAGGCCTTTATCTAATTTCTTATCAGAATGGTCGTTAAGAAACACATCTGTGAACCATTGCCCTGGCGGGTCAGGAGGCTGAGATTCAGAGGATCACTGTTCAAAGACAGCCTGGTCAGAAAAGCCCATGAGATTCGATCTCATAATCCACCAAAAAGGCAGAACTAGATCATGGCTCAAGTAGTAGAACACCAACTCTGAGAGCAAAAGCCAAGAGAAAGTAAGCGGTTTTGAGTTCAAGCCCCAGTACCATCCCCCCCCAAAAAAAAAATCAGTACCAAATACTAAGAGTTGCTGGTTCATAAGTACTGACTACTTTCCTTAATCCTGCTAACAATTCCTCTGTTTTTTTGTTTTTTTTTTTGGTCGGTCGTGGGGCTTGAACTCTGGGCCTGGGCGCTGTCCCTCAGCTCTTCAGCTCAAGGCGAGCCTCTAATCACTTGAGCTACAGCGCCACTTCCGGTTTTCTGGTGGTTTATTGGAGATAGGAGTCTCACGGTCTCTCCTGCCCGGGCTGGCTTTGAACCACGATCCTCAGACCTCAGCCTCCTGAGTAGCTAGGATTACAGGCGTGAGCCACCAGCGCCCCGCCAATTCCTCTGTTTGTATCTACCAGATTTTTGTTGTTATTGTTGTTGGTGGTGGTGGTGGTCGTTGTCATCGTGGGGCTTGAACTCTGGGCTTGGGCACTGTCCCTGTGCTCTTCAGCTCAAGGTGAGTACTCTACTACTTGAGCCACAGCACCACTTCCAGTTTTCTGAGAGTTCATTAGGGATAAGAGTCTCCCGGAAAGCCGGGCGCTGGTGGCTACGCCTGTAATCCTAGCTATTCAGGAGCATGGGATCTGAGGATCATGGTTCAAAGCCAGCCCAGGCAGGAAAGGCTGTGAGACTCTTATCTCCAATAGAGCACTAGAAAATGGAAGTGGCGCTGTGGCTCAAGCGGTAGAGCACTGGCCTTGAGCTGAAGAGTACAAGGACTGCACCCAAGCCCAGAGTTCAAGCCCCATGACTGACAAAAAAGAAAAAAAAAGAGTCTGACAGACTTTCCTGCCCGGTTTGGCTTTGAACCATGATCCTCAGATCTCAGCCTCCTGAGTAGCTAGGATTACAGGCGTGAGCCACTGGCGCCCAGCTTCTACCAGATTTCTACCAGAGGAAATCTAGGGTCAGAGAAGGAAGTAACTTTCCCGGTCACACCGCAAGGCACATCTTCTCTGAAACCAGGCCCATCTGGCCCAGGATCTCCATCCCCTCCACTCCCTCCACGTTCTCAGCTCACAGAGTATATGTGTGTATGTCCATCAGCCCAACCACAGCGCTGCTCTGGGGTCCTCACAGGCCAGCTCTCAAGAATAGTTTGGGGGCCAGGGCCAGTGGCTCACACCTGCAATCCTAGCTTCTGAGGAAGTCACAGTTCTGAGGAACTGCTCACAGTGGGAGTTTCCTCCCTGCCAGCTGCCCCAGGCCCACCCCACCACCTCCCCCAGCACCCCTTTGTTCACCACTGCACCCCCATCCCAGGCCTGAGGCCAGGAAGTGACTGTACTGCTTCCCCGCCAGGTTTCAGCTCCATGGTGAGGGGTGCCCGCTGCCCACCCCCATTGTCCCTTCCAGGGTGTGACAGGTGCTTGTGTCCAGGCCAGGTATGGGAGGACCCTGGCCGCGCTGTTCCATCCTGGCCGGGCATGGATGGCCTGCCCTCATCCCCAGAGCCCTGGCGACCTAGCGCCCTGGGTCCCACGGTCCAGTGGTGCTGAGGCCCGGGAGGGAGGCTCAGAACAGTGTCACCCAGACGCCGACTACACCTGCCACCTTCAGGGTGGGGCTGGGCAGGCCCTGCGGAGGGCAGGTGGGGACATGCCCCAGAGGCGCACTGCGTGGCAATGCGGGCACTCAGGCGGCCATGGCTCCACGCCGGCCTGCTATAGCTCTGGGTCTGGGCACCTAAGGAAGGCTCCAGGACCCTTGAAGGTGACCCAGGCAGACTGGCTGGCAGAGGAGCTGCGGGACAAGGAAGGCTGGCCGCACCCCCTCTTCCCTCCCAGCGCCCCCCGCGTGGCTGCATTTCCAGGAAAAGGCCCGGGCAGCTGCTGAGTCAGCGCACTGAGGCTGGTTGGTATCGCCCGGGCGGCTCTGCAGGACCAGCCTGCTGCTTCCAGGGGCCGTGGGCCTGGCTTGGCTCCCGTTACCCGCCCTGTACCATGGCTCCTGCTTGGCACTGTCGCTCTCACTCTCCCTCGGCCCCACCCTGTGGCCCACACATCTCCTCAAGCCCAGCCCGGCCTCTGTCCAATTCCACAGAGGCCAACACTACTTGTTCCTGTGGCCGGATGGGGCGTCAGCAGCCTGCATTGGAAGGAAGGACCGCATTTCCTGGCTGTGTGTCCTTGGGCAAATCCCTTGACTTCTCTGAACCGAGGTTTCCTCATGGACACCATGCGAGGCTCCCACTGCCCCCAGCCTCCAGTGCCCAGCATTGGCACCTGGGGTAAGAAGGGGTTCAGGAAGTGGCTTTATACATCGGCAGGGGCTTCCCCAACATAACTTGCCCTTCCAGAGCCTGGAAGGGAGAAGGAAGCGGTGGTTCTTCTGCTCAGCTGTCTGCCATGACTCAACATGCAGCCACCATGTTCCACACACAGCTCCAGAGTTCTGGCGTTCCCTTCCGCGGGCTCAGGGTCTCTGGCTCAGGCAGAGCTGACCCAGGGACCAAGTGTGTGGAGGTGTGAGGGAAGGGGGTCAGGGTGTGGGAGGGTCAGTACCCAGGCCTGTCATCAGCTGCTCGGCAGGCAGAGGTGGGACGTTCAGGGTCCAGGCATCAACTCAGGAACCTATCTGAAAAAAGTAACTGGCCTATGAGCCCAGCTATCCAGGAGGCTGAGACCTGAGGACTGCAGTTTGAAGCCAGACGAAATAATAAAGTCTGTGAGACTTTTCTCTCCAATTAACCACCAAAAAGCCAGAAGTGGAGCTATGATTCAAATGGTAGAGAGCTAGCCTTGAGCAGAAAACTCAGGGACAACAACTAGGCCCTGAGTTCAGGCCTCAGGACCAGCACACAAAAAACTAGTTAAAACAAAAAGGGCTGCGGAGGGGGGGGGGGGGGGGGGGGGAGGAAGGGAGGGCTGGGAAGGTGGGTTAGTGGTAGAGTGTGTGCCTAGCATGCATGAGGCCCTGGGTTCAATTCCTCAGCACCACATACGCAGAAAAAGCCAAAAATGGCACTGTGGCTCAAGTGGTAGAGTGCTAGCCTTAAGCTGAAGAGCTGAGGGACAGTGCCCAGGCCCCACAATCGACAAAAAAAGGGAGGGGCTGAGGATGAGGATCAACTGGTAGAGCACCTGTCTGGCAAGCACAAAGCCCTGAGTTCCAATCCCAGAACACTTTTTTCCCTTAACAAAAAAGGGGAGGGGAGGGGCTGGGCGCTGGTGGGTCATGCCTGTAATCCTAGCTACTCAGGAGGCTGAGATCTGAGGATCACGGTTCAAAGCCAGCCCAAGCAGGAAAGTCCGTGAGACTCTTATTTCCAATAAACCACTAGAAAACCGGAAGTGGCGCTGTGCCTTAAGCAGTAGAGTGCTAGCCTTGAGCTGAAGAGCACAGGGACAGTGCCCAGGCCCAGAGTTCAAGCCCCAAGACCAACAAAAAGAAAGGCAAGGAGGGGAGCAGGTAAGCTTGCCCAGTGGAGGGCATTACCCATCCTTGGGCTCTCCAGTTCTGGCCCGTGACCTGGGAGCCCATCCTAGAGGCTGAGTGCCCACTGCTTCTGATCTTGGCATGACTCGCCCGTGCTCCAGACAGTGTCTTGTTTGTTTGGGGTTTGGAGGAATTCAGGAAATTGGTACAGTCATTAACAGCTCTGTGGCACCATCTGGGGCTGGCGGAGGGGGGGCAGGAGGAGTGGCTGGCACATGGAGATTGCCCAACAAATGGCTGGTGAGGAGGAAGGAGTGTGGGAGTGAGTGGTGGCTTGAATAAGCGAGTGAATCAGTGAATGAATAAGGAGTGCATGAGCGAATTAATGAATGTGTAAGGCAAACGCTTGAGCAAGAACGTCAGCACAGGCTCAGGAAGTTGTCACCCCACACCACGCCTTGTCCAAACCCTCGTGTGAACTCACCGAGACCACACAAAGGCCCTCTGAAGGAGGCAGGATTATTACCTCTGTTAATTTAAGAGGCACAGAGAGGTTGAGTCCCCTGTCCAAAGCCACCCAGCTGGGAAATGACTGAGTTGGAATTAGAACCCGGACTAGCTGGCATCCTAGCTTTGGAGTCTCTAGGTACCAGGTAGGATCCAAGCTTCAGGACCATAAGAAGGAGATGTAGACAGGCTCCTCTTAGCTGAGCACTGGTGGATCCCACCTATAATCCCAGCTACTCAGAAGGCAGAGATCTGAGATTCACAATTTGAAACCAGCCAGGGCAAGAAAGTCCATGAGACTCTTCTCTTAAATGAACCACTAAAAAACTGGAAGTGGAGCTTAGCGAAAAAGCTAAGGGACAGTACCCAGGCCTGAGTTCAAGCCCCAGTACCGGCACAGACACACAAAAAGATAGACTCCTCTTTTGCAACAGGTCCAAGAGACGTCAGACTTATTAGCCACCCATCCAACCGTTCTGCAGATCATCCCACGGTTCTTTTGCACTTGTCCATGCTGGGTGCGGGCTTTGCAATCAGAGAGAGCAACATGAATAGAAATTCCATTCTCCATTCTGGTGCTGCTTCCCTGACTTCCTCTGTAATGAGTCCCAAGACCCTTGGGTTCCTTTTGTATTCTTCTCCCAGGCCTCCTTCCCCTTCTCCCCAACCAGGCAGCAGTCTTGAGTTCTTGGAACATAGTATGTGCTCAGTAAATGCTTAGTGGTAGTGAGTCTCCTCTTGGCTCTCCTGACCCTCTCTGCACTTTCCTCCCCTAGCGCCAGCCAGGATGCTTGAGGACTGGCTAAGCCGGGGTAGCTAGGGGGGAACCCCACCTCGTGCTGGCTGCCCTACCCCACTGGCAGAATGGAAATTACCCAGGCTCCAGCCCACTGCCACAGTGAGTGGAGCTGGGATTCACCCCTGCCCCAGAGGAGGGCCGGCCCACTCTGGCTCAGCAACCAGGGGCAGCCTCTTCCTTCCCTGGCTGAGTGTTTGTTTTTGCATTCCTGAGGCCTGTGTCACTCCTGTGCTGTGTCCGCTGGGCTCCGGGCTGGGCCTGCCTTCACTTCCTTCCTTCACTTGCTTGACCAGGCTGGTCTGCAGAGTGAGGCAGGAGGCCAAGCCTTTCTTTCCCACTGCCCACCAGCAAGGGCCACAGCTCTGAGCTGTGACACAGGACGCCCCAGAGACTCATGGGCATGGGGAAGGGTGCTTGGGAGGCCTCCACCCCTCTAGCTACAGCCGGAATTAACCTGCTTGTTCTTAGGGGAGCAGTGCCCTGGCAGAGGGGTCCCAGGTGGGAAGCCAGAACTAGTTCTCAAGTTGTGGGGAGCTGGACTTTTCCAATTCAAAGCTGCCATTCATTCAAAGCTGGGAAGGTGGCTCAGCGGTAGAGTGCTTGCCTAGCATGTATGAAGCCCTGGGTTCGGTTCTTCAATACCACATACACAGAAAAAGCCGGAAAGGGCGCTGTGGCTCAAGTGGCAGAGTGCTAGCCTTCAGTTCAGAGAGGCTCAGGGACAGAGTCCATGCTCTTAGTTCAAGCCCCAGGACCTGAAAAAAAAAAAAAAAAAAAGTTGGTGCTGGGCTGGGAAGGTGGCTCAGTGGTAGAATGCTTGCCTTGCATGCACGAGGCCCTGGGTTCTATTCCTCAGCACCACATACGGAGAAAAAGCCAGAAAGTGGTGCTTTCACTCAACTAGTAGAGCACTAGCCTTGAGCTAAAGAGCTGAGGATCAGCACCCAGGCCCAGAGTTCAGGCCCCAGGACCAGCAAAACAAAACAAAACAACAGCAACAAAAAGCTGGTGTTCTACTACTTGAGCCACAGCTCTACTGCCAGCTTTTTGGTGGTTAATTGGAGCTAAGAGTTTTATGGACTTTCCTGCCAGGGCTGGCTTTGAACCATGATCCTCAGAGTTCAGCTTCCTGAGTAGCAAGGATGATAAGCCACTGGCCTCCGGCCCAGCTGAGTCTTGGAAAAGCAGGTTGGTCAGTCTCAAGGTTGACCTTGTGAGTCAGAATCACCTTTGGAATTTAATCAAAACACAACTTCCTGGGCCTCATCCTCAGAGACTCTGAGATCAGACTCTGTGCGTCTGAGTAGAGACTGAGGTACTGCATTTTCACATGATTTCCTGGAGGCTCTAAAACAAAAGAGTCCCAAGCCTGGAGAGATGTTGCCTTGGAACCCCAGTGAGACATAGCCAGGTCGGGGAAAGCTGGGGCTTGAAGGCCGGCTCCGACTCTGGGCTGCATGGTAGAGTTCTCTGGGCACTGGGCTGAAATCAATTTAACAGAAGTCAAGTCAGCTCCTCATTTGCATGAGCTGCCATCCAAGGGCAGAGGAGCCACGGTCACCCCATTGTGCACAGCAGATACAGAACACGTCCACCTCTCTGTCATTCCATCCGCAGAAAGTTCTAGAATGTCAGTCTCACAAAGGCAGAGGTGTTTGTCCGTTTTGCTCATTGTGGTCTCTTAACAGCCAGCAGAGAGCTGGAAATAATGCTGGAGGTTAACACATATTTCTCTTTTATTTGCTAGTACTGGAGTTTGAACTTGCTGGTCAGATGCTCTACCACTTGAGCCAGGCCTCCAGCTTAGCTTTTTTTTGTCAGTTGTGGGGCTTGAACTCTGGGCCTGGGTGCTGTCCCTCAGCTCTTCAGCTCAAGGAGAGCGCTCTACCACATGAGCTACAGCGCCACTTCCGGTTTTCTGGTGGTTTATTGGAGATAGGAGTCTCACGGACTTTCTTGCCCAGGCTGGCTTTGAACCGCGATCCTCAGATCTCAGCCTCCTGAGTAGCTAGGATTACAGGCGTGAGCCACCAGCGCCCTGCTCAGCCTAGCTTTTTGATGGCTATTGTGGAGATAGAGCCTCATAATCTTTTCTACCTGGGCTATCTTTCAACACCCAAATCTTAGCTTCCCAGTAGCTAGGATTACAGGAATGAGCTGCCAGCACCTGGTTGGTACATACTTATTAGGTTTTTAGTTTTTTTCTTTCTTTTTTTTTTTTTTGTAATTTTAGGGCTGTTGGGTTTGAAGTTATAGTCTCATGCTTGCTAGGCAGGATCTTTACCACTCCAGCCATGCTTCCAGTACTTTTTATTTTTTGGCCATACTAGTCACTGAACTCATACATGCTCTATCTGCTGTTGGAGCCCCAGCCCCTTTTCTGTCTTGGATATATTCACAGTGCAGTCTCGCTTTATCCACAGGCCTCCTCAGCCTTCCCCATCTCACTGGGGATGGCAGGTGTATGTGCCCCCACTGTGTCCAGCCATTGCTTAAGAGGGAGTCTTGTGAACTTTTTTTCTTGCCCCGGCTGGGCTCAAACCTTGATCCTCAGATCTCAGCCTCCCAAGTAGCTAGAATCACAGGCTTGAGCCAATGTGCCTGGCATGGTTTATGTGTGTACACACACACAAGCTGGTGCTGTAACTTGAATCCAGGGCCTGGGTGCTGTTCCTTAGCTTTTTTGCTCAAGGCTGGTGCTCCACCATTTGAGCCACAGCTCCACTTCTGGTTTCTTGGTGGTTAATTGGAGATAACAGTCTCAAAGACTTTTCTGTCTAGGTTGGCTTCCAACCTCAATCTTCCTACCTCAGCCTCCTGAGTAGCAAGGATGATAGTCACTAGGGTGAGCTGCTGGCATCCAGTGCTTTGGGACCACTTTATTTTGGGGTTGTGGTAACTGAACTCTGGGCCTGGGCGCTGTCCCTCAGCTCTTCAGCTCAAGGTGAGCACTCTACCACTTGAGCCACAGTGCTACCTCCGGCTTTTCTGCGTATGTGGTACTGAGGAATCGAACCCGGGGCCGCATGCATGCAAGGCAAGCACTCTACCACTGAGCCACCTTCCCAGCCCTTTGGGACCGTTTTTAAGTGAGAGTTTGGTGCCATTAAGTACACTCACATGGTGGGCGCCATCACCATTGTGTATCTGCAGAAGGCCTCCGTCTTTCCACGCTGGCTCCTCATCAGTCCCTCAGCACTCCTCCAATGAGTGAGCACATGGCTTCCCCGCTGGGCCATGAAGCCCCCCAGGGCCTCTCGCTTCCCTGCTCTTCTAACTCTGCCATGACAAAGGCCCCTCCAAGGTGGTCACACGTGGTGGGCATCACACAGGTGTTTCACTTGCTGGAGCATGAATTCCTTCCAGTCCTTCGAGTCTCAGGCAGGCTAGCCCTGCTGATGTTGGGGAGAGAAGTGGGGAGGAGCCCTTACATTATGTCACCTCATGGACAGGAAGGTGGAGCCCCGGGGTAGCACTGGAAGTCCACAGCAGAGCCGGAACTCCAGGGGAAATCCTGACTCCCCATCTTTCCAGACACCAGGCCCAGAGAGCCGCCTAGGAAATGAGTGACTGGAGGGGAAGGTGGGTGAATGAATGAGGGAGTGAAAGAATGAATGAGTTTGCAAGTCTATGAGTAAGTGAGTGTGTGGATGAGTACATGGATAAGTGAATGAGTGAAAGTGAGCAAGTTGAATGAGTGATTGAATGAATGAATGAATGAGTCATCAGACAGGTACAGGGTAGACAAGCCCTGTTTTATAGATGAAGAAACACTGAGGAAATGAGCTAGGCACCTGGTAAATGCATCCAGCTTTAAAGGCCCTGAACCGGCAGGGCCTTTAATCCCTGTCCCAGGGGGCACCAGGATGGTTCCTTGCCTGGGACAGGAAGTTGTCACCGTGGAGTTGACAGAGGAGCTCAGTCCACAGAGAGGCCCCAGGTCTCTCGAGGGAGGGGGAGGGAGGAATTTCTTTAGCTTTGGAGTCAATCAGGCTCTGATCTGCACAGGGTATGAGACAAGGGATGTGTCTTGCTAAGCTCCTAAGCTTTCTAAGTGAGGACCCTTTCTGAGAGGAGACAGTGTAAAATCGGTGGCCTTCAGCCAATGAGAGCCAGTAAATGTTCAACAACTTGCACAGAGAGAGAGAGAGAGAGAGAGAGATGAGGAGGAGGAGGAGGAAGGGGAGGAGGAGGAGGAAACAGGCATCAGTGGCTCATGTCTGTAGTGTGCAATCGTGACACTCAGAAGGCTGAGGATCTCATTCAAAGCCAGCACCTGGGCAGATAAATCCAAGAAACTCTTAACTCCAATTAACTAATAAAAACCAAAGGTAGAGTTGTGGCTCAAGTGGTAGAGTACTTGCCTTGAGCAAAAGAACTAAGCCCTGAATTCAAGCTCCAGTACCAGCACACACACACACACACATAGGCACGCATGGCGGTGGGGGAGAATCCCGTTTATGCCATTTGCTGGTTGCTGCTCTGTAAGTGCACCCAAGGCTCACAGTGCAGACCCACCGGCCTGTAACCAGCTCTCCCAGAGCCAGTCAGCCTCACCCCACTTCTGGTGCCTGAGCTGGGACAGGGGTGGGGGTGGGGTGAGGGGAGCTTCTCTCTCTCTCTCTCTCTCTCTCTCTCTCTCTCCTCCTCTAGCTCCTCTTCCCCCCATCTTCCTGTGGTGCCTGCCTATTGCAAAGGGATTTTCAATGGGGGGATAGCAGTGTAGGTGGAGAAAGACCCCGGAATCACTCTCCAGCCTCTGAACTGGGGGGTGCCTCATCCCCTTCCAGCCCAGGGAACCTGGGTGGCCTTCCTTCTTTGGGGACAGCAGGGGTGCCCACACATAGCCCCCTGGCATTTCCTTCTTGGCGACTTTCAGGAGACAGGCAGAGTGGCCTGGTGCTATGACAAGTTTGCCCACAGTTTGCCCACACCTAGAAAGACAAGCTTCCCTGCCCATCTCGCTAATCCCCCCACTTACCTGAACTGAACTCCTGGCACTGTGGGAGGGGAAGGAATTCCCCTCTGCCACCCTACCCAAGCCCTGGCATGACCTGCAGTGCACAGGGCACAGCTTTGACCGTGGGGTACCCTTACAAGAGGCCCTCTGCCCGGCCCTGTCCTCACATGGGTGGCATCCAAGAGCGGCTTGGGGTCTGGGAGGTCACACGGCGTCTCCTCTGAGCTTTGCAGGGCTGCAGCTGTGCTCTTGGCCTCATGTGCAGAATTCAACATGGAGACCAGAATTCTACGAGGTATAAAGCAGGGAGGTAGGTAGTGGCCAAGGCGAGCCTTCTGTTACAAGGAGGGAGAAACTGAGGCCAGGGAGGACAAAGGTCATGTTTACAGTCCCATGGAACTCCAGGGGCCTGGACCCACGCCCGGGAGGCCAGCCCCTCTTCTCACTGCTTGAAAGAGTGGGCTAGAAATGTGGTGGGAAGCCGGGCGCTGGAGGCTCACGCCTGTAATCCTAGCTACTCAGGAGGCTGAGATCTGAGGATCTCGGTTCAAAGCCAGCCAGGGCAGGAAAGACCGTGAGACTCCTATCTCCAATAAACCACCAGAAAACCGGAAGTGGCGCTGTAGCTCAAGTGGTAGAGCGCTCGCCTTGAGCTGAAGAGCTGAGGGACAGCGCCCAGGCCCAGAGTTCAAGCCCCACGACCGACAAAAAAAAAAAAAAGAAATGTGGTGGGAGCAACATGGATGTCCTGACAAGTGACTGGTGGGGGCTGACAGTTCCCCGGGGGCTTCCCGTGCTGGGGTCCACCTCAAGGGAGGTGCCATTAGACCCCCTCTGCCCTCCTCCCCCCACACACACTGGAAGAGCCGGGGCCTGAGAAACACAGAGGCTATGACTTTGAGCGTGGGTGGAGAGGCCGTTCTTCACGGTGAGGCACAGGTAATAAACAGTGTGATGGGGCGGGGCTCTGCCCAGCTCTGCCTGAACTCCTTGTATGGCCTTGGTGCTTGTATGTGAGGCTGCAGAACTACTTTTTTGTTGTTGTTGGTTGTGGGGCCTGAACTCTGGGCCTGGGTGCTGTCCCTGGGCTCTTCAGCTCAAGGCTAGCACTCTACCACTTGAGCTATAGCACCACTTCCAGCTTTTTCTGCTTATGTGGTGCTGAGGAATTGAACCCAGGGCCTCATGCATGCAAGGCAAGCGCTCTACCACTGAGCCACCTTCCCAACCCTGCAGAACTACTTTCTAGATGCCTAGTTTAGAAAAAGACACAGAGGAACAGATCAGGGTATGTTCAGGAACGGGCCAGAAAGTGAAGCAAAGTGGGGGTCCAGCAGCTCCCACACCCTCTCTACCCTCTCTGGGGGAAGGCAGGACTCTATCTTAAGGCCAGAGGCACTTACTAGTTGGTTGGTCATGGGGCTTGAACTCAGAGCCTGGATTCTGTCCCTGAGCTCTTTTGCTCAAGGCTAGTGCTCTACTACTTTGAGCCACAGCTCTACTTCTGGTTTTCTGGTGGTTAATTGGAAAGAAAAGTCTCACAGACTTTTCTGCTTAGGCTGGCTTTGAACTGAAATCCTCAGATGTCAGCCTTCTGTGAAGCTAGGATTACAGGGACATGAGCCACCAGCACCCAGCTACCTATGGAAAGTTTTAAGGCGGGAGTCTCAAACTCCCACCGGACCCCTAAAAGGTAGGACGAGGAACTGGGATAACAGAGAATCAAGAGATAGAGGCAAGAAGATAGAAGACAGACAGACAGGCAGACACCAGGCAGGGAGGAAGAGAGAAGACAGAATGGGAGGCATAAAAGCAATGGGGAGAGGGAGGGAGGGAAGGAAGGAAGGAAAAAGAAAACACATGTTTCCACTCAAAGATATTTTTTTTTTTGTTTAAAATACAACCAAACCCACCATCCCTGCTGCTGACGCTGGGCCCAGAGCCCAGGCCTCAGGCAGAGTGTGACCGCCTCAGGCCTCCTGGCCCCCTGCCTGGAAACTCAGATCAGACCTGTGGGCCAGCTCTTGGCCACCACTGCCTGGCCTCAGGGCCCTCTCCCATATGCTGGCTCAGGTCTGAACATCCCAGGAGGGAACCCCAAGCCCTCGGGGCCCATGAGGCCTAGGGCTGAGGGCCAGGCCACGAACTGAAGCCAGAAGGAGGGCCTGAGAGGGGACAGCTCAGCTTGAGCTTCAACTCAGGGGCCTCATCAACGGGGCCCAACATCTCTACCACCCCCTGGCAGCTCAGACCTCCATACTTCCGTTTCTCTCCACCCCACCCTACCCCCATCCTGCAGCCCCTTCCCCACCCATGGTTTTGGTTGGGAATGAAACACAGGCCCAGGGGAACTGTGGAGGGGTTGGGGGAGGCAGGGAGCTGGCCTGGTGGCTCAGAGCTCCGTCACAGGGGCACGCACACAGATATTCTGCACTCAGCCAACTCCAGACTCTAGCCTATGCCCACCCAGGCAAGACTCTGAAGCTGGTTAACCATGAATGCCAGTGCACAGTGCATCTCCTGAACCCCACCAAGTGGGGGCCATGTTCATTGCCCTTTAGATGGTAAGATCGAGGGGGATCAAGTACCCACCCTTGTCCCACGACTAACCCAGCTAAGCTCACTCGCCACAGCTCACTCCTGGGCAGTGCAGAGCCCCAGGGTGTGGCCCCCATCCCAGAGCCCAGCCGGGCTTCTGCTCATCCCTTAGTCCCGGGCTTCCATCCCTTCCGGAAAGGATGGGTCAGAGAACAGCTGATCCCCAGGTTTTGTTCCTGGCACAAAGGCGCCGGATCCAGGCTTAGTGATGAATGGTGGCTCCCGCCCCCTCCCCCTGGCAGGCCTGTAGGCCCTGCTCCTACCTTGCTTCTCAGCCTCCCATTCAGAACCCAGCTCAGCCACCCATGGGAGCACCGGAGGCCTGGGGGCTGGAAGGATTCAGGGAGACAGTGGGGGACTGGGGAGTGGTCAATGTAGAGCTGGGGCACACACCAGAGACTCACTTTCCAAGGACCTACTGGGTGCTGGGCACATCGTGTGCAGTACAGACCATGCCACATGAGTCTCCTTTAACCTGAAAATCAAAATCTGAACTCGATGTCAATGATATTCAAATTGTGGAGTAGCTTGGATTTTGGATCTTCAGGTTAGTTTATGGAAAGAGTCCCCCCCCAAATCTGAAAATGCCCAAATCTGAAACATTTCTGATCCCAAGTCTTTTGAAGAAGACTCACCCAACCTCTAATAGGAAATGGAAGATCGCAGAGGCAGGGACTCGCCCAAGGTCACGCAGCAAGTCAGAGAATCGCAGTACAAGACCAAGTCCTGGAGCGAAGCCCATTCCATGCCAGTGCGTGTCACACACCCATCCTGAGACAGGACGAAGGGAGGGGACCAGCTGCAGGAGGGAGGCAAGGAGAAGGGGGAGAGAGGTTTCCGGAAGGATGTTGCTCTTACCTTGGGGGGATGGTTGGGCACTAAGGCTGAGGTGTTGAAGGTCCCAGTGGAGGAGCCAGGAAGGGCTGGGAGAAAAGATGGAGCTCCTGGAAGAGGGGAGATGAAAGATGCAGCCTCCCACCCATGCCCCCAACAGCCTGGGTGCAGAGGAGTCTGGGGTCAGATGTGCCCAGAGGGAAGAGGGCCAGCGAGGCTCAGTGTGGGTGTGAAGGCTCAGGGAGCCGCAGGGAGGGCAGTCCAACCACCGCCCTGCTGTGTGGCCTCAGGGAGGTGTAAGTCTCTCTCTGGGCCTCACAAATCTCCTCATTCTGTTCTGGAGAAGTGGGCTCTACAACATCTGAGGCCCCCTTGGCTGAGCCGCTCCCGGTGGGAGAGGCTTGTGGAAGCACTGGACCTCTCTGGAAGGTTCTGCCCCCATGTGAGGAAGTAGAGGCAGACAGGCCTTGTCCAAGGGAAAGATTACAGAGCTTGGTGAGCGTCCTCTAGCTCCCTTCTCAGCAGCAGGGCAGGGGCGGGGGGGGGGGCAACGTGGGAAGACAGGCTGGCTCTGGGGCTAAAGCATCTACAGAGCCCTGGACCTTGGTTCGAGGCCCTCTCCTGCCCAGGGCTAAGGTAGCATAGGAAAGACAGTGTCTATGTGTCATGGCCCCCCCAGGAATGTTGCTGCATTCCTGTGGTGGGGGTGCGGCTGCCCCAGCTCTGTTTGCCTGGGGCCCAGGCTCCGTTGCTAAGGGATCCCTCACCCCCAGTGCTGAGTCAGCAGGCCGGGCACCCACAACCTCACTCCCTGTAAACCGGGCCCGGGGAAGGTGGCCGCAGAGGGGCTGGAGGAAGAAGGGGCACTTTGGGGGTCTGTCTCACAGGCTGGGAAGAGCAGGTGGAGGAAGTGAGGTCCAGAGATCTGAATGGGGG
The DNA here is from genome assembly GCF_000151885.1 of Dipodomys ordii. Taxonomy (NCBI): domain Eukaryota; kingdom Metazoa; phylum Chordata; class Mammalia; order Rodentia; family Heteromyidae; genus Dipodomys; species Dipodomys ordii. The sequence continues at coordinate 19,118,009 of NW_012267222.1, forward strand.
ATCTGAGCCATCCCTCCTAGTGTTGGGGGGCAGTGTGTTGGGGGTGAGGAAGGAGTTGATTATGGTGGTAGCGCACCTGCCCGTGTGCCAGGCGCCAGACTGGCTGCTGGGCTCTGTCCTCTTATCACAGGTAATAAAGTTGACTCACTCCTATCCTCTGCTTCACTTGGAGGGAAACTGAGGTATAGTGTGCCCACGCCTGGCCAGGGGTGCCTGGCCTAACCCGGGTCTCCCTCGGGGGTCTCCATCCCCCCTCCACCCCCCCTCCCCGGCACTGGCTTGGATCAGCTAGGGGTCCAAGCCGGGAAGGAGAGGGAGAGGGAGGCTAGCCACGGCTTCCGCTTCCTCCTCAGTGTGATTTGTTCTTCACAGGGGAAGAATGACTTCCCTGCGCCGCCTTTCATGTCCCAGTAAGGGCCTCCAGCCTCAGATTCCCTTTATCTTTATGGGCAGTGCCAGGCCCTGCTCCCCACCCCACCCCAGGTTGGCATCTAGAGGACAAGTAGGAACATTCCTGAAGTGGGTGAGCTTAGGGCCACAGGGGCAGGGGACTTGGGGGTGGGGGTGGGGGGAGAGTTGGCTTTCCCAGGCCAGATCTGCTTCCCTTGGTGTCTCCTGAGAATGGATTTGGCTGGGCACAAGCACTGGGTACCTGGGTGTGGCACATGGGGTGGGGGGGGGAGTGTTAAGAGTTTGGGAGTTTCAGTGGCTGGTTTTGGTGGTTTTGATAAGAGAGCCGAGGGGCGGGCAGAGTCCATGGGAGATGAAGAGGGCAGAGAGGGCAAAGAGGTGGGTCAGACGACTTGGCTCCAGTGGGGGGGCCAAGTGCCTTTTAGCCCAGTGCCCAGCCCAGTTCTGAGGCCTTGCTGCACTCCAGAACACGTGACAGGAATTTGGACATCAAGGTAGAGGTGTCTGTTTGTGCTGATGTTACTCTTCTGAGATGCTTGACTGGGATGTTGGTCCTGGGGGCGTGATGTACCTCCAGTCTGACTCTACCTAAGGAAGAGCCCCCACCTCTGCTGGAGAGGGCACCCCCTGCCCTTGGGGACCCACAGTCCAGTCCATGGGCAAAAGCAGCCACCACCCGAATCAGCAGCACGCCTGGGACCTGGGGTTGGGTGTGGGTGAGTGACTGCAGAAGGGTCTGTCTCAAGCGGGACCAAAGCACGTGTTCAGGCCGTGACATGAGCCATGGATGGACTGTTCAAAACAGTTATTAGTGTCTCTCCCCAGGCGGTGAGACAGAGAGGGTCTATTACAGGGTTGGTACTGCAGGCTGCCCTCCCGCTGCCCTGAACACACACTTCAGGGCGCTTGTGCATGCACACACACGCACACACACGCACACACACTGGCAGACATACTGCTGGTATGATTTTAAGCAAATCGATTCACCTCCTTGCACTTGCGTTTCTTCCTCTATTAAGAAAGGTAACAGTTGGGCTGGTAATGTGGTAGAGTGCTTGCCTAGCAGGCATGAAGCCCTGGGATCCATTCTTCAGTACCACATACACAGAAAAAGCAGGAAGTAGCGCTGTGACTCTAGTGGTAGAGTGCCAGCCTTGAGCAAAAGAAGCTCAGGGACAGTGCCAGGCTCTGAGTTTAAGCCCCAAGACTGGCGCACGCACGCACACACACAGACACAGACATACACACACAGACACACACACACACATATGTAACAGCAAACCAGGTGCTGGTAGCTCATGTCTGTAATCCCAGATACTCAGGAGGCTGAGAGCTGAGAATCACAGTTTGAAGCCAGCCTGGACAGAAAAGTCCTTGAGCTGTTGTGGCTCAAGTAGTAGAATGTTAGTCTTGAGTGAACAAACTAAGCACTCAGGCCCTGAGTTCAAGTCTCAGTACTGGCAAGGAAGGAAGGGGGGAAAGAGGGAAGGAAGGAAGGAAGGAAGGAAGGAAAGTAGCATGTTTCTGCCCCCAGACATGTAACAACCCTTCCTTGTCCACCTCACAACATCGGACAAGGACAGGTGTGCAGCTCACTTGGGCTCTCTCCCCTGCTGGGAACCTGGCTCCGGCCTCCTGCTTCTGCCCATGTGTCTTTGCTCGGGTGCCTTCCCATGAGTACCTGCCTGTGGTCTACAAAGTCTGTAGGGCTGTGGAAGGGAGCCTTCACTCCCTCCAGCAACAGGGAGAGCGCAGAGAGGAAAAGGCAGTACAGAAGTCCCAGGCCTTCAGAGTCAGAGCCAGTCTGGCACTGGTGGCTCACACCTGTCAGCCTAGCTACTCAGGAGGCTGAGATCTGAGGATTGCAGTTCAAAGCCAGCCCCTGTAGGAGAGTCCTTGTGACTCTTATCTCCAATTAATCACAGACAAAGCTGGCAGTGGAGCTGTGGCTCTGGTGGTAGAGTGGGAACCTTGAGCAAAAGGAGCTCAGGGACAGCACCCAGGCCCTGAGTTCAAGCCCCAGGACCAACAAGAAAACAACCAAAAAAGGTCAGAGCCTCAAGCCCAGTCCATCCAAGAGCCAGGTCTGGGTCTCCTTCTGGCCTCTGGGTGTTCTGTTGGCCAGACATGGATACTACACCCTTCCCTTTTGACAAGTGGGGAAACTGAGGCCAGGTAAGTTTGTTGGTTTTTTATTTTTTCCTTTTCTAGCAGCTATGTTATGCCAAGGTTGCAGGACCTCCACCAAGAAGACCATCAAGAGTCAGACTCTACAGCTGTTTTATTTAAACGGGCTGCAGCTTGGGCCTCCTCCTATACTTGGACACAGTGACACAGCGGAGCCCAGGAGGAGAGCCCCGAGCTAAGGACCTGCAGATCTTATAAGGGCACACAACCAGGTGGTTTAGCACCACGTGTTGCTCTGCTCTGAAACAAGCAACAAATGGCCACTGCCTCAAATACTCTAACCGTTCAGCTACACGTGGGGCCTCACAGAGGGTTGGGATGAAGGTGGGAGATGAGTGAATGGCTCAGCTGGGGCCTGGCGCAGGCAGAGGTGGTTTTATTTTTATTCTTAGGAAGCAGCAGGGGTCAGCCCCACAGAGGTCAGCCCCACAGGGGCTGTGGCTGGTGGTTTCCTGGAAGTGACTCCCAAAGATGGAGATGAGGTAGGGGTGGGGGCTGAGGGGGAGGGGTGAAGGGAGGGGTGGGGGAGGAGCCGGGGCAGTGTCCGTGACCCCCCCCCCTCGCCCACCCTCCGGATCCCAGGTCCTGGCCACTGCCCCTCCCCTCTCCCCTCGGCACCCTCTGTTCCCATGACAACGGAAGCACACACACCGCCCCCCGCGGGCCTCGACCCCCTTTTTACGAGACGCAGTGCGGGCTCCTCGCCGCGGGGCGGAGGCTCATTCCCGCCATAAACCGCAGGCTCGCGGCGACCCTCAAAGGCGGCACCTGCGGGTCGGAAGCTGGGGCGGCCGGGTGCGAGACGGGGCGGGGCGCGCTGCCCGGAAGGGGCCCCATTTCCCCTTCCTCTCGGCTCTGCTGACCCTCGGATCCCCACCCCGACAGGGACCGGGCAGGTGGGGCGCCCCGCGGCGAGCCCTCCCGCAGGACCGCAGGGCCCTGCCGGCCCGCCTCCTGCGTGCCCGGATCTCCTGCTCCCCCTGCATGCCCTGCTCCCCTGCTCCCCCCCTGCTCCCCTGCTCCCCCCCTGCATGCCCAGATCCGCTCCTCCCCCCCTGCTCCCCTGCTCCCCTGCTCCCCCCTGCATGCCCAGATCCGCTCCTCCCCTGCATGCCCTGCTCCCCTCCTCCCCCCTTCGTGCCCGATCCCCTCCCCCCTGCATGCCCCAGATCCCCTGCTCCCCCTGCATGCCTTGCTCTGCTCCTCCCCCCCCCCCCCCCCCCCCCCCCCCCCCCCCCCCCCCCCCCCCCCCCCCCCCCCCCCCCCTGCTCCCCTGCTCCCCCCTGCATGCCCAGATCCGCTCCTCCCCTGCATGCCCTGCTCCCCTCCTCCCCCCTTCGTGCCCGATCCCCTCCCCCCTGCATGCCCCAGATCCCCTGCTCCCCCTGCATGCCTTGCTCTGCTCCTCCCCCCTCCCCCCATCCCCTCCTCCCCCCTTCATGCCCTGCTCCCCTGCTCCCCACCTGCATGCCTGGATCCCCTCCTCCCCGCTGCCTGCCCTGCTCCCCTCTGCATGCCTGCTCGGCTCCCCTGCTCCCCCCTGCATGCCCGCCCTGCTCCCCTGCTCCCACCTGCATGCCCGCCCTGCTCCCCCCTGCATGCCTGCCCTGCTCCCCTGCTCCCCCCTGCATGCCCGCCCTGCTCCCCCCTGCATGCCTGCCCTGCTCCCCTGCTCCCACCTGCATGCTCTGATCCCCTGCTCCCACCCCTGCAGGCCCTGATCCCCCTTTCCTCTCCTGCCTGCTCAGATTCCCCCCCACAACCCCCCAAACCACTTCCCTCAGCGGCCTGCTCCACGTGTTTTGGGCTCTATGCTGGGCTTTTCTTTTTTGGGGGGGGTCCGGTCATGGGGCCTGAACTCTGGGCCTGGGCTCTGGGCCTGGGCGCTGCCCCTCAGCTCTTCAGCTCAAAGCTAGTGCTCTATCACTTGAGCCACAGCACCACTTCCGACTTTTTTCTTTATGTGGTACTGAGGAATTGAACCCAGGGCCTCAGGCATGCAAGGCAAGCACTTTACCACTGAGCCACCTTCCCAGCCCTGTGCTGGGCTTTTCTGGAGCACAGCATTGTCTTTCTTTCTGTCCGGCTAGGTCCCTCACTCTGTCACTCTCTCTCCCTGTCTCTCTCTTTCTCTCTCTCTCTGTCTCTGTCTGTCTGTCTGTGTCTCTCTCTGCTTGGCTCTTTTCTCTCAGGGCCAGGAGTGGGGGGTTGGGAGTGAGCTCCCTGGGGAGGGGCTAGTGGCCCTGGGCCTGGATTTCCAGGGTGAAGCTGACCCCAGCAGTCCTGGGAATTGGTCCCGGCCCCAGGCCCCACTTGAGAATTCAGGAAATAAGAACCGGTCTGGGTATCTTCTCAAATGATGTGTGTACTTTTGAAGAGGTCATTGATGGTGAGAAGTGTAAACAGTACCCAGGAAGACACACAGTAAACCAGCATAGGCCGGTACACGCACACACACACACGCACACACACACACACGCACACACACACGCACACACACACACACACACACACACACACGGTCAGGCAGGACAAGGCCCGCCTGGCTCTAGGACTCCTGCCTCCCTCAGTGTGGATTCAGCACAGCGGGTGTTGGAGGTCACAGAGATGCTTATCCAGAGGAACAGAGTTCCTACACACACCGGGCCACATAGCACACACCCCCTTCCCCTGCCCCTCCCCCCCTGCCGGCTGAGGGGAAACTTAGGGGGCCCTGTGAATGGCGGCAAGAACAGACAAGTGACTTGAAGCACGATGGACAGGTTGGCAGACGGATGGATGGATGGGTTGACAGACAGATGGATGGATGGATCGGAGGACAGCCAGGAGGGGACTACCTGGTAGAGCCCTGCTGTCTGGCAAGTGATGGATGAGCCCCAGAGAAAGCTGAGAGGGATGAGGCCCAGTGGGAGGGAAGGAAGGAAGGAAGGCTAGGGAGGTACACGGATGGACAGATGGGCTGACAGATGAGAGAGGATGGATGGGTGAGGGTCTGAGTGATGACAGGCCTTGTTGAGAGAGGGGACAGGATCTCAGTGGAGCGGGTGTGGCAGAGGACAGGGCTGGATGCAGGCGGATGACAGATGGGGATGAGGGTCTGGGGAGGAGTAAGCAGGGACCCCTTTGGGCTGACCAATGGAGATGGATGGAAGGATGAATGGATGGATGGAAGGAAACAAGACCAGAAGCAGGAACAAGTGGGGCAGGGGAGGAACCCTGATCCTAGCTGAAAGAGTGTGCTTCAGGATTGTTGCTTAGGCACATGTAAGGGTACGTGGAGAGGCGTATATGTGTGTGCACAGTGTGTGGACATGTGAGTGTAGGGTCTGCAGCGTCAGGGCTAGATGGGTCCTAGTGGCTTCATCCCGGACGGAGGCCTGGTGAATAGGGTCTTGTTAGCTAGTGCAGCCAGGGAGGGGGAGCTAGCTGCAGGTTTGGGGGTTCTCAAAGGCAGAAAGCAAACAGGGAAGCATCGTCTACCCCCTCTTCCTTTCCTCCTTCTTAACTTCTACCCAGGCTGGCAGCCTAACTGTCAGGAGTCAGGAAGGGGGTGGCACCTGGCAGGTACTATGCCAGCCTGGGGCCCCCAGACACGGTGGGTGTCAGTGATAAAAATAATCACTGCTGACATTTACGGAGTAGCTGCCATGTGCCAGGCCTCGTGCCAGGCTTTTCACACTCCCCTCACAAGGTGGGTATTATTTTTATCCCCGCTTGACCCAGCAGGACGGGAGCTCAGAGTTGAGAAATGCTTCTTCCTTCTCAGAGTCTCACAGGGGAAGCCAGAGGTGCGGCTCAGCCCTGCTGGACCAAGTCTGTCTTCCTCCCATCAATCCTATCTATCAGGGACCCTGGCTGTCAGGGGGGACCAGGCTGGAGAGCAGGAGGCCAGGTGAGGAGAGAGGCCACATGGGGAGAGCTGGGGCCATGCAGCCCAAGTTGCCCATAAGATCCTGGCTTTGCCACGGATGTGTACCACTTTGCACAGGTGGCTTCTTATGTGTGAGCCGCAGTTTTCTCATCTGAGAACTAAGGAAATGTGCTGCTCATGGGGTTGTGATGAAGATGATAAAAAGAAGATGAAAAATGTAGGCTGGGGCCCAGTGGCTCACGCCTGCAATCCTAGCTACTCAGGAAGCTGAGATCTGAAGCTGAGATCATGGTTTGAAGTCAGCCCAGGCAGGAAAGTCCCTGAGACTCTGATCTCCAGTGAATCAGCAAAAAGCCAGAAATGGAAGTGTGGTTCACGTGGGAGAGTGCCCAGCCTTGAACAAAAAAGCTAAGCAAGAGTGAGAGGCTCCAATATTGGGTGTGCACATGCTTGTGTGTGCACTCGTGTGTGTGTGTGTGTGCATGTGCTCACATATAATGTAGGAAAAGTAGTCGGCATGTTAAATGGAAGACCCCAGGGCCAGAGTGGAGGATTCTGGTATCAGGTAAGGCCACTTCCTGGAGGCCCCTGGGTATTGGTCATCCCACTTCTGCAGAAGCCAGAATCCCCCATTAGTATTTATCTCCGAAGTTTATTCTGGGCCTCTAGGCCTGATGCCAGGCCTTGTGCTTGGTCCATAGTGAGCAATGCCATCCTCACACCTCTAAGAGGCTGAGCTACTGCTATCACCTTAAGGCACTGACATGGAAAGTGGGGTGAGGAGAAAGGAAGATGCTAACCCAGAAAAGAAGGAGGCGGGGAGTGCAGGATTAGATGGTCTGGGTGACCAAGTGTCACAGGTGATCTGAATTTCAAACAGGAATCTGAAGGGGAAGGGGAAGTGGGGGAATCCACTCTGATAATGAAGTGTGGGGAGGTAAAAGGATGAGACAGTGTAAGCAAGAGTCCTGAGGCAGATTCTCCCTTCTGTTGGTGGTGGTGGTTGTTGTTGCAAACTTTCTATTGCAAATTTGCTATTCCAAAGGTTGTGATGGGGCTGGTGGCCTTTGGGTGCTCCAATGGGGACAGAGAAATGATTAACCGCGAGGGTAAGGGCACTGGGCTAGAAGCTGGGAGGTCAGGATTCCAGGGTTCACATGGACTGTGTGACCGCCTGAGGGTCCCTTCCCCTCTGTGGTCTTAGCTCTCTTCTGTGTAAAGCACAGAACCTGGACTTCATTTCCGAAAACTTCACACCTGGTTAAGATGGGTGGGAGCCCGGAAGGGGGGCTTTTCAGAGTCCTGACGTTGAGCAAGTGACTCCAACTTCTTGAAATCTTGTTGTTAACTGTGGTGTGTGTATATGTGTGTGTGTGTGTCCACCAGTACTGGGCTAGCATTCTACTAGCATTCTACATTTGAGCCACAGTTCTACTGGAGATCAGAGTCATGCAGACATTCCTGCCTGGGCTGGCTTCAAACCATGACCCTCAAATCTCAGCCTACTGAGTAGCCAGAATTACAGTTGTGAGCTGCTGGTGCTTGTCCTGAATCTGTTTTTGTTTTTGTTTTGTTTTTGGGTCCAGTCGTGGGGCCTGAACTCTGGGCCTGGGAGCTGTCCCTCAGCTCTTCAGCTCAAGGCTAGCACTCTACCCCTTGAGCCACAGCGCCACTTCCGGCTTTTTTCTTTTTGCTTATGTGGTACTGAGGAATCGAACCCAGGGCCTCAGGCATGCAAGGCAAGCGCTCTACCACTGAGCCACCTTCCCAGCCCTGAATCTGGTTTTTGAAATGAGGATCCAATTTCCACTTCACATGGGGCCCCTGTCCTGGACTCGAACTCAATAAGCGCACACTGATTGCTCTTTTTTTTTTTTTCTTTGTTTTCTTTTCTAGCTAGTTCAAGTTGGCCTCGAATTCAAAATTCTCCATTTTGCTTTGATTTAAAAAGATACTTGGCAGACTTAACCGTCAGAGGCCACAGAAAGGCCTAACTGTAGTTGGAGGTCTAACTGTAGTTGGAGGTGGGAGGAGGGGGGGCTGCTGGGGGAGGGAAGGCCGGCTGGAATGTGGGGTGCCCAGCGGGAGCCTGGGCCCGGCCGGAGGCAGAGCACCAGAATCCTGGCAGGAGGCAGGAGGGAGGGGGGGGCGGAAGAAGCCCCTGGTGACCCTGGGGGTGGGGCCTGGCGGTGGAGGCCACGCCCCTCCAGAAGGCCACGCCCTCAGGCCCTGCAGGCAGGATTTGCCTAAAACCCACTTCAAAGGGTCCCAGGAAGCTCCAGCCAGCACCGGAGGAAGCGGCGCAGCCTCTAATCCTGCTCTGGGGGTGGGGGAAGCCCCGCAATTACTGTGGTGTTTCCTCCCGGGCCACCCCCCTCAAAACCTAGGAGCCCACATTCGAGTCACCCCATTTTCACCTCAAACCACCTTTTTGGAGGGGCTGTGATGTTCAGTAAAGCTTTGTATTAAGTTGGCCCCAAAACCTCACCTGAGAAGCTGAATAGCCAGTCTCGCTTTGGAGCTGCAATTGGGGAAATTATTCCTTTTATTTATTTAGTGCCAGTCCTGGGGCTGTCCCGGAGCTTTTTTGCTCAAGGCTAGCACTCTACCATTTGAGCCACTGATCCACTTCTGGCTTTTTTTTCTGTTTATCCAACCCCGATCCTCAAGTCTCAGCCTCTTGAGTGGCTAGGCAGGAGCCACAGGCACCTGGCCACGGGAACATAATCTTTTGGAAAAGATGGGGCCCCAGTCATTGCTTGTGGAGGCACTCTACAAGGGTGTGCTGAGCAGCTGGGGATGTGGGGTGCCACTGGGACCTTCAAGATGGTGTAAACTAGACCTCTGTCCTCCAAGAGCTCCCTGTCTAAATGAGAGAGAGTTCCAGAACACGGTGAGGGTGGAGTTTGTACAAGGTGAAACTATCTGGCCTGGAGGGAGCCCAGACAGCTTTTGGGAAGGTAGAACATTTCACTGTGTGCTGGGCACTGAACCAAGAACTGTAGCCAGGTGAGCTCCCTTAATCCCAGTAGCCACCTTAGAGGGTGAACACTCATACCCATTTTACAGACGCCATAGCTGAGGCCACACCAGACATGGCAGGACCCAGACCAGCTGGACCCTAGAGCTATTCCCTTCCCTTTCTTCTGCCCTTTTCCCCTCCACTGTCCCATTCACTAGACCTGTCTTGTGTATGTATATTCGAGAGACCAGGTACTCACCTGTACTTTGGGGCTTCCCTGCCCTGTGCTTTTCCAAAGTAAGTCCAGAAGAATGTCTAGGCGCAGCCCACAGGGAAAGGTATGCAGGGAGGGGCCCAGCTGCAGGGCGTGGAAGCACATGGTGTGTGTAAGAGGGCAGGCAGACCAGGCTCTGGGGCAGGGACACACTTAGGTTTTTAGTTCCGCATCTGCGTGCAATCGGCGGGTAACTTCAAACGAAGTTGGTTCCTCTCTGAAGCCCGCTTTCTTCGTCTACAAAAATGGGGACAAAAATTAATTTTTCGTTCCAGGCAGGGCTGCTAGAAGAAGTGAATGAATTCACATAGATGACGTAGCTTAGCATTATGGCAGACCTTGGTGAAATATGGATTGAAAGAAACGCAGGAAATGTATGCAGAATGTCCTGTTTATTGGGCGACTGCTGTGTGCAAGGAACTCCTCTAGCTGGTGCCAGGAGTGCAAAAGCTGTTAGATTCATCCCTGGCCTCAGGGAGTTTGACAATTTAGTTGGGGAGACAGTTCAAAGGCCCAGGAAGGCCAGATGGAGGTTGAGCCCAGGGTCCTGATGGGCATGCAGAGTGGGGTTCAGGGGAGACCTGGTTGCTGGGGTTTCACTGAATAGGAGCTGGTGACAGAAAGAAGGTGCAGGGGGCTGGGAATGTGGCTCAGTGGTCCAGTGCTTGCCTAGCATGCATGAAGCCCTGGGTTTGATTTCTCAGCACCACATAAACAGAAAAAGCCAGAGGTGGCACTATGGCTCAAGTGGCCCTGAGTTCAAGCCCCAGGACTGATAAAAAAAAGAACAAGAAGCAGAAGAAGGAGGAGGAGGAGGTGCATCAGTCCAGGTATTTTTGGTTGTTTTTTTGGTTGGTTGTGGGGCTTGAACTCAGGGCCTGGGCACTCTCCCTGAGCTCTTTTGCTCAAGGCTAGCACTCTACCACTTGAGCTACAGCGTCCTTCCAGTTTTCTAGTGGTTAATTGGAGGTAGAGTCTCACAGACTTTCCTGCCTGGGCTGCCTTCGAACCGTGGTGGGATCCTCATGTCTCAGCCTCCTGAGTAGCTAGGATTACAGATGGGAGACACCAGTACCCAGTGGCTGTCTGGGTTTTGTAGAATTCAGAGGCAGGGAATGAGAAAGGAACTTTTGAGGAGGGTGTGTACATGGATCTAGACTGGCTAGAATCCCAACTCCAACTTTCATGAGCAAGTTTGTTCCTCTGCAGAATGGGGGATGGCTTTAGGGAGCTGGGTAAGAACTAAAGGGTCAATGTAGGCAAATCGCTTAGGATTGTCCCGGCAGGGAGCAAGTGCTCCTATTGTAGGTGTTGGCTACAATTATCCTTTCTGATCATATCTGGCTCTTGGCCAAGGGCAGGCACAGATCAAAGGCAGTGGTGGAGAGGTGGAGTGGGGGGAGGGACCAAGATTTTAACATGTGCCCAGCCCCCAGCCAAGTCCTAGGGAAGGTCATCACCTGAACTGACAGGAGAGGCACACATACACACACACACACACACACACACACACACACACACACACAGAGGTTCCACCCACCTGAACCAGAAGCCTGGCTTGCTGCAGTGCCACTTAGGCCCCCAGGGCTCTTTGGGGCCTTTATAGGATAATTCCATCTCCATTAGAGCTGATTATGTCACAATAAATACCATGTTTTGGTGCGGCTTTGTAAGACTCACTGGAGAACTTTCCCACTTAGTATCTAGTCACCCAGAACCTGAGTCAAGTTAGAAGCCCGAAGAGTGTCACCAGGTGGATGACAGAGAGCTGACCCTACCCCCATTCTCCAGCCACCCCCACAAACCACCAGGGGTGGTGGGCTCAACTCCAGCTCCAGCATGTGCTGCTGGTCACATGACCCCAGGCCACTGAGGCTTGCCTGAACCCCTGGCATGTGTTCAGGGTTTCCCTGTAGGAGCTATGCATGGAAATGCACACCTGTGTGGAAGCAGGCTAACCAACACAAAATAAAGAGACTTCAGTGCAACCCCCAGAACTTGCCAATACCTTCCTTCATTCATTCCTTCAGCAAAGGTTGCTTGCTAAATCCTTGCTATGTGTCAAGTGCTGTCTGTTTCCTTCAGACAAACATCCTTTCCTGCCCTAGTGTGTTTTCTAATGACACAATCACAGTCTGCAAATGGTATGAAACACACGTACAAACAGCATCTTGTAAACAACTCACGTGGAGTCCTGCATAAACCATGTGGCTTCCCTGGTCTTCCTCATACCATGCTCCTATCATGTGCTACATGCATGCATACGCTCATTTCCACACGTGCTTATCCACAGAGCCCTTGCACACCACAGGCCCCTCCCTCCCCAGATGTGACTTCCTCTCGCCGAACCGCATGTCACAGTAATAACAGCTGAGATTGACTAGCGCTTTCTGCTGTCCCAGAGCATGTGGTTTTCATGCATGACCTTATTTGATCCTCCCAGTAACTTTCCCAAGTAGGACTTCCATCTTCCAAATCAGCAAACCAAGACTTGGGGAAGTAAAATGATTGGTCCAAAGACTCAAGTGGGCTGGGCACCCATGGCTCATGCCTGTCATCCTAGCTACTCAGGAGGCTGAGGATTATGGTTCAAAGCCAGCCTAGGCAGGAAAGTCCATGAGACTATCAAAAAGTAGAAGTATCCATGTGCTAGTGGTTCATGTCTGTAATCCTAGGTACTCAAAAGGCTGAGTTCCGAAGATCACAGTTCAAAGCCAGCCGGGGCAGGAAAGTCCCCAGGACTTTTATCTCCAATTAACCACTCAAAAACCAGAAATAGCACTATGGCTCACTGTAGAGAGTGCTAGCCTTTAGCAAAAAAGCTCAGGGAGAGTACCCAGGTCCTGAGTTCAAGTACCAGTACTCCCAGTACTGGTACAAAACAAAACGAAAAACAAAATCTAAAAACTTTAATTAGCTGAGCCCTGGGTCCCAACCATTGTCAAGTGTGACACACTTGTGTACACATACCCAAATCATCTCATACTACACATCCACACTCAAATACAAGCTTACATGCTTACACATGTACCCATGAATCCTCCCAGGCCCTCATATACCAACAGTGTCCGCACACATTCACATCCACCCACATTCAAACAAAACTGCTTCCAGAACACACCCTCTCTCTCATGGACATTTGCACACTCACATACTCTCAGAAGACCAAAGCTCCCTTTCTATCATCCTGATCAAAGCTGGCAATTAACCCCAACACCTGTAATTAACCCTTCCTTTCCTCCTCCAGGGAAGATGTCTGGACCCGCTTCTCAGAGGCAGGCCCCAAGGCCAAGACCAAGTCCATCCACATGTGGCCAGGAGAACCGGGCACCGCATGGCTGCTGAGGGAGAGGAGAGGATCTGAGAAAAGGAGATGGGCAGAGGGAGGCCTTGGGAAAACAGGCCTGCTACAGCCTTTCCTTTCCTGCTAGCTGAATGATATGAGGGCAACCGGCAGCTGTGGGTAGCCGGGCAGCAGAGAGGATACCTTTGTTCCATTTCTACCAGCCACTTCTGTCAGGGTCTGAGGGACCCTTGGAGAAAGGCTGCTCGAAGGTACAGATGGGAGGCAGGTATCTCCCAAGGTGTCAGGCATACCAGCTCATTCTGCCACACTGGGGTAGGGACTAAGGGTGCGGCACAGGAGCCCCTGGCCAACCTTCACCGTGTGTAGTTAAAGTAGAGACTACCAGGATTCCAGTCCTGCCTCTAGTACCTGTGAGTTGTGCAACCTTTGGGCGTGTTCTGTGAACTTCTGGAGCCTCAGTTTCCTCTTTTTTTGTATGCTAGTACTGGGGCTTGAATCCAGGGCCTGGGTACTGTCCCTGAGCTGCTTTTGCTCAAGGCTAGTGCTCTATCACTTGAGCCCCAGCTGCGCTTCTGACTTTTTTTTTTGGTAGTTTTAGGGGAGCTAAGAGTCTCAGACTTTCTTGCCAGGACTGGCTTTGAACTGTGATCTTCAGATCTCAGCCTCCTGAGTAGCTAGGATTACAGGTTGTGAACCACCAGCGACTGGCTCAGGTCCTCTTCTAAGGTGAAGATGATAATTCCTGCTTCCCAAGTGAGATTAAATGAGATGATACATGTCTGACCCATCCAATAGGTGGCTGTTCTTAAGTCACAGAAAGCTTGTGGTTCCTAGACAGAGATGATCTGGACCTTCAATGGTTCTATACACCCTTCAGAGGTCCTAGGGATATGTAAGTGTGAGTATGAGTGTGTGTTGTGTGTGTGTGTGTACTTCAGGGCTACTTTCCTAGAACTGTGATCAAGAGGTAAGAAGTTCTGGGACCTTTACGCCATTAATATTGAGTTCAGCCTCCCAAGGGTGAGAGTCGGGATGGCTCAGTGCAGATGGGCTGCGGATCCGGGGCTCAGAGATTGCCCGGGGACTAGCGCGTGGGGGCGCTGGCGTTTCAAGGCCGGGTCTGGGGGACGTGCGCGGGGACCCAGGGCTCCCAGACGCTCTCCACAAACTCTTTGGACTGGCCCTCCCTCCCTCCCCTCCCACTCCACCCGGTGCCAGCCCGGCCCCTTTAAAAGACATTCCTGGGGGCGTGGCCCGGTGACGTCAGCGCGGGACATGAATGAACAGGAGCGGGTTCTCACCCAGCTTCCATTTAGGACTCGGGGCTGGAGGGGCGCAAGTTGCGCGCGCCGGGCGGGCGGCAGCGGGACACCCAGGCCGGCGTGCGGGCACCGGGGATCAGGGCACACAGCGGGAAGCGCGGCATGGAGCACCGGGCAGCCGGCGCCTACTTCGCCCTGCTGTGGGGCTGCGCGGTGGCCGTGGCCGTGGCGGCGCAGGGCAAGGAAGGTGAGTGTCCGCGCGCGCGCGCGGCGAGACCCCGGTGCCGAGGCCGGGAGGGTCTCGGGGACCGCGGCGGCGCATCCTGGTGCAGCCCAGGCGGGGCGCGCTGGGGACGGGACGGGAGGGCGCGCGCGAGCTGGGACCCCGCGTGGGCACCGACCCCGGGAGAGCGCCGGCGCGCGGGGGGCTCGGGCGCCGCGGGGACGGGGACTCGGGCGCGGGCCACGCGGCGGCGGCCGGGGTGCGGGCTTCGGGAACACGTCCCGGAGAGGGGGTCGCTGGGGGAAGGGGACGTCCGGGGGGGGGAACGAGGGGGACGCTTTCCGCGGGATCAGCTTCTGGGTAGGCTGATCTCGCCCGTGCCGCTTGCCCCGATTTCTTGGGAAAGGCATTTCGATGGAGGCCTCGCTTTGGGGGGAGCGGGCGGGGGTGCTTCTCGCTGGACGCGAAGGGCCGCCGAAGCTTCGGGTCTTGGGGGTGTCTCTCGGCCCCCACCCGCTTTGTCTCGGGTCCCCGGGGTGAGCCCGGGGAGAGGCCGGGCTCCGTGCTTGCCGCGCGCCCCTCTCGCTCCCAAGGTGGGGACCGATTAGGGGCCGCGGGCGAGGACAGGAAGTCTCAAAGTCAAGTGCTCTGAATAAGGGGTGACTCAGAACGAGGAAATGCGGCAGGTGGAGGTGCGGCCTCCCAAGGTGTGGAGCCGTCACCCCAGGGCCACCAGGAGCCCGAGAACCCGGGGGTGGCGGTGGAGGGGGCTGATTCACCCACCGCCGCCCCAAGAGCCCCTGGATCTGGGCGGCCGAGGCGCGGCGGGTGTGCGGATGGCGGGAGCATGGGGGGCGCCTCCTGCCTTTGGCCTAGAACCTTCCTGTGCACCCAACCGAGGCTGGCTGCAGCCCCCCGCCCCCCCCACCCCAAGGAAGGTAGCAACCACTGGCCCGGGCCGAGCGCGGCTCCCGCGGGCTCCACCAGGGGGAAGCGCAGAGGAAACCTGGGCGCGGAGAAGTTTCCTTGAGCCTCTCCTTCTTTTTCCGCCTCCAGACTGCGTTGAAAGTTTTTTGCCCTTCCATTGTTGGGTGGATAAAGAGGGGCCGGAACTCTGCGGGTGGAGGGCAGAGGGGCCCAGGCTCTGGGACCCACCTGAGAACTCGAAGGAGGGCACAGCCGGGAGTTTTGGGATTTCCTGCGAACCTCACTGCACCTCCCCTTTTGGTCCTCCTTAGTCCTCCTCCTACCCGGGGACGGTGGCTGGAGGGAAGGGGAGACAGCTGGAATCACAGGCCTCTCTCCTGAGCTGGGTGGGGATTAGGCGATTGCTTTGCTGCAGCCCCAGTCTCCAACCGCCGCCCCCCCCCAGCCCCAGCCAGAGCTGCCATGTCCAGTCCCTCTGTGGGCAACTCCCCCAAGCCTCAGTGACTAGCTCAGTCCCCCATGGGCTGGAGGAGGAAAGGGACATATATTGTCCTGGGGTGATGCAACACACTTTCTCTCAGCTCCCAGAGTCCCCAGGAGCCACTCCACAGGACTCCCACAGGGGTGGACGGTGTGGCTTCTGTGTGTGTGTGTGTGGTGGGGGGTTGTGGCACAGCTGCCAGCTGCTGGTCTCACTTCCTTGCAAAGTGAAAACTGAGATTTAGGCTGGGAGCGCTGGGTCCACCTGGAGAAGCGCTGGGGGTTGGACAGGAGGACACCATGTCCTCCACCCCCTCACCCCGCTGCTCTGACTACTCTTCCTTTCCTGCCCACACCCTTGGGTTTGGAAACCCAGGTGAAACCTGTTAGGGCCTCAGCAACTATGGAATCTTCTCTCTTTTACAAACAGAGACACCAAGGCCTGTTCTTTTCCAGGGCTCTGCACAGAGCTTCTGAGCTGACCATCTGGCTTCTGGGACTGCCATGGCCAAGAGTCCCTGGTCTTGGAATGGGGTTGCATGGTGGGTTTTGCTGGGAAGTGAGCTGGGCTGGGCCGGGCAGGGCCTGGCCACTGAGCTGCTAGGCCGCCCGGGAAGGGATTGAGAAACGCTGAGGAGTGAAGAGGGCTGTGGGCCTATTGCTTTCTGCAAAGGACCTGTCTGTCCTCCGGTCCTTTCCTTGTCTTCTTCTGGGAGCCCCACACTTCTCCATCTTCTTAGGAATGAGCTGCTCCTAGTCGGGTAAGGAAGCTTGTGGGTATCTGGGAGTTGGCAACGGGGGTGGGGTAGGTACTGGACTGTGAAAAAGTCTCTAAAGAAATGTGGACCACAAGAGGACATTTAGGGTGGGGCTTCAGGTAGTTTCTTTCTTGCGCATGGCAGGTAAGGGGACAGAAGGGTCACAGTGAGCCCATCTCTCAGAAAGCGTTACCCTGGCACGGGGCAGGGAGAGGAGGAGAAGGCAGAAAAATGCTGATAGGACCCTTGGTTGCCCCTTCCCAGGGAAGGTAGGCCTGGAGGAACTGGGGGAGAGAGCTGAGCTGCCTGTCTCAGGGCCTTGATGGGGCAGAGAGACCCGGCTGGGCTCCCTGGTTCCTGGTGGTTGGTTCTAGGGAATTTCCTGGGAGGGGGCTGTGGCTGAGAGTCCCCGGGAAGGCCCCTTCCTGAGTGAAGGCCTCTTTTCTTCTCAGATTGAGTCCTGTGATACTTCTAGAGGAGGACTCAGGCTGGAAGTGAAGGGAGGGGAGCCTTCTGCCCGGTTAACCCTTCACAGCCCCCTCTCTCAGGGGCACAGAGATCAGCTTCTTGCCTGGTGTGTGTGTACTGTAAGAAATACTCAACAGTGACCTCCTACCTTCCCAGCTGGAGCCAGGAACCCCCAGATTCCTTCCTGTGTAGTTGGAACATTCCATTAGTGGGGTCAGTGAGTTTTCCAAGCCTAGGCCTTGGACATGTCCAAACAAATCCCTGCCCCTAGCCACCTCCCCCCCCCCCCCCCCCCAGCCACCCTCCGCCATCCCACAGTCTGTGCCACTGTGGGCCAGGTGCCACATCGGATTTCCTCTTCCCCGGTTTGGGCTGCCAGACGCTTCCTAGAGAGATCTGGCCTGGGTCAGCAGTCAGTCACACCAGGCCTTGGGGCTTCACCAGAGGAGGTATTACTATTAATTACTAGTATTTTAGTATTATTTTGTGCTGGTCCTGGGGTCTGAACTCAGGGCCTGGGTGCTGTCCCTGAGCTTCTTTCCTCAAGGCTAGCGCTCCACCACTTGAGCCACAGCTCCAGGTCTGGATTTTGGGTGGTAAATGGAAGATAAGTCTCATGAGTTCGGTGCTGGTCGCTCACGCCTGTAATCCTAGCTACTTAGGAGGCTGAGATCTGAGAATCTTGGTTCAAAGCCAGCCTAGGCAGGAAAGCGTGAAACTCTCATCTCCAATAAACCACCAGAAAACCGGAAGTGGCACTGTGGCTCAAGTAGTAGAGGGTTTGCCTTGAGCTGAAGAGCTGAGGGACAGCGCCCAGGCCCAGAGTTCAAGCACCTAGACACCCTCCCCCCCACACACACACGCAAAAGACTCTCATAGACTTTCCTGACAGAGCTGGCTTTGAACCTCGATCCTCAGATTGTAGTCTCCTGAGTAGCTAGGATTACAGATGTGAGCCACCAGCACCCAGAAAGGATTTTTAGACTACCCTCAGAGCATGACACACCCACTTCCCATCTCTCCAAACTAAGCATTCCCCCCAGCCTCTCTGTTTCCCGTGTGGAACCCCAAAGAGTGCTGAATTGGAAAGGGAGGCCCAACAGAGTTTGGGGTCCTGGCTACACCTGTTGAGCTTGGCCAAGAAGCAGGGAGATGTTTGGGGGACGGGCCAGGTCTAGGAAAGCCCCTGGAAGTGGGTCCCTCTGCCTGGCTCCACACGCCTCCCTCGCTGGGGGGCAGGATGGTCCTGGCACCTGCTTCCTCGAGGCGTGGGAAGTCCCCTATGAGGGTTTCCATCTGTGGTTCCTCAGGCAATCCTGGCAGGGCCATTGGGTGCAACTTTCCCAGGTAAAAGGGAACCTCACCAGCTGTGTGTGCCTTCAGGCCCCTCCTAGAGGCCCCTGTGGATTCAGGCTTCACCCAACCCTGCTCTGTGGCTTTTATGGTGGGAAAGTCACTTCCAGGTGCCCCTCCCCATCAGCCATGTCACCTGTTAAAACGGCACTCTTTTTAATGTGTGCATATGGGGCGGGGGTGGGGAGTTGGGGGATGGGCGTGTCGCCCCTGTGGAGTCAAAGTGTTTGATGCCAGGGGATGTGTAAAATGGAGACACCAGTGTCTCTTTGGCCCACATGTGTGCGAAAGTGCTCCCTAGAGGCCTTTTGAGGAAGCAGAGGAGGCAGCCTGCCACATAATACCTCCACTCCCCCCCACCCCCCTGCCCAGCTGCTCTTCTCCCAGTGGGCTGAATCCTGTCCTGCTCTTCCCCGCTGGGGGCTGGCAGTGGGGGTGCGGCGATGGAGTCCTGGCCTTGGAGACAGGAGGCCCAGTACTGACCCAGCCTGCTGTGTGGCTCCCCCACCCCCTAGTACCGGAGCTTGAACTCAGGGCCCTCACTTGGCTCAAGACTGGCAGTCATTACTCAAGTCATGCCTCCACTTGTGGCTTTTTTTGGTGGTTACCTGGAGATAATTGGCTTTGAATGGTGATCCTCCGATCTCAGCCTCCTGAACAGCTAGGATTACAGGCATGAGCACCAGTGCCAGCTGCAGCATAGTTGTTTTTTTTTTTTGTTGTTGTTGTTTTTTTGTCAGTTGTGGGGCTTGAACTCTGGGTTTGGGCGCTGTCCCTCATCTCATCTCTTCAGCTCAAGGCGAGTCCTCTACCACTTGAACCACAGCGCCACTTCCAGTTTTCTATTGGTTTATTGGAGATAGGAGTCTCACGGTCTTTCCTGCCCGGGCTGGCTTTGAACCGCAATCCTCAGATCTCAGCCTCTGAAGTAGCTAGGATTACAGGCGAGAGCCACCGGTGCCTGGCTTGCAGCATAGATTTGACTGAATCTTCTCCTTTCTCAGGACAAGGCCTCTTGAGGCTGCTGGGGGCGAGGGGGGGGCTCTCATCTTCTCTGCTGTGACCTTCCTTCTGGAGACCAACCCTCTTGGCTCACTTGTCTCTCTCTGTCTCTCCACAGTTGTCCTATTGGATTTTGCTGCAGCGAAAGGAGAACTCGGCTGGCTCACGCACCCCTATGGCAAAGGGGTAAGGCAAGCCTTGGGGGCAGGGAAAGGCATGGGTATGGGGCAGCTGGTCCCCTGGAGAGACTGGGACCAATGAGGATAGAGGCTGCCTTAGATCGAAAAGGTCAGCTTTCTACCTCCAGGTCAGGGCTGGCAGGAGCTGCTCGATGGGGAATGGCCTAGAGGTGGCTGAGCTGGGGAGGCCCTAGCAGTGGGGGAGGGGGGCTCGGATGCCCTAAGGTGGCCTATGGAGCCCTCCTTGGGCTTCTTGGGCGGGGGGAAAAAGGTCAAAGGCCCCCTGTCTGAGAGGTCTCAGCCCAGGAAGTAAGGAGTGAAGGAGAGACAAGAAGCAATGAATCCCTTTTTGTCTGCCCCTCAACTGCTGCTACCCCTTCCGGCCTAGGGCTGTCCACGTGCCTCATCTCCAACTAGCACCACCCTCTCAGCTGCCCTGCCATGACTGGCACCCCTAGACGGGAAGCTGGCCCTGCCCCTGACATTGCATGTGACTGTTGTGTGGTCTTAGGGAAGATACTTCTGCTCTCTGGGCCTCCGTCCTCATACCCATACAGTGCTCACTTAGTCCTGGACCTCGAGTCCTTGAGATGTGTGACGGGGGCCTGTCACTGCTCCCCGCCTCCCATGAGGCCTGGAGTATGCTCTGAGCAGAGCTCTGAGCTGACCTCTAAGATCCCAGAATGACTAGCTGGGAGGCAGCTTATGTGACCCAGCCAGTCCGAGCACAGAGTGGGAACATGAGTTTCAGTCAATGTCACTCCTGGCAGGTATCCCTTCTAGTTTTGCTCATTGATTCAGTCGAGACTTTCTGAGCACCTACTCTGTGTCGGGGAGGTCCCAGGGGGTGGGAGAGGAGGGATGCAGATCCGAATCAGATGCAGGAAGTCAGCATATTTTATTGGAGCCTGGGTAGGCATTGTCTGTGCCAAGTGCTGTGCCAAAGGGAACATGGAAATGGGCAGGGCGGACCTTCCTGACGACTGAGCTATACTCTGTGTGTGTGTGGAGGGGTGTTTTACAATGACCGTTGATCTGTTCCAAAGCCCAGATGGTAGAGGCTCATTGGTTGCTTTGACTTCATGCCTTCTTCCCCGGCCACTCACACACATGGATGCACATGGCACACCATGACCAGAAAGATCAATAATATAAGAATGCAAGCGGGCACTGGCAGCTCGCGCCTGTCATCCTAGCTACTCAGGAGGCTGAGATCTGGGGATCACCCATCAAAGCCAGCCCAAGCAGGAAAGTCCATGAGACTCTCATCTCTAATGAGCCACCAGAAAACTGGAAGTAGAGCTGTGGCTCAAAGTGGTAGAGCACTATCCTTGAGCAAAAAGAATTCAAGGACAGTGCCCAGGCCCGGAGTTCAAGCCCCACGACTGACCAAAAAAAAAAAAAAAAGAATGCAATGCCGGCTACCTTCTGTGGTGGTCACCTCTTCTAGGCACTGTGCTTAGTATTTTGGAGACATCTGTCTTTGAGCTCCCACCTGTAGTCCGGTGACATAAATCTGCTTCCATTGTAAGATGGGGACCTTGAGGCTCAGAGAGCTCAAGTGACCTGGTGGAGGTCACAGAACCCCAGACACCAGGCCAGGCTCACATTTGAATAGTGATATGCAGAGAGGTCCAGAAACCCCCTGGCTTACCTGCTTCTAGTTGTCCCTCTCTGGTCCTCAGTTTCCTTCCTTGTAGAATGGAGGAAACTGTGACATATCTTCTTCCCGGTGCCCTGCTCTGCCACTTGGGCCTCAGTTTCCCCCAGGTACCTACCCACAGTAACCTCTCCCCCCTCCCCTGTCCCGCACAGTGGGACTTGATGCAGAATATCATGAACGATGTGCCCATCTACATGTACTCGGTGTGCAACGTGGTAGCCGGCGACCAGGACAACTGGCTGCGCACCAACTGGGTGTACCGTGAGGAGGCCGAGCGCATCTTCATCGAGCTCAAGTTCACAGTGCGCGATTGCAACAGCTTCCCGGGTGGTGCCAGCTCCTGCAAGGAGACCTTCAACCTCTACTACGCCGAGTCAGACGTGGACTACGGCACCAACTTTCAGAAGCGCCAGTTCACCAAGATCGACACCATTGCGCCCGACGAGATCACGGTCAGCAGCGACTTTGAGGCACGCCACGTGAAGCTGAACGTGGAGGAGCGCTCCGTGGGGCCTCTCAGCCGCAAGGGCTTCTACCTGGCCTTCCAGGACCTGGGTGCTTGCGTGGCACTGCTCTCTGTCCGTGTCTACTACAAGAAATGCCCCGAGCTGCTGAAGAGCCTGGCCCGCTTCCCTGAGACCATCGCAGGCTCTGATGCGCCCTCCCTGGCCACTGTGGCTGGTACTTGCGTGGACCATGCAGTGGTGCCCCCCGGGGGTGAAGAGCCTCGCATGCACTGCGCGGTGGATGGCGAGTGGCTGGTACCTATTGGGCAGTGCCTGTGCCAGGCGGGCTATGAGAAGGTGGAGGATGCCTGCCAGGGTGAGTGAGTGGTGGCTCTCGGGGTGCTCAGGTGGGGGGAGCTTATGAACCTGAGTTCAGCCTCAGTCCCCCCCCCCCAGCAGCAGAACTGATGTGTGTTGTGGATTTGATAGTTAAGTCTGTAGGAACTTTGTGGGCATTAGTTTCCTTAGAATGAATGAATGAGTGAATGAATGAATGGAGAAACAGTATAGTGGGAGATGATGAGGCCAGGACTCTAGAAGCCTGCCTGGGTTCAATTCCAGCCGCGCTGTATTTAACTGAGCTATGTAACTGTTAACTTAAGGCCACCTATCTCCTTTAACTGTGTGTGCCTAGGTTTCACCCATTGTAAAGTGGAGTTGTACTTAGTATCTGTCTGTAGGGTGGTTATGATATAATCAAATGACTTCACACTCGTAAAGTGTTTAGGTCAGTGCCTGACACATAAATACTTTTAAGTGGAGCTGTTATTTTTAATTCATCCCACAAACAGTTTCTCTGTATCTGCTCTGTGCCAACAACTGTGATCTGGTCCTGGGAACCAACTCATTCCCCTTGTTCACCCACTGGGTGACCCCAGGCAAGCCACAGAAATCTCTCTGGGCCTCAGACTCCTCTTGGTTGAACAGAGGATTAATTGAATTGGACCCAGAGTTTGAGGTTAGACTCACCCCCACTGCATCCAGGGGCCCCCGCAGACCCATACTCTCTACTGGGGGCTTGATTGGTGATAAATGGAGGCCCAGAAAGGGAGAGGAAGAGGCCTGGGTATTTGGAGCTCCCCGAGAGATAACGCAGGACACTGAGGGGGTTCAGGGCTCCTGGTACATCTGCAGTGGTGACTCCTAGAGTCTGTGAGGGCAGGATCTCTGAGGGATGCAGGGACCTGTCCCCTGTCTGCTGGGAGCTTCTAGGCTGAGATAAAAGTGGGTGTTGAGAAATTGGGGGCTGGGACCCCCCCGTCACTGCCCAGTGACACTGGGGAAGTCATTCTTCATCTTTGGCCTCCAGTTTCTTATGAGTTAAATGGAAAAAAATCCACCTTTACCTACAGATTCCAGTGCCATTTCCAGCAGTGACCCCTGTCCTGGGGTTTGAACTCAGAGCCTCGTGCTCCCTTGGTTTGTTTGCTTGGGTGGCACTCCACCACCTAAACAACTCCTCCAGGCTGGCTTTTATTTTTGTAATTGCAGAGACTTTTCTGCCTGGCTTGGCTTTGAACTATGATCCTCCAGATCTTAGCCTCCTGAGTAGCTAAGATGACAGGTGTGAGTCACCAGTCCAGTTACCAAAGTCCTTTCTGTTGGTCCGCACTTCGTTCCTTCCCAAGGCAGATCCTCAGAACTTCTCTTAATGCAGCCTTTGAGTGCGTCCCCCGACCCCCAACCCAGAAGGCTTCTAAGCCTCTCTGGCCATGAGATGGATGCTGGTGTGGTCTCTGCTCTGGCCTGCCCATCATTACCCATGCCCCCCTGTTCCCCTCTGCTGAGTGAGCCCCTTCCCAGGCAGCCCACGTGTAGGTGACCTCAGACAATGGCTTCGGGGCGGGGGTGGGGGGCAGCAGTCTGTCCGGCAGCCTCTCCAGAATGACATCCTCCCACAAGAATGCGAGGGTGGGGGGAGGGCCACTGGAAGCCTTCTCCCTGTGGAGAGATAAGTGGTGTGTGTGTGTGTGTGTGTGTGTGTGTGTGTGTGTGTGTGTGTGTGTGTGTGTGTGTGTGTGTAGGGGGGGTGTCTCTAGGCAGCGGGGCAGCCCCCTTCTATCAGCCCTTTCTGTCTGGGGGTTCTGGCAGGCACAGATTCCCAAGCTAGCGGGGCCCTCTCGGTGGCTAGCTGCCTGTTGCTCTGAATTTTCCTCCTTGGGTCTCTGCTGTTGTCTGAGAATCCCCAGGCTTGCTCCACGCTGCTCAGGAACTCTTGGCCATGACAGAGGTGGGGATAGCCCCAGTGACTTGCTTTCTCTCCTAGTGCTTTATCTGGATGTCCTGGCTGGGTGCGCAGGTTCTTCCTAGGAGGGCACAGACTCTTGTTAGGCGGCACAGTGAACAGATGAGGAAAGCGAGGCTTAGAAAGGTTGAAACAGGCTCTGCTGGAGTTGCACAGCCAGGGGGTGACTGTATCAGGGTTTGCACCTTGGCTGCACCAGGCTGTGGCAGGTCAGGAAACTGAGCGGGAAGTGACCAGTTCCTTTGGAATCCCTGACTCAGCTCCTGGCCCCATGACCGGGGCAGCCCCAAGGGGGTGGGTCCTAGCAGAGGGCAGGGGCATCCATCAGAAGCAGGGGTGATCAGAGGGCCCTTGCTGGCCACGGAGGAAGGCGTGGCTCCCCCTTTCTCTAGTGTACAGCTCTAGATTCTTCATTGCTAATGCTCGGCAGAGCCCAGAGAGGAGGGGACATGGCATCCTGAGGGCCCCCAGCACCTGGTCAAGATCATCCCCAGGGGCCACAGTCAGGAAGCCCAGAGGATCTCAGGAAAGAGTTAAATGGGCTGCAGAAGGGAGGCACCGGAGGCACCTCCCAGGTGCCGCCAGGTGGGCACGCTGCCCAGCTGCACTCCCAGAGCTATGTCAGGAATGAGCCAGCTTCCAGTATTCCCGGCCCGGCTCAGTGGACAGTGGAGTCACTCAGGCTGACCGCCACCCCTCCCCTGGGGCTGCTTTGTCTCTGCTTCCTGTGGCTGGCAGCTGAGCTGGCAGGGCCCCCGCTGGCGCCTCAGCCCAGGGAGAGCGCTTGGCCAGGTGAGCAGGTGGCTGGTGGCTTTGGCTGGGAGGCTCAGTCAGTCAAGCACCTGGGCCTTTGGGGGAGACGTCCCCTCTGGACTCCCCTTCAGTTTGTTAGGGGTACTCCATTCCAGGTACCCTGCTCAACATTTCACATGCAAGATCTCTTTCCTTCTTCAGAACCACCCAACGAAGGGGGGGGTGTGCTACCTCATCTTACAGATAAGGAAACTGAGACTAAGAGGAAAACCAGCTGAAAAATCAAGGCGATACCCTGTCGCTAATGTGTATGCTGCTTCTGGGGCTTGAACACCAGATCTCACACTTTTACTTGGCTCTTTCTGTTCAAGGCTGACACTCTTATCGCTTGAACCAAAGCTCCACTCCCAGCTTGTTACTGGTTAATTGGAGATCGGAGTGCCATGGATTTGTCTGTCCAAGCTGGCTTTGAACTGCATTCCTCCGATCTCAGCTTCTTGAGTGGCTAGGATTACAAGTGGGAGTCTCCAGCACCCAGCCAGTCACTCCTGCTTTGTGTCCTCTCACCTGGAGGCTGTGTGGCTATGGAAAGTCCCCTCTGAGTCTCATTCTTCTCCACTGGAAAGCGACAGTGCCCAGCTCCTGTCCCTTCTGAGCATAGCTCTGAGTGGCCCAGGCCTAGCCCAGAGTCCATAGCTGCCAGGTGGCTTTGGCCAAAATAGTCCTTAGGCAGGTGGCCTAAGGACAGGGCTCTGCCAAGCCCTCCCTGGGTGGGGGGAATAATATTGTAATACTGTGCATAGTTGGCTGTGATGTTCAGGCTGGCCCCCTCCCTTGAGAGGCCTTCTTTCTGTGGCCCTCACAGGCAAGGTGTCTTCCCTCCCCCCAGCTCAGGTGGTGGATGTGACCCGCTTGGCTCACCTGCCCCACCCTCAGCTCCCTCCACTGCCACCGGAAGGTTCCGTTCCCAGAACGGAAGGAAGGAGGCAGGGAGAGCAAACAGGAGATAAAGGCTGGTGGTGGGAGAAAGGGTGTGTGTGTGGGGGGGTGGAGCAGGGCCGGAGGGGGACGGGAAGTGCTCCCTGACTTGGTGGAAGAATGTGTGTGTGTGTGTGTGTGTGTGTGTGTGTGTGTGTGTGTGTGTGAGAGAGAGAGAGAGAGAGAGAGAGAGAGTGTAGTTCCCCTTTCTGGGGGGACCCCAAGCCTGCTGAGGGACAAGAAATCACTGGGCTTAAAGTTATCAGCTGGCCTCATTTGTTTCCTTGATAACTTGCCCGGTTTGCTGCCTGTCAGGGCTTGGAGACAAAGTCCAGGCATCTTGGGCTGAGATGGGGCCTGTGGCCACCTGCTGGGCCTGGCCTGCAGAATTGCCACTGTGACCTCTTGACCCCACAGCCCAGGAGGTGACTGGGACATCAGGGAGGGGGCCCCACGGGTGCTGGACTTGCATCAAGCAGAGGGCGTCTGTCCCTGAGTCACACCCCACGCTGCCACCTGAGGGGCGGGCATCGGGAACTGGAAAAACCGGGGTACAGCCCTAGGTGCAGCCACCATGCCCCAGTTCTGCTGAAGTGGCCCAGGCCTGCCAGGCAACTTGAGTCCAGAGACCTGGGGCCCAGGTGTGCCAAAGCCAGGCTTGTGCCACCCAGGTGGGTGTGCAAGTGGATGGTCTCCAGGGGCTCCCAGTCATTCATTCACTCCTTCCTGCCTGCCTGCCTTCCTTCCTGCCTTCCTGCCTGCCTGCCTGCCTGCCTTCATCTCTCCACACGTTGGTTCAGGCAACATTAACTGAGCAACTGCTTCCTACCAGACTCTGTGCTGGACCATGGAACACAGATAAATCACACCCATTGCTGCTCCCCAGGGCTTCTCACATGTAGCTCCTCAAATGGAGCGTGAATGCCATGCCAGGCTGCGCTCCTCTGGAGCCGAAAAGGTGTTTATCTGTCTCACCATCGAGTCCCAGCTCCCAACATTGTGCCAGACATGTAGGCTGCGCTCACTTCTGTTTGGTAAACATGAACTTGAGTAAGTGATGCCTAGTAGGGCACAAGGGGGACAGGAATTGGGAAGCTTGGAAGAACTACATAGAGGAACTTAATAAGCTGGGTATTGAAGTATGCATAGGAGTTTGCTGGTTGGTGAAGGGACAGTGGGTTTTCTGTGTATATGGATGAGTTTGTGGTTTAACCCCTGTCTCCACTTGCTTGCCCAGCATGCCAGGAAATCTGACCAGATTGGGGGGTTGCTGGAGTCCCCCTTAAGGGTTCTGGGGCCCCCTTGAGCACTTTAAGCTCTGGCAGTACCTGGGGGAGCCCCCCACCTCCCTGGAGTTGGAGGAGAGGCAGCACATTCTTGGCAGGCTAGCGCATGCCTGGTTGATGCTGACTCTCAAAGCATTATCTGGTGCATCCGCTGCGGAAATCTCCAAATTCCCTCTTTCCTGCCGGCAGTGCTCGGGCCACCCCCAGGCTCTGGGAGCCCAAGAATGGAACCCATCTCTTTCCCTACTTCCTGCTGGCATACGGCTGAGGGGCATGGGAGCTGTTCCACCTGGGGATGGGGGCGCCATGGGGGTTGGCAGGTGTCTAAGGCCTTGCCTGGAAATGAGCCTGGGTGGGGAGGGGACCCCTGTGGTTCTGGGGGTCAAACCTATTACCCCTAAGCTCCCTCAACAACTCAGCCAGCATTTGTCCAGGGTACAGGCATCTCTGTGGACAAGCTGAGGGGGGAAGGGGGACCCCAGGATAAACATGGCCCAGCTTCCTTGGAATGTCATTTTCACTTGAAAATCTCGAGGAGAGAGCTATTTTTGTATTATAGCAGATAGGCAAACACGCACGCGGATTTCTTAAATCCTCCAGGAGACTTGAAAGACATTTGAGGCTTCAGGAGACCACTTTAGCTAATCCCACAGGCCCCTGGGCTGGAGTCTACACGTTTCCCAGTCTGATGCACACATGCCCGCTTGGAAGAGATCTGATGTGGGACACCTCCCCCTCCCACAGCTCTGCAATGAGTCTTAAGATTGTTCTGGTTGTTGAAGCAGGTCAGGACTCATTTCTCCACAGTCCTCTTGCAGAACCTCCACATCTCTTTGCTCCAGATTGATGTGGGAAAGGGGAGACCATGTCAGGCATCCTGTTTGTGTCTCATCATGGAGCAGTTGTTTGGCTCCTCTGGGCCTCCATCTTACTGGCAGTATAGGGTGAATGCGTGCAGTTCCTACGTGGAACTGGTGCATGATGGGAAATGGATGGATGCAGAGTACTTAGTAGGCCTACCTTGCATTCAGCAAGTGCTTTCCTTGGTGTTCATTGTCCTTGGGACTCCAGGATCCCCTCCAGATCAGGCGCTCACCCTGGGCCTCTGCTGTCCTGCTCAGTGGTCCTCCTGTCCACTTGTGTCTGAGGTCTCAGGGCCTGTGCTGAGGCAGGATGGGTGGTGCGCACACACGCGCACGCGCACACACACACACACACACACACACACGCATGCGCACACCCCCTTGAGAGGCTACACCTTACAGAGTGGCTGTCTTTGAAGCTAGTTTCCCTCATGACCTTCCTCTCCTTCCTCTGTTCACTTAAAGGAGCTCCCTGGCCTGCACTCCAGCCTCAGGGTGAACAGGCCTGGCTCTGTCAGGATCCTCGGGTACTTGGGCTTCCCTGGAAGACTGTCAGGAGACAGACGCCTCACATCTCAGGCCCCCTTTATCCAAGAGTTTTTCCTGACAGTGTAGATCTAATTGTGTCACTGTCCCTAACATTAGACCTACATTGGTTCCCATGGGCTGCAGGACAGAATCCAGACTTCTGGGCATTCAAGACCCTTGTCCAGTGCCACACTTCCTCTTGCACCCTACTGCCATGCGCACAGATGGCTCCCACTTGCTGTAGGCCATGACTTTCCTTACCCCTCTCTCTTTCAGTATCTGTGCCCTGTTGAACTCCTACACCGCTTCTAAGCCCCAGTGGTGACTCCTCAAATTCCTGTCTTAAGTTCATTTCCCTTCTCCCACCCTTTTCGCCCAGCTCTTTTAATAGGGATTGCTCCTTGTGTTCGGGGGCTTTGGTTTCATCTCAGGACCTGTGTTGGGCGTGGGACCAGGCAGAGTAGAGGCTCAGAGAGCAAACACTGGTAAATGTGGCACTGAGGTTGGCGGTAGCTAAGGACTGTCTTCAGAGTAAGCTAAAGAAAGCTGAATACTGCACCTGCAATGCTTGTTATAGGAGACTGACACCTGGAGGATGACAGTTCAAAGGCAGCCTAGGCAGAAAAATCCGCAAGGCTCCATCTCCAAAATAACCAGGAAAAAGGGCTGGAGGCATGGCTCAAGTGGTAGAGCACCAGCCAAACAAGCAAGCCAAGCAAGAGCTTTCAGCCCTGAGTTGCAACCCTGGGAACACCAAATCAAATAGACCAGAGGGAGTAGTTGTAGACTTTAGAAGGGAGGATTCTGGCACTGGCATGTCCCTACTCTGGCCGTTTCCACAGCTACCTAGCTCTGGATACAGCGGGCCCATGTCTGAGCAGTTTCCTGTCTGTGGAGCCAGGAAGGGGCTGGGGGCAGGGGGCAGGATAGGAAAAAATCCTCAGAGTCAGGTGCCTGCGCTCCTGGCCAGCTGGGCTCGGCTAGACCCCGGGAAGGAGAGCCACTTCCTGCTGTCCTGTGGGTGGTGGAAGCAGGTCTAGAGAAAATGCCGGGGGGGGGGGTGGCCTTTCCTGCTTCCTGGTGGACCAGCCCCAGAACAGGAAGCCAGTCAGGTCTGGGGCTAAAGGAACCCCTGCTGGGGGCAGGAGGAACATCCCACACTGGGAAGGCTGGCTGATCAGTTAGTTGGTGCAGTAGCCCCGCAGATTCGGTCACTACCCTGGTGTGCACAGATCTAAGGTGATAAGCCAAGCAAATAAGCTGCGCAGTCACTCAGACGCTGAGCTGGCCCGGGCGATAAGATTCTTAGGAAGCTGAAAGGAGAGGGGTGGACCTTGAATGGCACACTCAGGGGTGTAGGCTCCCTGTGTGAGGCTGTGGGGAGTGAGGCTCAGGTTTGGAGTGGACACGGTGGGGGGCGGGGAGGGGTCTCTTCCCGTGCCCAGTGTGTGCTGGCCACTGGCTATGTGTGTTTTTCCTTGGCTAGGTGAGAAACCAGGTATGTAGAGCTAGAGTCAGTCACCTTGGGGTGTCACAGAAAGGGGGGGCAGAGATTGCCCCTGAGGAGGGGACAGATTTTTTTTTTCTTTTAATGCCAAATCTGGAGCTTGAACTCTGGGCATTAGCATTTTCACTCAAGGTTGGCGCTCTACCACTTGAGCTATACCTGCCCTTCCAGCCTTTCGGTGTGGTTGATTGTAGATGAGAATCTCACAGACTTTTCTGCCTGTCCTGGCTGGCCTCAAAGTGTGATCCTCAGATCTCAGCCTCCTGAGGAGCTAGGAGTGAGCCACTGACACCCAGCTGAGAGAGAACAAGTTGAATTGACCTTGTGCCCCTTGTCCTTGTGTCTGGCAGCCTGTTCTCCAGGATTCTTCAAGTCTGAGGCGTCTGAGAGCTCATGCCAGGCATGCCCCGAGCACACACTGCCATCCCTAGAGGGTGCTACCTTCTGCGACTGTGAAGAAGGCTACTTCCGGGCACTGGAGGACCCGCTGTCCATGCCCTGCACACGTGAGTCTCGCTGAGGGCCAGGCTGGGGGGTGGGGGGGCAGGCCAGCGAGGCTGTGACCAGCGAGTCCACGCTTGTCCTCTGCCCTCTTCTAGGCCCACCCTCCGCGCCGCACTACCTCACAGCCGTGGGCATGGGTGCCAAGGTGGAGCTGCGCTGGACACCTCCCCAGGACAGCGGGGGCCGTGAGGACATCGTGTACCGGGTCACCTGCGAGCAGTGCTGGCCGGAGTCTGGGGATTGTGGGCCCTGCGAGGCCAGTGTGCGCTACTCGGAGCCTCCCCATGCCCTGACCCGCACCAGCGTGACAGTCAGTGACCTGGAGCCGCACATGAACTATACCTTTGCCGTCGAGGCCCGAAATGGGGTCTCGGGCCTGGTGACCAGCCGTAGCTTCCGCACTGCCAGCGTCAGCATCAACCAGACAGGTGAGGCCCAGGATGGTTGGCAGAGCCACTCAGGAGGCAGCGATCGGGAGCATTGTAGTTTGAGGCCAGCCAACCCAGGCAAAAAGTAAGCCAGGTGTGATGGGTGGTACATGGGAGATAGAGATAAATTGAGGTGCAAAAACATGAGACCCTACCCCAAAACACACAGACACATAGACAGCTCTGGAGCCACTTCTGAGTGCTACCA
Source organism: Dipodomys ordii (assembly GCF_000151885.1). Taxonomy (NCBI): domain Eukaryota; kingdom Metazoa; phylum Chordata; class Mammalia; order Rodentia; family Heteromyidae; genus Dipodomys; species Dipodomys ordii. The sequence goes on from NW_012267222.1 coordinate 19,149,142, forward strand.
CTATGGGCAAGTTCCGGGTTCCTCTCTGGGTGGCCGTGGATTATTATACCAGGGCTGTTGAGGGCTAGGTCGAGCATTGAAGTTAAGGCTCATAGAGCAGGGCCTGTCTGGAAGGGCGCAGTGGGTGTCAGCTGTTGCTTTGGTCTTATTATCCGTGCTAGTGAATGTTTACAGCTGGTCCCTGTGCTGGGGACTGGGGCTCGGGCTCAGGAGCCAGATGTTCAGGACCCAGGGCCTGATCTGAAAAGCCTTTTCATTCTCCTCCCCTGTGTCCCCTACCCGGCTCCTTACACTCCTCCTCTCCCCTCTATCCTACCCAGAGCCCCCCAAAGTAAGGCTGGAGGGCCGCAGTACCACCTCGCTGAGTGTCACCTGGACAATCCCTGCACCCCAGCAGAGTCGGGTGTGGAAGTACGAGGTGACCTACCGCAAGAAGGTAACTCATGGGGTGTCAGTGCTGGCCCTGGTGGGTCACGGGGGTGTTGGTCACCTGGGGAAATGAGTGTGGGGTCTGCCAGGGCAGTGCCTTGGGGATCTGTACAAGAAGAGTTGTGCATCCTGAGATGCAGGGGTAGGGCGGGGTCATTGGGACCAGAAGCCCCTGGGCTGAGTCTTGATTTGGACATTTGCTGCGATCTGATCTCGAGTGAGTCATTTGACCTCTCAGGGCCTCAGTTTCTTCTTTTGTAAGAAGGGCATCCAGTTAGCTAATGCTGGGGAGCCACTTGCAGGCTGGGCTTTTTTGGGGTGGGGAGGCTTAGCTGAGGCCCCTGCCCTGCCTTCACGGCTCCTCTGCCCGTGCCACCCACAGGGAGACGCCAACAGCTACAATGTGCGGCGCACCGAGGGCTTCTCCGTGACTCTGGAGGACCTGGCGCCCGACACCGTCTACCTGGTCCAGGTGCAGGCTCTGACACAGGAGGGCCAGGGGGCCGGCAGCAAGGTGCATGAGTTCCAGACGCTGTGTGAGTTGGGGGATTGGAACCGGGGCCAGAGCCTGGCCCTGAAACGAAGCCCTGGGACACCCAGGGAAGGAGTTCACAAATTTATTAATTAGATATCTCCCTTTCCTTGGTCAGCCAGGAAGTGGAGGGAGGGTCAAGGTTGTAAGAGGAAGGGAGGCTGTGGGCTCTGGCAGCATTGGCTGACCTGAGTTCAAATCATGTATCATAGAGCCAGGGTCCCTCATAGCTGGGGTACCTGTGTGAGACCTTCAGGAATATGGGAATAAATCTCCTCAGACTCACTAAAAGCACTCCAGCATCCTGTAGATGCCCAGGTCCCTTAAGAGGGTTCTAGGTTAAGCAGGGGATGTTGCTGTGATTTGGGGGTGGGGTAGGGCTCCCTATCATCAGCTGCTCTTTTCCAGCAGCCATGGAAGGATCTGGCAACATGGCGCTGATCGGTGGTTTGGCTGTTGGCATCGTCTTGCTTCTGGTACTGGCAGGAGTCGGCTTTTTCATCCATCGCAGGTTAGTCAGAGCCACACCTGGGCTCCCCCAGGGCTTCAGTAGGACCCCGAAGGGCAGGGCCTTTTCCTGATCTGAAAAAGGGACCACATCGGTCCAATTGGATCCAATCAGATCCCTGCCTCCAGGGCGATGTGTGATGTCCCGATTGCAGTTAGGCAGAGCTGCGATGTATGGGGGTTCCCGAGGCAGTGGCCATCGTTTCTGTGTTTGTTATTAACTGTGTGTCCACACTTGCTCTGGACACCACATGGGAAGCTCTAATGACGAAAGCCCTCATTATGGCTACTTAAGGGGCTATTATGGGGCGTAGATCTCCAAGCGTGAGTCCTGGCTTGCTCACTTCCGCTGCCTTCCCCACACCCTCTGCTGATAGACAGAGGCTAAGCAGAGAGTACTGGGCCACAGTCCTCTCAGAACCAGGCTCAGGGCTGAGAAGGTGGCTCAGTGGTAGAGCGCTTGCCTTGCATGCTCGAGGCCCTGGGTTCCATTCCTCAGCACCACATAAGCAAAAAGAAAAAAGCTGGAAGTGGTGCCGTGGCTCAAGTGGTAGAGCACTAGCCTTGAGCTGAAGAGCTGAGGGACAGCGCCCAGGCCCAGAGTTCAGGCCCCACGACCGGACCCCAAAAAAAAAGAACCAGGCTCAGTCGGCTCCCCTGGCCAGAGCGTACAAAGAGTGGGGATTGGAATGTGTGTGTGCACACGCGTGTGCATGCATGTGCATGGGCCTGGTCTGTGCTGACCTTCCCGTGTTTGTTCCCACGTGGTCCTTTCAGGAGGAGGAAGCTGCGAACTCGTCAGTCCTCAGAGGACGTCTACTTCTCCAAGTCAGGTGAGAAGCAATCCCTTTTGCTGTTCCCACGGACCTCCCTCAGCTCAGTAGTGGAAATGAGGGCGGCCAGGGCATCCCAGGGCTCTGGATGGGGCACCATGGGGCAGCTCCGTGGAGCTAAGCCAGAAGGACCTTGCTCCACAGCCTGGCCTGTGTCTCCTGGGGTCCCTTTCCCAAGCTGTTTGTTGACCCCACCCCTCCTTCCTCCTCCCAGAGCAACTGAAGCCCCTGAAGACCTATGTGGATCCCCATACCTATGAAGACCCCAACCAGGCTGTGCTCAAGTTCACCACCGAGATCCACCCGTCCTGTGTCACCCAGCAGAAGGTGATCGGAGCAGGTGAGGCTGGCGTACCTGTGGCGCAGCAGAAGGCTGCTGATAGGTGGTCCAGGTGGGGGCCCGCTAGAAGCCTGGGCTCACTAGGGCAGTCCTTCCACCTTGCCTGCCCGCAGGAGAGTTTGGGGAGGTGTACAAGGGGACACTGAAGGCATCCTCAGGGAAGAAGGAGGTGCCGGTGGCCATCAAGACACTGAAAGCAGGCTACACAGAGAAGCAACGGATAGACTTCCTGAGCGAAGCCAGCATCATGGGCCAGTTTAGCCACCATAACATCATCCGCCTGGAGGGCGTGATCTCCAAATGTGAGTCCTGAAAGACGCTTGGGTGATCCCATGATTGACAGATGGGTAAGGGAAGGGTGGTCGACCATCGCTCCGCCCACCTCTCACCTCTGCCCCTGCCCTACAGACAAGCCCATGATGATCATCACAGAATACATGGAGAACGGGGCCCTGGACAAGTTCCTCCGGGTAAGGATGCAGGCAGTGGTGGAGAGGATGGCAACCTGGGCTGCCTGGGGCCGGCTAGAGCTGAGGGTCTGTGCCCTGCAGGAGAAGGATGGCTACTTCAGTGTGCTGCAGCTGGTGGGCATGCTGCGGGGCATCGCGTCCGGCATGAAGTACCTGGCCAATATGAACTATGTCCACCGTGACCTGGCCGCACGCAACATCCTGGTCAACAGCAACCTGGTATGCAAGGTGTCAGACTTCGGCCTGTCTCGAGTGCTGGAGGATGACCCTGAGGCCACCTACACCACCAGTGTGAGTTGGGGGAGGGTTGCTCCTGCTGGGCATGAAGATTGGGGACCTGGGGGAGGCGGGAAGGAACCTCAGAGGGGCCAAGGCCCAGCCGCCACTGTGGTGGAGGGGGGGGCTGGCCAGAGGGGACAGTGGTAACTGAACCTGGGTCCCCTACAGGGCGGCAAGATCCCGATCCGCTGGACAGCCCCAGAGGCCATTTCCTACCGCAAGTTCACCTCAGCTAGTGATGTGTGGAGTTTCGGCATTGTCATGTGGGAGGTGATGACCTATGGTGAACGGCCCTACTGGGAGCTGTCGAACCACGAGGTACGTCCCCTCAATCAGAGGGACCTAAACTTAAGCCCCCATCCTCATGACCAGGCCTGGGGTCCCAGCAGAAGAACTTGGGGGCTGACCTTCATCAGGCAGAGGTTACTCTTGGATTCCTTTAGTAAGGGATGTGCATGCATGCCTGAGTGCATTTGTGTGCACCTGTGTGTGTGTATGTGTAGATGAGTGCATGTGTGTGTATGTGTGTGTGTGTGTATGCACCTTGTGCCTCACCCATCCTGGAGCACCAGGAGGCTGCCCAGAGGATGTCTTGTCCCTGCTAAGACCCAGGATATGATAAAGCAGAGGGGTGAAGAGAAGGCAGGGAAGAGAGCCCCAGCAAAGAGGCATCCAGAGACCAGAAGGAGGCTGGGTTGAGGGGCATGGTAGGACTGCCCAGGGGGCTCTGGGGAGCAGAGGAACCAGGGAGACAGCCCCTCAGCATTGGGCCCATGGGCAACTCTGAAGTCCTGTGTCAGAACTTTTTCTTCTCTCTTTTTCTGCTGATCCTGGAGCTTGAGCTCAGGGCCTGAGTGTTGTCCCTGAGCTTTTTTTGCTCAAGGCTAGTGCTAGGCTCTACCACTTGAGCCACTGCTCTGCTTCCAGCTTTTCTGGTGCTTAATTGGAGATAAGAGTTCCATGGACTTTCTGCACAGGCTGGCTTCAAACTGCGACCCTCAGATCTCAGCCTCTCAAGAAGCTAGTATTTTAGGTCTGAGCCACTGGTACCCTGTCCGTGTCAGACTTTTAAGAAAAGAGGCCTGTTCTGTTTCTGGGGCTCCCCACGCCTTCCCATCTCTGCACCGAGCTTCCCCTGGGGTCTGTGCACCAGTTCTCCGTGGCTTCTGCCAAAGTTTCCCTGACATTTGTGTCCCTCCCCTCCCCAGGTGATGAAGGCCATCAATGATGGCTTCCGGCTCCCCACGCCCATGGACTGTCCCTCTGCCATCTACCAGCTCATGATGCAGTGCTGGCAGCAGGAGCGTGCCCGCCGCCCCAAGTTCGCCGACATCGTCAGCATCCTTGACAAGCTCATCCGGGCGCCCGACTCCCTCAAGACTCTGGCTGACTTTGACCCCCGGTGAGTCCCATGCCCTGTGCCTGTGGTGACCCCCTATTTCCTGCTGTGGACTCCAAAGCCACCTGAGCAAGGTGAATAGATGAGAAAGTTGGGTGGCCAGAGCCTTGAAACACAGGCTTTGCTTGGACCCAGAGAGATGCCTTGTAGACTCAATGTTCCTTGGGCACTTCTATCTCATTTGCATATCAACTGGCTCATTTGCATACCCGCCAGGACAGGCTCTTTTCTCTTTATTTGTTATGGTGCTGGGGTTGAAACCGGGCCTCCCTCTTGCTAGGAAGACATTCATTCTATCACTTGAGCCACCTATCCAGCCCCTTTTTGGTTTAGTTATGTATTTTTTTCAGATAGTGTCTCGTGGTTTTGTTTTGCCTGGGGCTGGCCTGAGACCTCAATTCTTTCGTCTGGAATTGTAGGCAAGAACCATCATGCCTTGCTTATTTGTGGAGATAGGGGTCTTGCGAGCTTTTGTTACCCAGTCTATTCTTAGGGGAAATTCTTCTGATCTTGGCCTCCAGAGCAGCTAGGATTATAGGCATGAGCCACCACGCCCAGCTTAATTATTCCCTTTCTGTAGATAAAGAAACCAAGACACTGGGTGATTAAGTATCTCCTGGCTGGCGTATAGCTGGGCTGGGTCTTGATTAGTGTCTCGAATCTGTGCTGGTAACGGGGTTTTGTGATTTGGCGTACCTGGAGGTGGCCTTGATAGTGCGGAGAACAGCCGGGATCAACAGTGAGTGTATCTGACAAGCCAGGCATCTCATGGAGCCCCGCTGAAGCCTGGGCTTCCTCAATGTACCCACGCTAGGGGAGCAGCAGGATTGGGGCCCAGGTGGGCTGGGCGCTGCAGCTCCTCACCTGAGGGCTGGTTGTCTCTGTTCCAGGGTGTCCATCCGGCTGCCTAGTACCAGTGGCTCAGAGGGAGTGCCCTTCCGCACCGTGTCCGAGTGGCTGGAATCCATTAAGATGCAACAGTACACAGAGCATTTCATGACAGCTGGCTACACAGCCATCGAGAAGGTGGTGCAGATGACCAATGAGTGAGTAGCCTGGGGTCCACCCCTGCATCCTCCATCCCCCAGTTCCGCATCTGTTCCTCACCTTGCACTTACTCCATCTTTCAGTAGAGCTCTACAGTCAGGGCAGACATAGGCCAGCAGCCTGCACTTCTGGACTCCTTCCCCTTTCTGATTGTGTCTCCAGAGAGAATAAGAGTAAACGTAACAACGTGGTGGCCATATATGGAGGCTGACTATGCTCTAGCCCTGTGCTGGAGTTGTAGAGAGAGCCTGGGAGTAGCCCCTCTGGAAAAAGTGAGGGCTAGTGACTTAACCAGGACCCCACAGCCACCATGGGCAGCCTGGGAGGTTCCAATCAGAGCCACTGCCTGAGGTCCTATGGCCAGCTCTGGGCAGCTTCTCTTCAGGTTGCCTGGCTGATTCCCAGGAGCCAGGGGGCAGCCTCTCCTGGCACTTGTCCTCACTGGGTTGGCCCAGCCCTGTGGCTTGCCCCGGCAGCCTCTCCTCAGCGCTCTTCTCCCTCCATCGCGCCAGCACTGTGGCCCTTTCCCAGTGCAGCCTTGGCAAAGACGCCCCCTCTCATCCCCGGAGGGAAAAGACATCATCTTCTTAGCCCTTTGTGTCCCTAAAAATAGCCATGTGTCCCCACAGCACTGCTTGGACAGGGTCTCAGGTCAGGTCTGGAATGGGCCCGGAGTGGGGAGGTTTTGGGAACCACGTGGAGGGTCGACTTGGACCTCCCGAAGTTCTGGGTCACAGAGGTTCTGGGATTTGGGTCTGTGCCTGAGTCCATTCCAGCGCCTCTCAGCAAACCCCTTTCAATCTGCTGGCCAGAGCCACAGGCTGCCCCAGGGGATGGCCAGTGATGGGGAATCACAGGGACAGCTAGCCAGAGGAGACAGGGGGAGGAGAGATGGGTCCCAGGGCATCTTAGGGCACAGACCTGGGTTCAAGGGTTACACGTGCCACTTCCTAGGAGGTGTCTGCTCCCATGGTGGGGCTTGGATTAGTGCAGTGCAGATGACCTGTCCAGCACACACTAGGGCCTTAGTCTGAGTCCCTCTCATCTTGTCCATGGTCTTCTCTCCCCTCCTGTTTCCTTGGGAAGCTAGGCCAGCCTCCTGGGCCCCTCCAGGCCCGCCCTCCCTCCCCCTCAGGACAGTGCAGTTTCTCTTCTGGTGACTAGAGCTGAGGGCAAGGAAGAGTGCTTACAGGAAACACATGTTCTTAGAAGCATCCCAAAATAGCCCGGGGTGCTCCTTGCCAATTCCTTTCCCACGAGTAGGGTCCAGGGACCCAGGGCCTGGCTCTTGGGTGGATGGAGGCTGGCTGTGCATGCAGGGTTTGTTTTGAACATGGCTGGATAAAGCCAGGAAGTCATTCATCGCTCCCCCCTCCTCCCCCTTCCTCTCACTCATTCCTAGTAAATGGGATCTCAAGGCAATTTTTTTTTTGGCAGAGAGCTGATATTAGAGCTTGAATTCAGGTCCTGGGAACTGTCTCTTAGCTTTTTTACTCAGCTGGCACTTTACCATTTGAGCCATAGCTCTTCTTCTGACTTTTTTTTTATTTGGTGGTTAATTGGAGAGAAGAGTCTCAGTGATGGGGCTGGGAAGGTGGCTCAGTGGTAGAGCACTTGCCTTGCATGCATGAGGCCCTGGGTTCGATTCCTCAGCACCACATAAGCAAAAAGAAAAAAGCCGAAAGTGGCGCTTTGGCTCAAGTGGTAGAGCGCTAGCCTTGAGCTGAAGAGCTGAGGGACAGTGCCCAGGCCCAGAGTTCAGGCCCCACGACCGTACCCCCTCCCCCCCAAAAAAAAGAGTCTCAGTGACTTTTCTGTCTGGGCTGACTTGGAACTGCGATCCTCAGGGCTCAGACTCCTGAGTAGCTAGGATGGCAGGTGTGAGCCACCATGGCATCGCGCCCTGCTCAAAGCACTTTTAAACCTACCTGAAATCTGTGTTGTCTGCACACACTGTGGACCCCAATTCTTTGATCTCTTCCCGTGAGACTGGGTGCTGGCTCCTCTGTGGTTGCAAGGACAGCATCTCTGCCTACTTGAGTGTTTCCATGCTTTTTTGGGCTTAGGTGGTGTCCTAACTAGACTAGTGGTTCTGAATGTTTGGCGAGGAGCTGATGGAATGGATGGGTGTTGCACCCAGATAAGCAGCCAACTCCATAACACAGACTCTGTCCAATGTCAGAACTACCCAGCATGCAGCATCATGTGGGCTGAGGCAGGGGCACAGACTGGTGGCTCTTCAAGTCCTGCACACCATCCCAGAAGGAATGCTTTCCGACTGAATGAAGGGTCTGACTCAAGCATCTCTGGCTTTCTTACTGGGAGCCAGTGCACAGCACCTGTTCATTGAATGTGTGTCCTTGAATTTTCCATTGCCAGTACACATCATGTGTACTCAAGGGAAAGACCAGACAGTTAGAAGTGGCCTCGGTCCTACATCTCTTTGCTCTTCTACAAGGGTTAATAGGATGGGTGCCCTGCATCCCTGAGGGGGAAACTGAGGCAGGAGCAGGTTCAGGCTGTGCAGTAGGTCACAGCCATGGGCCACTCTATGACTCTCATCCTAGTATGCTGCTTGTTTGTGCTCAGGAAAGGAGGGGAGGTTGGGGTGCTTTTGCATTGAAAGAGACGGAGCAGGGGCAGGCTGCTCAAGAGAATCCCACCAAAGCCTCCCCTGCCCCCCATCTTTTTTTTTTCAATGCTGGAACTAGTGCTTGAACTCAGGGTCTGGACCCTATCCGTAGTTAATTGGAGCTGAGAGTCTCATGGACTTTCCTGCCTTGGCTGGCTTCGAACCACCATCCTCAGATCACAGCCTACTGAGTAGCTAGGATTACAGAAGTGAGCCACCGGTGCCTGGCGAAATCTAATTCTCTTTAGTAGCTGGGATTATAGGTGTGAGCCACCGGTGCCTGGCCAACCCCGGAGGTTCTTACTCAGGAGTGTCTCTGGCCCTCTCCTTGCCCACAGTAGCCCTTTGTGCACAGGATCCACCAAATTCCTCCCTCCTCCTGGCCCCCAAGTGCGTATCCAAGCTTCTCATTGTGACCCCTGCATGCAGCTCTATAGGCTGCAAGATATCCTGGGGTGACTGGATAGGAAGTTCTTTCCAAAGCTAACTTCTGGCTTTCCTGTTGCCAAGGGAGCAAGGCCTCACCTGAATCTGCCCTTCCCTGTTGAGTGCTCAGCTCTTCCCCAGGGTTCCCGGAGCCTGTGGGAAAGTCATGTCTCGGGAATTGCAAATAGAGCTCATACCATATAATTAATGTCATTTACAGCCAAGAAGCGGCCCATAAAAACCTGGGTGTTTTCATGGGTTGGGGCTGGTGGGTGAGGAGTGGAAGAGAAACCTCCCAAAGTTAGCAGTAAATATGGTCGTGGTTGCTGGCAGGTTTCTGGGAGGCTGAAGGGGATGAGATGGAGAAGTAGCAGCAGTGGTCTGTACCTTGTGGGGTGGACGAGGAGGCTGTGGGCTCCTGGGCCTTGTCTAACACCAGTTTCTGGGCTCTTTCCTCCTGTTACTCCCTCTTATAGGTGAGAGAATAGAGGTTTCCTTGTGATAACAAAACCTCCATGCAAAAGCCACCTTCAGGTGACCTGGCCAGTAGCTCATGCCTGTCATCCTAGCTACTCAGGAGCCTGAGATCTAAGGATCGAGGTTTGAAGAACAGGCTGGGCAGGAAAGTCTGTCAGACTCTTATCTCCAATTAATCACAGAAAAACCCAGACATGGTGTTGTGGCTCAAGTGGTAGAGTGCTAGCCTTGAGCAAAAGGAGCTCAGGGACAGTGCCCAGGCCCTACCTAGAGTTCAAGCCCCAGGACAAGCAAAAAAGAAAAGTTTTGGGGCCCTTAAGTAAGTGTCCTAGTGGCTAGCAGGGGTGAGTTGGGAGAGAAAGAAGGGGAAACAAGGCAATGGATGGGAAGAGACCTTGGGCAGAGTGGCTTTTTCCAACACCCTTGGATGTCCCCTGGATACCAGACACCTTGCAATGGCCTTGTGCTGCCCAGAAAGGGAGCCTTAGCTCCCCAGCAAGGAGAGAGGGTGCATTCATTCACTGATCCTGTCATTCATTCCAAGCTCTCCCCTCTTCCAGTTGTGTGATCTGGGACAAGTTGATTCATCTCTCTGAGCTCTCATTCACTAGTCTGCAATGTAGGTTAAAAAGAGCACTGCCTTATAGATAATTGTGAAGCTCTGGAAATCTTTCTTTGATTGGAAAGAAAAGCTTAAGCTGAGCACTGATGGCTCCAGCAATAATCTTAGTCACTGAGAAGGCTGAGATCTGAGCCAGCAGATCTGAGAAACTCCTACCTCTAATTAGGAATTAGCAAAAACCCAGACATGGAGGTGTGATTCAAGTGGTAGAGTGCCAGCCTTGAGCAAAAAAAGCCAAATGAGAGCATGAGACACTCAATTCAAGCCCCAGTACCAGAGAGAGAGAGAGAGAGCAAGCTCGGAATGGGTATTTTTATTATTTTCCTAACCTGGTCAGTGGTGAGCCATCTTGGCATATTTAGGGAATGAAGTCTTATCTGGGATGTGAAATCTCACTGGCCTCCCTGACTAGAGCTCTCTTACTCCACAAGGTTCCTTCTGATCCCCTTTCCCGCCAGCTCCTCCTTCTGCCCACAGCTGCCCAGGCCCCCAAGCCCCGTCCAGCCGAGTCCCTATCCCTGCTCTGGCCCTAACTCTCTGTCTCTCCCTACCCTCAGTGACATCAAGAGAATTGGGGTACGGCTGCCTGGTCATCAGAAGCGCATTGCCTATAGCCTGTTGGGACTCAAGGACCAGGTGAACACCGTGGGGATCCCCATCTGAACCCCGACAGGGCCTCGTGCCCCCCACCCCTTCCTGGCCAAGATTACTTGAAGAAACAAAGAGGCCTCCTTACCAGGTCTGGGCTGGGCCACAAGAGACCTTATTTATTTCCAACCGTTCCTTACTGACGCCACCCCCAGGCCTTTGCTGGGGAGCCTTGGACAACACCCTGAAATGAACTGAGGAGACTCTTGGGGATGCCAGGCCAGGGCCTCTTCCTCTGCAAGGGACCCAGCCGAGCACTTAGCGGACACATGTCGCCTTCCCAGCATGCCCTGCTGCATGGGACATCTCCAAAATGGCCGCCTGCCCCACGAATCCAAATAGGAGCTGGGGGTCAGCCCAAGGTCACGTGTATAGGGTACCTCAAGCCCCATGTCTTGCTCTCAGAGGGCAGATCATGAACTTGGTTGGGTGAGATTCACAGTGGTGCTGTGCCCCCCCTTCCCCTCAACTAGTGCCTTCTTCACGCCCCCCAGCCCCAGCTCTCGGCTCTAATGGGCTGATGTCTTGTTCTCCTGGGCCCTCTTAGAACGCTTGGTTGTGTTGAGGTTTTTTAAAAATATATATTTTGTACTTTGTGGAGAGAATGAGTGAGTGGCAGGGCCCCACCAGAGCCGGGGAGCAGAGCAGGCCCTGTGTCAGACATTCCTGGGCTGGGTGGGGGCCGTGGCTGCAGGAAGCACCACCAGCCCGCCCCTCTCCCCATCCAGATGACTGTTCACTACTTTGTCAGTGTTAATGACTGGTTTTGTTGGGATTTTTTTTTTTGGAACCTTAATTTATTATTATTTTTTTTATATTTATTGTTAGAAAATGACTTATTTCTGCTCTGGAATAAAGTTGCAGATGGTTCGAACTGATTTTGGCTTTCAGTCTTGGACATGTGGTGGGGTCCAAGGGTTCCCTTATGGGGGGCTGGGGAGGAGGGCTGGCTTTCTTAAGTATTGAGTTAAAGCAGAGCTGCTTTCACAAGACATGTTCTGTCACCTGAGAGCCGAGGGGACATGGTGGCTGGGACGTGAGCAGCCCACCCTTGGGACAGCGGTCGGCTTCCCTCCCATGACACCTTTCCAGGGAGGCTCTGTCGTTCAAGGTGTTTTTTGGTGGGCAGACCCATTTTACAGAAGAGAAAAATCAAGGCTGAGTCCAGTGACCAGGATTTGCCCCAGGCCACACAGCAAGTTAGGAACAGAGAAGCCAGAAGGGAAAACCAAGCCAAGTATCTTATGAAGATGCTTTTCTCATAGATGAAAGAGACAAGCTCAGAGATGTGCAGCGACTTGCCCAAAGTCACAAAGCAAAGGCCTTCAGGGAAGCCAGAATCGCAATGTCAGGCATCTCTTCTTTTACCAGGTTACTGACCTGCATATCAGAGGCTTAAGAAAGGTGGTGGTCACAAGCAACCAGGGAGTGACCAATGAATGTGGGGCCCAGGAGGAAGGCTTCCTGGAGGAGGAGACACAGGACCAAGGCCTCAAAGGGAAGCAGTTAGTAAGGCGGCGGAGCGGGTGACGCAGGCAGCAGGGATGTAAAACCACAAGGTTGTGCAAAGGCCCCACAGCCACTGAGTGGTTTTGTGTTGTTGCTACCAGTCCTGGGGCTTGAACTCAGGGCCTGGGTGCTGTCCTTGAGGGTTTGTTTAGTTTTGTTTGGTTTTGTTTTGCTCAAGGGCTAGCCCTTTATCACTTGAGCCACAGCTCCCCTTCTGACTGGCTCTTGGTTGGTTAATTGGAGGTAAGAGTCTCTAGGATGTTCCTGCCTGGGCTAGCTTTTGAACCAGGATCCTCAGATCTCAGTCTCCTCAGTAGCTAGGACTATAGATGTGAGCCACCAGTGCTGGCTTCACAGTGTGGCATGACCGTTGTCACTGGTGGAGGCAGGCTTGGGACGTGGTCCTCCTGAGGCTGCCTAGATTTGTGGGCAAAACCAGCCAAGTACTTGGCTTGCCCTGAGATGTCAAGGCTGGCCTGCGGTGCCCAGATCCTTTCCCAGGACCACTGATGCCTCTCTGCGTTCTAGCCAGTGAACACTTGTCTTCAGTTCTGGAAGCATCCTACAATGGATAGAGGGAAACTTCACATTTGTTGTTTTACGATAAGGTCTGGCTGTGTAGTCTGGGTTGGCCTCAAACTTTTAATCCTTTCTGCCTCAACTTCTCGAGGACTGGGATTGCCTTTGTGCATCATATCTGCCTGGAAATGTTATTTTTTTATTTTTATTTTTTGGTCCAGTCGTGGGGCCTGAACTCTGCGCCTGGATGCTGTCCCTCAGCTCTTCAGCTCAAGGCTAGCGCTCTATCACTTGAGCCACAGCGCCACTTCGGGCTTTTTTCTTTTTGCTTATGTGGTGCTGAGGAATCGAACCCAGGGCCTCGAGCATGCAAGGCAAGCGCTCTACCACTGAGCCACCTTCCCAGCCCGGGCCTTGCTTTCTTATCCACGTAAGACTTATGTTCTACCACTTGAACCTGGTTCCAGCTTTTTGCTAGATAAGAATCTCACAGGTTTGTCTCTCCAGACATTTTGAACTAGGATCCTCAGATCTCAGCTTCTTGAGTAGCCAGGATTATAGGCATGAGCCACTAGTGCCTGGATGAAATTTTTTATTTTATTTTTTTGTTGGTCGTGGGGCCTGAACTCTGGGCCTGGGCGCTGTCCCTCAGCTCTTCAGCTTAAGACTAGTGCTCTACCACTTGAGCACAGCTCTACTTCCGGCTTTTTCTGTTTATGTGATGCTGAGAAATTGAACCCAGGGCTTCACGCATGCAAGGCAAGAGCTCTATCACTGAGCCACCTTCCCAGCCCCTGGATGAAAATTTTAAATGGATGAAAACCCAGATTTGTCCCCTGAAAAGGCATAGATGGCAGGATCACCCCTGTAGCTCTGAGCACACCCAGCCCCAGATCTTGGTTCCTAAACACCAACTTCCAAAACAAACCTTGTATGATGCTGATGATAACACAAAGTTTTATTAAACAAATCCACACAGATCTATGTTGAAAAGAAAGAAGGGAAGCTGGGCGCCGGTGGCTCACGCCACCTAGCTACTCAGGAGGCTGAGATCTGAGGATCACGGTTCACAGCCAGCCCGGGCAGGAAAGTATAAACCACTCGAAAACGAGAAGTGGCGCTGTGGCTCAAGTGGTAGAGCGCTAGCCTTGAGCTGAAGAGCTGAGGGACAGTGCCCAGGCCCAGAGTTCAAGCCCCACCATCAACTAAAAAAAAAGAAAGAAAGAAAGAAGGGAAGAGTAACTTAGCAATGGGAAGTTACCATCAGGAGTGAAAAAGCAAACATACTAACTTACTGCAGATGAGCAACACAGGTGTCAGCCAACAATTTAGGGTTGCCTGAGTGCCTTGCCTGTGTTACTTAATCCTTCCCACAGCCCTTCCTGGTGCGGTCTGTTGCCAGCCCATTTTTACACATTTGGACATAGAACCTACCAGCTCACTAGTCGGTGAGGGGCAGGAGCAGGAGTCAAGCCACGGCAGTCCTGGTTCAGACTCTGCCCTTCACCTCCGGGCAGAAAGACCCTGGTTTAGCAGCTTCCTACCTGCTGCTCTTAACTGTGCCACCCATCAGGACCACACCTAGAGAAGGTCTGAAAAGCACTGCTCCTAGGGAAACAGGCCCAGGAACTTGCCCAAGGTCCTTGAAGGCCTCTGACAGGGCTTGCTGTGGCTTGCTGTGCTGTCCCTACCTTCAATGGCTGCTTCCTGTTCTGTGCCCAGCTGGAGCCAGAGACTGCGTGGGGAGCTCTGCCTGGTGGAGACAGTCAAGGCAGTGGAGCCTCTGAGCTGTAGGGGCCATGGTAGCCCTTTGATTCACCCAGCAAAGCGGAGGGGGGGTGGGGAAGGAGGAGGAGGAGGAGGAGGCCACTAAGGCTACAATTAGAGGGGACTGGGTGGGAGACTCTCTGAGGCTCTTAATACATAGGAAGTTAGAACAGTTTCACCAAACTCCTTGCCCTTAGCAAATTCTAGCCTGGGCTGAGTTTGAGATGCATGCAGTAGGCGTTGCTGGAGCTGAGCTTGAATGAATGCATGAAACACTTGCCATGGATCGCCTCTCTCCAGAATGCTGCCCAGCCCCTAGTGGGTCCTTAGTAAATATTGGTCAAACAAACAGATAAATGTAGTAGTTGGTTGCTGTGGCTCAGACCTGTAATCCTAACTACTTAGGAGGATGAGAGCTAAAGATCTTGGTTCGAAGCCAGATAAGACAGGAAAGTCTGAGAGATTCTTATTTCCACTTCTTCAAAAAGCCAGAAGTGGAGCTGTGGCTCAAGGGGTAGAGTGCCAGCCTTGAGGGAAATAAAAGCTCAGAGTCAGTGCCTAAGCCCTGAGTTCAAGCTAGGCCTAGAGAGACCCATGGAGGCAGATGATTCAGTATCCTAACACCTGGATTTGGAGGACAGGAGTCGCTAGCAAATGGTGATCCCACTAGGTGGCTGGAGTCTGACACTGGAGAAACAATGGAGTATTGCTGTGCACCTACTATGTGTGGGTTACTGAGCCAAACTGGAGCCCCATGTTCTGTATGTGAGGTCAGGCTCTCAGGCCTGCAAGGCATGGCTTTATCAGATTTTACCAACAGGTGACCTGAAGTTCTCTGCCAGGTGCCAGTGACCAGAAGATGCCACAGCAGGAGGTGACAGAGGGCTGTAAGGCCAGTTCATCCCACTGTACCCACAGCTGAGGGACACTCGGCAACCTTAGCAGTTGGAAAGGAAGGGTATATTCCTCAGTGGCTCCATCTCTGAGTGTCTGCCTGTAGCCCCAGGCCTTTAGGAACAGCATGCGAGCTAGGACCAGCCACCCAGACTTGTCCTCTCCCCACTTGGCACAGGCAAGCAGGCCCCACTCCAGTCCTGTGTCTCTGGCTTTCCAATCCAAGCCCTGATGGCCAGGCCCAGCCGGAACCAGGCCCAGTTTCTGGGAAGCTGCAGCCGCATCCCACCCAGCCCCGGGCTGGGGCCCCCTTTCTCCCCGCTGGGCGCAGCCAGGTTCAGCAACTTCATCACATTCCGTGGCGGCGTCAGCAGCCCTGGGCCGGCTGGTGTCGTTTCCACACTGGTCTGGCAGAGCCAGGCAGCAGAGGGACCCGGTCTCCTGCCCGGCTGGCGGACAGAGGGGGCCTTCCCCCTCGGCCAATCCCAGTGATGGACTAGGCACCATTACCCCCTTCCTCTGTTGTACTCTGACTCATCCACATGCCTGCCCTCCCGTTTCCCTACTTTCCCCCTGTTCTTCCTTCCAGGGCCCAGGTCCTCCCAGAAACCTCTGCAGACCCTCCCCTAGATGGTGGGGACACCTCAGCCATCTCTCTCCTGATGCTCCCCTGTTCCCATCATAGCCGCCCCGGTGGGGAGGTGGGGGGCTGGGATGACACACAGGTGACCTCTGACCCTCTCCTCTAAGAAAGAAGGGGTTTATTTGTGGCTCAGTGTGGGGCAGCAGCCACTGCCGGCCTTTGGACCGGCCCCTGGCAACCTCTCCGGGGTCTGAACCAGGTGTCCTGCCCGCCCCACTGCCCTGTCCCCAGCCATCCGCCCCGCCCCCAGGCTCCATGTCTGGGAAGGGCTATTGTGGCAGCCCCTGACATCACAGCAGGGAGCAGCGTGATGTCACAGGGCCCCATTGTGTCGGTGCAGAGAGTGCCCCCCACCAGAGGCCGGCTCCCCACCCCCGCCCAATCCTATTAAGCCGAGCTCCGACAAAGGCCGGCGCTTTGTAACAGTGTCTGTGGGCGGGAGGGGTGGGCCAGAGGGTGTGCATTCCAGAGCCTGCCACCCCGGCCTGGGCCTCCAGGTCTGTAGGAGGCCCTGACACAACTTCCAGGGACCTTCATGTGTGCCCAGCTGGGGCCAGGAAGACAGAGAAGAAGAGATGAAGACATTTCAGGCTCCCCTTCACACCTACCCGCATCGGAGGAGGAGGCTGTAGTC
This sequence comes from Dipodomys ordii, assembly GCF_000151885.1. Lineage (NCBI taxonomy): Eukaryota > Metazoa > Chordata > Mammalia > Rodentia > Heteromyidae > Dipodomys > Dipodomys ordii. The sequence goes on from NW_012267222.1 coordinate 19,165,749, forward strand.
AGAACAGGGTCGCAGGTGTCCCATTCTGCCAGTGAGATCAGGAGGGGGAGACCTAGAGACTAAGGGGGCCATGGACACTCCCCCTCACCCCCTACCCCCGCAAACAGGAGACAATGTCAGCAGGAGCCAGACAAATCCCAGAGAGAGGCCTAGAGTACTCATGAGTGAGCTGCTGAGTACAATGCTCATCAGCCTGCACCAAGCCCAGACCTGAGCCGGGGCAGGTCCTCAGAAGGAAGCCTAACTTAAGGACAGTTGTTTGGGAACACCTCTTGTCTCCCCTCTGCTGGGGGGGAATAGGGGGGCCTGAAGCTCAAGTGTTGGTGTCTGAGGCTTGACTTGTAATTTCTCCTCTGCTACCGAGTCCTCACAGCACCTCTCCTGAAATGGTGGGGAGATTGACAAAATGCATGAACCCCCAAATGCAGCCGGGAATCTCTCATCCCCCACCCACTCCCCAGCTGGTGGTGGGGCACCTCTGTGAGCCCCAGCATTGCCCTTGTGCACCTGTGTGGACCCCAGCTTGGAGAAGGGCATAGCTGACCAGAGACCCCATGGTCTCGTCGGGACAAGAGGAGGCTCAGCCCCCTGCCCCCACTGTGGGAGCTTTTCTGTCCTTGGCACACAGCCTGAGCATGCAAAGAGTCCGGGGCAGCTCAGTTTCATACTACAAAGCCACCATTCTCCCCAGCTTGAGGGATGCCTGGCACCCCTCCTGCCTTGCCTTGATCCCTATCTGCCACCCAGACCCGGACCCCAGTGCTCTCTTGGTGAGAGGTTCATTTTGGAGCTTAAGGCAGCCCTGGGCCCCTTGTGAGGTGCAGCATTTTTGCTTCCTTAGCAGCGCCCGCTATTGGCCTTGTTCTGCATAACATGACCCCCTGCACAGCCCAGCCCCTCAGGTCAGAGCACCCCCTGCCCCATCCAAAACCCCAAGCCAGCTACCACAGAGGTGTCCCCAGCCAGCTGGGAGTTGAACAAGAACACAACATACCACGTGCCTCGCTCCCGCCTCACCCAGCTGTTCCTGAGTCTTTGTGCTTGACAATCTATTTTTTTTTTTAAACATCCCAAATTGGCAAAGTAAAACTGCTCAGCCCCCCGCCCGCCCGCCTGCCCTGTGCTTTAGAATTTGGTATTGGCTGTGAAATGCCTTTGTGTGAGACCCTGACTCTCTAACTCCCTCTTCTTACCAACGAGGAGGCAGGAGCCCAGAGAGGGCTCAGCCAGGCAGGACAAGGGTGAAAAGTGAGGCTCCTGAAGGCCTGTAAAGGCTCCTGTCCTCGGGCGGGGCCGCCGCCAGCCCAGCCTGGAGCAGGAACAGGACGAACCTCCCTGGTGATAGGCTTTTGGTAAAAGGTCCTACACTGGGACACCTGTGGGGAGGTCCAGGGACCCGGCAGAGCCTGAATCTAAACTCCAGCCCTGCCACCCGACCCCATGGGTGGGAGGGACAATGGAGCTATTGAGCTCTAAGTTCTCCTCCTGGCCACCACAGACTCAGCACAGTTCCAGATGTCAGTTAGGCCTCCACTGGGTGCTCAGGCCCGGGCTGATGCCCTGGTTTTGACCCTGTGTTGACATCTGCCCCTTCTGACAGAGCCCTGGCCAGACTCTGCCCTGACCCCTCCTGTGGAATGTAGAGAGAGGAGCGCTCAGGGAAGATGGAGCCTGAGTGGCTAGGACTAGAAAGTCACATGTTGGGACTGGGAAGGTGGCTCAGGGGTAGAGTGCTTGCCTTGCATGCATGAGGCCCTGCGTTCGATTCCCTAGTACCCCATAAGCAGAAAAAGCCAGAAGTGGTGCTGTGGCCCAAGTAGTAGAGCACTAGCCTTGAGCTGAAGAACTGAGGGACAGCGCCCAGGCCCCACAACTGGCAAGAAAGAAAGAGAGAAAGAAGAAAAAAGAGAAAGAAGGAAAGAGAGAAAGAAAGTCATATGTCTAGCTGGGCACTGGTGGCTCATGCCTATAATCCTAGCTACTCAAGAGGCTGAGACCTGAGGATCGCGATTCAAAGCCAGCCCGGGCAAGAAAGTCTGTGAGACTCTTATCTCCAAGAAACCACCAGAAAACCAGAAGTGGCACTGTGGCTCAAGCAGTAGAGCACTGGCCTTGAGCTGAAGAACGCAGGGACAGCGCCAAAGCCCAGTTCAAGTCCTACAACCAACAAAAAAAAAAAAAAGAATTGTGGCTCAAGTAAGTGCTAGCCTTGAATGTAAAAGCTAATTTGAGGGGGGAAAAAAATCTAAGGACAGCACCCAGGCCATGAGTTCAAGCCCCAGTACTGTCACACATACACAGAGACAGAGAGACAGAGAAACAGAAACAGAAAGAGACAGAGACAGACAAAGAGAAGCCACATATCTGGACTCTCCCTGTACCCCCTCCCTTCCATCTAGCAGATGGAGGCCCACAGGACAGCTCAGGTATGTGCCCCCATGTGCTGTGTGGCCTTTTGCATGCAGCTGCCCATCTCTGATTTCCTAGGAGGCAAAATGGAGTTCCAGAGCTGGGAGCTAGGGCTGTTGAAGCTCCCGGCCAGGGCTGGTGGCAGGGGTTGCAGGGGAGACAGCCTCTTAGCGGGCTCTTCTCCTTGCCTCTCCCTGCAGCCTCAGGAATCGCCTTAATTACAGCATTAGCTTCACATGCTTCCTGCCATAAACCCAAGAATCTAAATTAGAAGGCAGAGGGCCCGCTCCCCCTTCCCTCCGACCCCCCAAGTCTGGTGGGAAGCTCTCCTGGAGACAGACCGCCGGTGGGGGCTAACTACAGAGGTGCCCAGGGCTGTCTGGGGTGGGAGTGGGGGGGCCTTGAGAGGCCAGAGGAGAGTAGGAGGCTGTCCACAGAATCCCATACCCGTCACTGCCCATTGTGGTCCAGCAACATTGCCAGAATGACATCAGGACTCGGGTTAACAGAGGAGGAAACTGAGGCACATGCCAAAGTCTCCCAGGGCGATGGGGACTGAGTTGGCTGGATCCAAGTTCCCAGTTCCCAGTTGGTCCTGGCTATCTTTCAAGAACACAGAGGGCTGAAGGGGAGGAAGGCGCTGGCCAGTCCCCTTTAGGGAGAAAGAGAGGGGTTCTGGACCCGGTGCCTCAGCCCCTTGACCCCAGAGGGAGGTAGGGGAGTTTGGGGGTTTTTTTAGGGGGGTTTCTTCGCAGAGACCAGGCAGAGCTGGCTTTTTGCAAGGCTGCTTTCCCTGGGCCCTAACCCCATAGGGCTTGCTTTGCGTACTCCCTGCTTGGGACCTGGCGCTGGGGTTGATGGGGGCCGGAGGATGGGGGGCAGGGGGAGAGGAGGCAGAGCCTCCCCAGATTCAAAGAACCCCAGCTGAGATTGTGTGCGTGTCTATGTGTGGCCGCGCCTGCCTGAGGAGGCCTCGGCATGCAGGCTGGTCTGTGTGTGTGTGGTGTGTGTGTGTGTCCCTTTGAGCTGGTGTGTGACCGTGGGTGTGTGCGTGTGCCTGTGGCAGGGAAGGGAGGTCATGTGGCAGTTAGAGCTGAGTCTGTCCAAACCACTGGAGCCACTGGGGAAGAAGAGACTGTCTCAGAAGGGGGGCTGGGGGTGACGGAGGCGAGGCTAGAGCTCTGGTGAGAGCATGGGGCTGAGAAGGGGAGGAGACCGGGGCAGAGGGACCCAGCAGACAGACAGGCAGACTAGAGGATGTTGGGGTGGTGCTAGGGAGACAAGCAGAAGCCCAGCAGACTCCCAGGAATAGGAGGGGACCCAGAGACCCAGAGCACAGAGACAGGACAGGCGAGCTCCTGGGAGGGGGAGGGATGGTTCAATCCCAGGGACTCCTACTCCCCCCTGGGGGGCAAGGAAGGGCATCACGGCTGGTTTTGATTCTGCTCAGTGGCTCTGAGATCACTCACCCCAGAGACTATTCTGGAAGAACATGTTGCATGTGCCAGGATGAGTCCCTCTGGGAGCTAGGTCTGGATGGAGTCCAAGGGTGGTTCCCCGGGTGGCCCAGGCCGTGGAGAAGAGGGAGGCCCTGGGGAGCACAGGAGGGACTTCAGACGCGGCTGTCGGGGAGGGTGGTACAGAGTTGGGTCAGATCCACTCCTGGGCCAGCCTGGGCCTGCCTGGGCCTGGGGCCAGGGGTCCGCTTCCCACTCACCATGCCCCCAACGGAATCCTGCAATCCTCTAACTCCCGGAAGTGGCCGACAGAGGCCCTGCTGGCCCTGTAGTCTTTCCACCTTCTCATCTCCCACAAGTTCCTTGACCCAGTGGTTTCCAAGCACTTACAATTTGGTCCCTCCTCCACCAGGAGACATTTGACTCTGGAGACGTGTGTATGTGTCAGTACTGGACCTTGAACTCAGAGCCTTGCACTCTGGCTTAGCTTTCTCATTCAAGGGTGACTCTTCTATTTTCTGGTCAGTTGTGGGGCTTGAAGTCAGGACCTGGGCGCTGCCCCCGAGCCGCATTGTGCTCAAGGCTACCATTCTACCACTTGAGCCACAGCACCGCTTCCAGTTTTTGAGTGGTTAATTGGAGATAAGCATCTCACAGGGACATTCCTGCCTGAGTGGCTTTGAACCACAGTCCTCAAACCTCAGCCTCCTGAGTAACTAGGATGGATTACAGGTGTGAGCCACCAGCACCTGGCAAGGCTGACTCTTTACCATTTGAACTATACCCCCACCTCCAGCTTTCTGTTGGCTAGAGAGAAGAGACTCAGAGTTGTCTGCCAGGTCTGGCTTTGAAACACAATCCTTAGACACCTAAACAGTTAGGATTATAGGCATAAGCACCCAGTTACATCAATCCTTTTTTTTTTTTGGGTCCGGTCATGGGGCCTGAACTCTGGGCCTGGGCATTGTCCCTCAGCTCTTCAGCTCAAGGCTAGTGGTAACACACACACACACACACATACACACACACACAGCTCTTTCTAAGTGCTAGCTGAATGTACAGAGGACCTCTGGGAAGCTGCTGTCAATAGAGCTGCAGCCTCCAGAGAGAAGAAGGTGACCCCTCTCCACACCAGGTTCCGGAAGGCTCTTCTTCTACACTGAGGAGATAAGATTTAGGGGTGAGGCTGAAAGGGGGGGTCGGTTTTAAGTCACCACACTGGGGCCATGACTACTACATGAGTGTCAGCTGACTGTCCCAGGCCTGGACAAGCAGCTCCTGGCTGCCCTGCTCTCCTGCAATCTTAGAGCCAAGCAGGCTCATGGGGTCCTAGGTGAGAGGACCGCCAGGCAGGATGAGGGGTGAGAGCTGTTTTAAGCCCTGCACTGGGGGACCCAGGGCAGCTGGGGAGCCTCCCTACTTCCCCCCAACACAAACAGTGCAACTCCTAATGATGATGGAGCCCCCTGGGGGTCACCCCAGGGACAGCAGGAAACTCTCATGGGCCTGGTCTGAAGAGGCTGTGAGGGCAAAGGGAACTTGGAAGGTAGCACTGTTCTCAGCAGACTCTAGAACCCAGCCAGGAAGGGCCATCCCTCACAGCCTGGGGCCCCTTTGCCAGGCAGCAGGCCTCCTCAGCCCTCCCCTCACCGCACCATCCCATCCCAGACCCCAGAGTCCTATCCCTGTCCCCAGGTCTGGGTCTGCCAGGGAGGCCCTGCTAGACAGCAGGAAGGAGGCAGGATTCCCATTGTGATTCACCATTTTTTTTCTTCCCCTAGCTGTGTGACCCTGGGCAAAGTCACCCCTCTGGATCTGCAATTTTGTAACTGTAAAAAGATAGCGTGCTCATGATGGCTCATGCTTGTCCTAATTCTACTCAGGAAGCCGGGACCTAGAGGATCACTATTCAAGGCCAGCTTGGGCAGAAAAGTTTGTGAGATTCTGTCTTCAAGTAACCAGCCAAAAGGCTGGGCTGGTTCAGTTGGTAGAGCTCCAGCCCAGCAAGCCAGCTGAGTTAGCACAAAGCCTAGGGTTCAAACCCCACTGCCCCTCTCCTGCACACACAAAAAAGAGCAAGACAAACAAGGGCTTTGGAGTCCTCCCCACAAGCTCAAGGCTAGTGCTCTACCACTTGGAGCCACAGCTCCACTTCCCGGTTTCTGGCGGTTCATTGGAAATAAAAGCCTCACGGACTTTCCTGCCTGAGCTAGCTTCAAACTGCCATCTTCAGATCTCAGCCTCCCGAGGAGCGAGGATTACAGGCGTGAGCCACCATTGTCTGGCTATGTGGCAGCCATTTTTCTTTTACTCCCTGAAAAATGTCCTGAGGCCCCTGGAACACCTGGAGGATCAATCTCTCAGGTGTAGAAAACTAGGTTCTGAGGAAGCAGAGGTGCGGCTCAAGTGGCACAGAGCATGGCCCAGGGGGTAGGTGGCATAGCTTGAACTTTACAGGATGTGGCTCAAAGGGTAGAGCACCTGCCCTAGCAAGATCCTCAACCCGAGTACCGCCTCCCCCAATGAAAACAGATATCATTCTCATACCATAATTTTACAACATCAAGCAATTCCCTAGTATGTGTGAGGCCTTGAGTTCAATCCCTACCATGACAGAAGAAGGAAAAAATCCCACAACTGATATAACATACTTCAGTTATCATGGTCAAAATTGTGCAACCACCATTGTGGTCTAATTCCAAAACAATGTCGTCACCTCAAAGTGAAACTCTGCCTGCTAGTCACTCCTCATCTGGCTCCCCTCCCCTGGCAATCATTAATCTACTTTCTGTCTCTAAGATTTATCTATTCTGGACATTTCAAATAAGGGGAAAAATATACAATGTGTGGCTTCTTTTGCTTACCCTAAAATGTTCAAGTTTATTCACACTGTAGCATGTACTTCATTTTTCTTTTCTTTTTCTTGATTTTTGTTTCTGAGACCAGGGTCTTGCTATGTAGCCCAGGCTGGCCTGGAACTTCTGATCTGCCCACTGCAGCCTCCTGAGAGCTGGTGTTACAGGCCTAAGGCACTTTAAATCCTCGCTACTCCGGAGGCTGCGATTTCAGAGGATTAAGGTTCAAACCTGCCGTGGAGTGGCTCAAGTACCAGCCATGAGCAAACCAAGCAAGTGAGTTCAAGGTCCAGTATGAGCACGCACACACAGAGTGACTTTTCAAAAATGGGTAATCCTAGCTACTCAGGAGGCTGAGATCTGAGAACTGCAGTTCAAAGCTAGTCTGGGCAGGAAAGTCCATGAGACTCTTATCTTCAATTACCCAGCAGAAAACCGGAAGTGGTGCTGCAGCTCAAGTGGTAGAGCACTCACCTTGAGCTGAAGAGCTCAGGGACAATGTGCAGGCCCGGCGTTCAAGCCCCACCACTGACAAAAAAAAAAAAAAAGGCAAATGAGCTGGGCCCTGGTGGCTCATGCTGGTAATCATAGCTACTCTGGAGGCTGAGAGGTGAGGATTGTGTTTCTTTTCTTTTCTTTTTTTGGAGGGGGGTTGGGGGTCCGGTCATGGGGCCTGAACTCTGGGCCTGGGCGCTGTCCCTCAGCTCTTCAGCTCAAGGCTAGCGCTCTACCACTTGAGCCACAGTGCCACTTCCGGCTTTTTTCTTTTTGCTTATGTGGTGCTGAGGAATCGAACCCAGGGCTTCATGCATGCAAGGCAAGTGCTCTACCACTAAGCCACCTTCCCAGCCCCTGAGGATTGTGTTTCAAAGCTAGCCCAGGCAGTAAAGTCTGTGAGACTCTTATCTCCAATTAAGAACCAAAGAAGCCAAAACTGCAGCTGTGGCTCAACTGGCAGAGCAAAAAAGCTCAGGGACAGCATCCAAGCCATGAGTTTAAGCCCTTGGACCAACACACACACACACAGAACTCAAATTACCAGGTGCTTGTGAGCCTAGCTATTTAGGAGACTGAGATCTGAAGATCCACAATTCAAAGCCAGCTGGATAGGAAAGTCTGTAAGACTTATCTCCAATTAACCAGCAAAAAGCCAGAAGTGGAATGATGGTGCAAGTGGTAGAGTGTGTCTTGAGCAAAACAATCTCAGGGACAGTGCCCAGGCCCTAAGTTCAAGCCTCATGATGGCACAAAAAATAATTCGTTGCCAGGCACCACTGGCTCATGCCTATAATCCTAGCTACTCAGGAGGCTGAACTCCTAGGATCGCAGTTTGAAGTCGACTGGGGCAGAAAATACTCTCACCTCCAAATAAGCACGTGAAAATCTAAAGTGGCACTGCAGCTTAAGTGGTAGAGCACTAGGTTTGAGCACAAAGAGGGCTGAGTCCAAACCCTACAACTGACCAAAAAAAAAAAAAAGTCAAATTACCTGTTCTATAACTTGAGGAGAAGAAGACACATATTGGCATCTCTCTCTCTCTCTCTCTCTCTCTCTCTCTGTGTGTGTGTGTGTAGGCTGTATTGGATCTTGAACTCAGGACCTTGTGTTCTTGCTTGACTTTATCTCTTGAGGCGAATGCTCTACCACTTAAGCCACACCTCCACTTCCAGCTTTTTTTGCTGGTTAATTGGAAATAAGAGTTTTACAAACTTTTACTGCCTGGGTTGGTTCCTGGGTCGCTAGGATCACAGGAATCACTGTGAATTGCTGGTGCCTGGCAGCATTTTCTCACCTTCGCCTAACTCTTCACCTCTACCATTTCAAATCCCCACTTCCCCCGTACCCCAGCACCGAACTTGGCCACCATAAGCCATCCCAATCCATGGTTCTTTGCCTTCCGATGTTTGGGTCCCTCATGATCAGATAGATGCTCGTGTGTCCTCTGTCAGACAAGGATTTAGCTGGGAGGAGACAGAGGCTACCACTTGCCCCTCACAGGGTGGTGAGTATCAGGAGTGAGACGCAGAAGGAGCTGTTGATTGGTACCTTGCAACCACTGGAGGCTTCCTGGAAGAGGCGAAGTTCAAGTGGGGGCTCCAAGGATAGCAGGTATAGGTGACAGTGTAGTGGGGGGGAGGCGGCGTCAGCATCCCCCCGAGACAGGCTGCAAGGAGCCAAGGCCTCTCTGCTCCTTGATCTCCACGCCAAGTGCTTTCTTTCTGGAAAGGTCTGTCCTAGGCTTGGACCTCAGTCCCTTGGCTTTGCTCCTTCCTCCTCTCATGCCTGGGGCAGGGTTGGGGGGGGGGGCTACCTCCCTTCATCCGGGAGTGTGGGATTAGGGAATGAATGAAGCCACTGAGACTCTTCCTCAACTTCCCCAGGCTCTGCCTGGCCTTCCCGTGCCACCTCCGGCTCCCATCCGAACCATCCTGTTTGGCTTGGATGTGGTCCCTGACCCAGACAGCGAGGAGGAACAAGGCGAAGGACACAGAGCCCCGCACCGTGAGCTCTCAACAATGGTCACACACACACACACACACACTGCTTCCTCCTGCCCAGCCAGGGGTTGGTGACTGGGGACACATGGGCTCCCCCTGGCCCTCACCTGCCCCCTCAGGTCAGCTGGTGTCCATTCGAAAGGAGAAGGGTCAAGAAGAGGAGGTTAGAAACCTGCTGTGTCTACTGAAGAGTTTATAGCAAAGATCTGGCCATAGTCCCAGGTGGGAACTGGTCCCTTCAATTATTTATTTTATTTTTTATTTTTGTCAATCGTGGAGCTTGAACTCTGGGCCTGAGCACGGTTCCACTTCTGGTTTTCTGGTGGTTTATTGGAGATAAAAGTCTCACAGACTTTCTTGGCTTTGAACCGTGATCCTCAGATCTCAGCCTCCTGAGTAGCTAGGATTACAGGCATGAGCCACTGGTGCCCGGCTCTCTTCAATTATTTATTTATGCACGTGTGTGTGTGTGTGTGTGTGTGTGTGTGTGTGTGTGTGTAGTGAGTACAGGTACTGGAGCCTGAACTCAAGGGGCTTGAACTCAGGGCCTGGGTGCTGTCCCTGAGCTCTTTCACTCAAGGCTGGTGCTTGATCACTTTGAGCCACAGCTCTACTTCCAGTTTCCTGGTGACTAGTTGGAGATAAGAGTCTCAAAGACTTTCCTGCCCAGGCTGGCTTTGAACCATGATCCTCAGATCTCAGGCTCCTGAGTAGCTAGGATTATAGGGACGAGTCCCCCTGCTCTGGCTTTGTTCCATGTTACTGTCTTCCAGCCTCCACACAGGTGTCTGATGCCCTTGAGGGCAAGGTATCAGGTACATGGGCTGTGGGGTGGATGCTATAGGACCAGCAATGAGTTAACTTTCTCCAGCCACTGGCCAGAAGCATGAAGCAAGCTCCTGGGAGCAGAAGGAGATTAAAGCTCTTCTCTGGCCCTGCTGAGTATCATGGGAAGCTGACACTTTCCTGGCTTGTGTTTCTACAGTCAGCAACAAAACCGGACTTGTTCTGTTGTAGAATTGTATCCTGTCCTTCAGCCCAAGACCACCAGAAGCACACCTGGATGCTGGACTTCTGGTTAAAATAAAGAATACACCCCTGCAGAAATTGTGTATGAGGGTCTTTGGAAGACCTTACATAATTAGGGGTTACAGTAGGTGTTTTTGTGGTGCAAAGAAGTGGTGCTTTGCTATGCTGTCACAGGGTGGGGGTAATAAGTTGTGTTTGGAGGGGGGTGTTTGGTGTTTGTCTTTTGTCCATTGTGGGGCTTGAACTCAGGGCTCAGGCATTGTCCCTAAGCTTTGTCATTCAAGGCTAGTGCTCTATACCACTTGAGCTACAGCTCCACTTCCAGCTTTTTTGGTGGTTTATTGGCGATAAGAGTCTCCCAAACTTTCCTGCCCAGGATTGCTTCAAACTGAGAACCAACCTCAGATCCTACTCTCCTGAGTAGCCACCGGTGCCTGGTAAAGGGGGATTGATGTTTTGACTGTTGATCTTAGCAATTTATCTGGAAGGGAAAAACACACAAAAGCGCAAGTTCCATCACTCATCTCATAGTAAAGGATGTTTGGCCATTTTTGTGACTTGATCCATATTTAGTTGTGCTTTTTTTTTGTAGGCATTCAGATGTGATTGCAATGTGGTCTTGTTTCTGGGCTAGCTCTCACCGTCCCTGGCTTTGTCGAATGTTGGTGAACTGTGGCATTGCTTCTTTTTTTTTTTTTTTTTGTTGGTCGTGGGGCTTGAACTCTGGGCCTGGGCGCTGTCCCTGCGCTCTTCAGCTGAAGGCAAGTGCTCTACCTCTTGAGCCACAGCACCACTTCCGGTTTATTGGAGATAAGCATCTCATGGATGTTCCTGCCTGGGCTGGCTTTGAACCACAAACCTGAGATCTCAGCCTCCTGAATAGCTAGGATTACAGGCGTGAGCCACTGGCGCCCGGTGTGACATTGCTTCTGTATGGTGAGTTTGTACCCCATGGGCTGCCAAGGGCTGCTTCTCTATTTTAGAGGAAATAACATGGAGACTTGGGGGACAGACCACCTCATACAGGAAAGCCATGAGGGACATATGCTGTCTTCTCTGGGGGCCTCACAGCTGGGGAGAGAGCCCAGCCCAGGATGAGGATCGGAAGTCTCTGATACCATAAATGGGTTCCAGTTCTGGGTCAGCCAGGTGCCGGTGGTTCACGCCTGTAATCCTAGCTACTCAGGAGGCTGAGATCTGAGGATCACAGTTCAAAGCCACCCCAGGCAGGAAAGTCCATGGGACTCTTATTGCCAACAAACCACCAAAAAGTTGTAAGTGAAGTTGTGGCTCAAGTGGTAGAATGGTTAGCCTTGAGTAAAGAAGCTCTGGGAACAGCTCCTGACTTCAAGCCCTAGGACCACACACACACACACACACACACACACACACACACACAAACACCCACCATATACCAAAGATCAGAGACCTTAGGCCACTGTCTTAACTCTCTAGGACTCAGTTTATCCTTCTAGAAAAAGGAACCATACCAAAGACACACAAGTTCCTTTCTTTAAGGATTCTCATGAGGTCAGATGAGAAGCTGCGTGTCAAGTCTTGAGTGGAGTTGGGCGCGTGCTGTCTGTACTCCCGGGCCCCAGCAGCCCCTGGCCACCTTGGCTTCACAAGCTTCCTATTGGTAGAGAAGCAGGAGAGGCCCAACCCAGACAGAGCTGGCCTCCAGCACTGCCCAGGCACAAGCCCCGCCCGCCCCCATGGGCAGGATGCTGTGTTCCCGGGCCTGTCCCACCTCTGGGACCCTGGGGCTCCCCTGGACGTTGGTGCCCTGTGGTTCTCCAGCCTCCTCCGCAGCGGCCCGGCCCAGCGTAGCTGTTGGGCCCAGGGAGGCAGAGAGGGCTCGGGGGTGGGGAGGACATGTGCCATCCTGCCTCCTGCAGCCGTGGAGGAGGGGTGGTGACAGAGGCGGGTGTGGGGCTGGCACCGGAGGAAGTCTGTGTATCTGCCAGAGGTGGGGGGGGCTGAGGGCGGCGTCCAGTATTGGGACCTGAGTAGTATGGACAGGCAGGCGGCTGTGGTGTGTATCGTGTTCCACGTGGGTGTCCTGGGGTAGGGGGGAGCAGAGCCCTGATATCACGCATAGGTATAGGTACATGTGTAATGATGGGTCTGGGTTTAGGATGCAAACTGACCAGGTTGATTCCCTGTTGATGTTTCCTGGCTATGTGGCCTTGGCCAGGTCACTTGCCCTCTCTGGGCCTTATTCATCCATTCCACCATTCTACCATGAGAGCTCATTGTGTGCCAGCTGCAAACAAGGCAGAGCGGGTCCACGGCGTCCTGCCACTGGCGCTCTAGCCTCAACGTCCCCATCTTTCAAGTGCCAGGGCTTGGTGGAGGCCTGCTTTCCATACCCTTCAGGAAATGCTCGGGCTCTACTTTTCTTCCAAGGCACAGCTCCCTCAGCGGCTGGAAACAGAGAACTAAGAGGTCCCTAGGGAAGGCTCTGGTTCCCACAATGCCTTGCTCTGTCTGCTGGTGGGGCCTGGAACCAGTGGCTAAGGCATTAGTGTGTGGGTGTGGGTCAGGAAGATGGGGGCCTCCCCAGCAGCCAAGGGGAGGAGGGAGGAGGTGGGTCTGGAGGACAAAGATGTGTGTGGTTGCTGTCCACCCCCCCCACCCAGTGTGGGCACAGGTGTGGGATACAAACTCCTCCAACAAGTTGGGACACCCTCTATCCCGGGGCGGGGCTCCGGGGCGGGGGCTGGGGAAAGGGCAGGGGAGGCAGCTGCCAACTTCGCACTGGGCTGCTGTTTACACCCAAGTGATGAGCTGGCTCTTGGCTTCATCTCACCTGGCCCAGGTGCACCAGGATAGGCTTGCTGGCTTCGGCCTGGCTTCAGAACTCTGGGCAGAAGGGATGGCTGGAGGAGAGTGACCTTGTCCCTGGTTGGAACCAGTGAGATTCATGGCAGTCCTACTAAGGGGGGTGGGGTGGGGCGCAGGCTGGCACAGTTAGGGCACCCTGGGCCGAAAGGATGAGGCACCAGTAAGCAGGGGGCAAGCTGTCTTCTCTCCCAGTGTGTCAGGGCAGGGTATCATGGAGAGGGTTCCATTTGCCAGCTCAGAAGGCAGATGAACCAGAAGAGGCTGTGATTAGAACAGGAAGGACTCAAGCTAGACTCCTCCCCATCCACCCAGAGGGTCAGCCCTAGAATCAGGAAGGAGTGTTCTTTGGGGTCTGGCCCGGACCCCGTCGGGGCCTGACTCTGGCAGGAAGAGAAGGCTGAAGAGATGGATCTGTACCCTTCTCCCTCAAGCCTCGCGCCCCTGTCCTCCACAATACAGGGAACCCAGGCTGAGAATTCCAAGGTGATTGTGACAAGTTCCTTTAACCTCTCCGAGCCTCAGTTTTCCCCCTCTGCAAAATAGGCACTACACCCATCTCTCAGGGATTAGGTGAGACCAAGAGTCCACAGTCCCTGCACGGGCTCTCATATTCCTACCAGCCATCCTTGGGGACGGGCACCCCTGAAACCCTGTTTCATGGACAAGATGGTTGAGAGTCAAGGGAGGCCTAGCTAAGCCAGGAGACACGGGTGCTGTGGCCCCTGCCCCTCCCCTCAGCCCAGGCAAGTGAGGCATGGTCACCGCTTGTAGCTGCAGAAGGCATGGTCACCGCGTTTTGGGTAGATCTTCTAACCCATCAAGGCCTTTTCTTCCGGTCACCACCCTGAGTTTCATTTCCTTAAGCCATGGGTCATAGTACCAGTGACCTCCCCTGACTGATAATGATGTGGGAACATTGGTTTTTCTGGTCCCCTGCAGAGGCTCTGCCCACCACCCACCATGCCCAGTTTCCAGGGATGCCCTCGGTGCCCCAGACCTGACCAGGGGACACCTGCTTCCTTGCTGCCCTCTGCTGTCCAGGCTCCAGCTCCAACTCCACTTTCTCAGCTGCATCCACGGCCAGGCGCTGGGTGCCCTGAGCTGAGGGCAGGCAGTACTGTGGACTCCAGAGGGGAGCAGCAGGTCCTCCTGGTTCTGACAGAATTCCAACTTTTGCTTCCTTTTTTCTTTCTTTCTTTCTTTCTTCCTTTCTTTCTTTCTTTCTTTCTCTCTCTCTCTCTCTCCCTCTCTCCCTCCCTCCCTTCCTTTCTTCTTTTGTCAGTTGTGGGGCCTGAACTCTGGGCCTGGGCGCTGTCCCTCAGCTCTTCAACTCAAGATGAGAGCTCTACCACTTGAGACACAACACCACTTCCGGTTTTCTGGTGATTTATTGGAGATAAGAGTCTCATGGACTTTCCTGCCCATGCTGGCTTCAAACAGTGATCCTCAGATCTCAGCCTCCTGAGTAGCTATGATTACAGACTTGAGCCACCAGCACCCGGCTGGCTTCATCGGCTGTTCAGAGAACAGGTGAATGGGATTTCCCACAGCCAGCATCAGTGAGCTGTGCCCCCCAACTGGGAAGAAAGGCCAGGCCTAGAGCCAGGCAGCCTGGCTACCATTTCCTGTCTTTCCGAGCTTCCACTCAGCCTCCAGCCAACCAGGCCCTCTTCTTCCTATCTGATGCCCAGACGTGGCCTTCTCGCTCATCTGGGCTTTCCCCACTTCCCTCTGTCCTCCAACCTCCAATCTGGCTTCATCTGATCTTCTTCCTTGAGTGGCACCTTCCATAACTCTCCTTTGCCTGGTGGGCTTGGTCCTCAGGGTCCCCGTGTGATCACTAGCCATGCTCTGACCCTCTAAGCTTGTGGGGTCAGGCAGTGGCTTCATGAGGCTCCCCAGAGAGGCTCTGCCTGGTTCAGGAAGGCTCCAGGAGGCTCAGCCCCTTGGCTTGGGCCTTGTGCCCCCAGGCTCCTCTGGGAGGGTCCAGCTCGCCTCCACATCTGGTTGCCTGCCCTGATGCCCGTAAATCAGAGCCGATGAGTGGGCAGAATCCTATACAGATCTCCCTGGAGCCATGTGTGCCCACGGGCCCCACCGCCCACCCATAAGCCTGCTGCTCCCCAGAACCCCAGCCTGTTAGAGACACAAAGGCAGGCTTGCGGCCCAGCCTCCTGCCTGCTCTAAGGAAGTCCACTCCTCTCGCTGCTTCCTCCTCCAGGCACGGAGGCCTCCACCCCGTGCCCACCCCAGCAGGTTGTTTTCCGGGCACAGGGCCTGGCTCAGCCTCCAGGGCCTGCCCGTCACGTAGCCAAACGAGTTCTTTCTCTCTGCTGCCCAGGCTGCTGAGCAAAGCGGTTTCCTTCAGGAGACAGCACAGTGGAGCCTGCCCCAAAGGAACCCACCCTGGGGAGGCGCCAACCCAAACATTTTAGACCGGAGTGCTGTGTGACCTAGGATAGGTCCCACACTCTCTCTGGGCCTGGTTTGCCCTCCTGAGAAGTGAGGGGGCGAGACAGGGTCATGGGAGGCCACTGTCTGATAACAGAAGCAGCAGACTTTCCCCGAGCCAGGTTTGCACCCAGGGATGCGGGCCTAGCAAAGCCCACTGCCTCGCCAAAGGCGGACGCGGCCCACGCGTCTCAGAGCCTCGTGGCTCTTTCCTGCTCCACAAGCTGCTCCCAGGCTGGGGAAATGGTCCCAGAACTGCTGGCCCTAGCTGGTGGTGAAGGAAGTCAGGGAGCAGCTGGAAGGTGAGAGGAGCTGAGAGTGAGGGGAGGTGGGGGGAGAGGAGAGGGCTCTACTTCAGCGGCCCATTCACACAGCCAATCACTTCAGCGGCCCATTCAGGACACAGCCAATCACTTCAGCGGCCCATTCAGGGCACAGCCAATCACTTCAGCGGCCCATTCAGGACACAGCCAATCACTATTCATTCAGGGCACAGCCAATCACTTCAGCGGCCCATTCAGGGCACAGCCAATCACTTCAGCGGCCCATTCAGGACACAGCCAATCACTTCAGCGGCCCATTCAGAAGACAGCCAATCAGCGCGCAGCCCCAAATCCCTGATGGCCCTGCACCAGCCAGGGAGTCTGCCTCCCTGCTGGCCCCCCTCCATTTTCTGGGACATACAGAAAAGCAGCCCAGGCTCCCCTGACCTTTCTTTGACTAACCCGGGATTCAAGGTCCACACAGGTGTGATCCCAGAAAAGCAGGTTCCCCCAAGGAGGGCCTTCCTCTTCCCAGAGCACTGGGGCAGTGGGGCAAATAGTCCTTCCTTAAGCAGGGGCTGGGAGTCTTCCCCAGGGTGGGGAAGAAGAGGCAGAGACACTGACCCCAACGCCATCCACTCCATGTCCAGTGTTGACATGATACCCACCATCCCAGACCCCCAGAACTTGAAGGTTCCAGCCTGCCCCTGCTCAGCCCTCAACCCCACCCTGCCCCAGCCAGGCCCTGGAGTGTCCCTGGCACCCCAAGTCCCCCACGGGCTGATCCAAGGCTGAGCCCAGGTGACCCATTCTCTCCTCCTGTTCTCCAAGTCCAGCTCCTAACAGGGTGAGCACTTTGCCTTGAAGACTCTTAGGACTCCAAACCCCAGCACATGCACTGGGTGGAGTCAGTTTCCCCATCAGCCTGGTGCTCCTCAAAAGGACCCCTCCAATATCATTTCTAGGTGTTTGTGAGGTTTACAAGGTAAAGGGACACATGAGGACCCTTGGCCAGTGAGTTCCAGAACCCTGAAAACTCTCTGTCTCTGTCTGTCTGTGTGTGTCTCTCTCTGTCTCTCTCTGTGTCAGTCTTAGGGCTTGAGCTCAGGGCCTTGATACTGTCCCTGAGCTTTTTGTGCTCAAGGCTAGCATTCCATCTTTTGAGCCACAGCTCCACTTCCAGTTTTTGGTAGTTAAAAGTGGAGATAAGTGTCTCATGGACTTTCCTGCCCAAGCTGGCTTTGAACCACAATCCTCAGATCTCTCCCAAGTAGCTAGGATGACAGGCGTGAGCCACCCGGCACCCTGTTCCCATCTGCTTCCCCAGAGGACTCTAATTTCCTGCCTGGCAGCTCCAGGGCTGTGGAAGTGCCCCATCGTCCATCGCCCCGTGTGGCTCCCACCCACTAGAGCCCTGTCCTTCCCTGCAGGTCTCAAAGCCCAGCCAGGGCACCCCCCCCCCTTGATTGCCTCCCCATTGGGAGGCCTCAGACTCCTCTGGAGGAGAGGAGGGATTTCTTTGGGATCCTGACACCCACCCTCAGCCCCCAAGGCACATCCTGGGATGCCACCCCCCCCTCAGGTGGGGAAGGAGCAGGCAGGGTGGGGCTGGGCAGGGCTGAGCTCTGTGCGTTCTGGGGGGTTTTTCCTCTTAGACTGTTTTTCTGGATCAAAGGCCTGGTAGCTGTGGGGACAGAGGCAGAGGCAGCCACTCCTGGGGTGGGGTCAAGGGGACCCCAGTGAAAGATGGTGGGAGGGATATTTGTTCTCTTCCATGCCATCTCAGGGAACTTTTGAACTCTGTGAACCATGCACTTTTTATCCCCACCTCCACCCCCGCTTTTGTTTTTTGTCTGTTATGGGGCTTGAACTCTGGGCCTGGGCGCTGTCCCTCAGCTCTTCAGCTCAAGGCTAGTGCTCTACTACTTGAGCCACAGCGCCACTTCCGGCCTTTTCTGTTTATGTGGTGCTGAGGAATCGAAACCAGGGCCTTATGCATGTGAGGCAAGCACACTACCACTGAGCCACCTTCACAGCCCGTTTACCCATTTGACAGGGGAGCAGAATGAAGCCGAGAGAAAGCCCAGAGCAGCTGAGGATGAGGCTGGAGGAGCAACTCAACCTCCCTCTGTCCCCTCCCCTCCCCCAGTCTCAGCTGTGCCTTACAGCTTGAACTGGTCATGGCTCTGCCGAGGGCTCTCAGTCACATGACATGAAGGGGTTTGTACATCAGGCCCAGTTCTAGAACTTTCTCTGAGTGCTCTTCTAGAGCACTCAGGCCTCACGGCAGCACGGGAAGGAAAGGCCCTTAGCCATCGCATTTGACTAAAGCCTAGAGAGGCAGGGCAATTTATCCAAGGCAGCAGAGCCACCAGAGGCCACCAGATTTCATTTCCCCTAAGTCTTCCAGCCTAGGCTTCTGATCTAGCTTAAGGCTGACTGTCTCTTCTCAATTTCCTATAGCAGTGGGACAACTGGGCCACTGCCGAGTGCCCTCTCTAGCCCCTATCTCCCTCTGCATTGTCTACTTTACTTCCTGTCCCCACTCTGCCTGTCCCCATTTCTAGCCTGGCACCTCTTAAGACCCCTGAATTCGTAACTGTGAACCTAGGCCTAGGTCTCAGCAGAGGAAAGTGGAGTCCAATCTCAGGCGCCACCTGGCTTCCCACATTGCCCCCTGCTGGTCAGACCACACTCTGTGAAGGCCTCTGCTGGCCAGCCTGCACCTGATCCCACCTAGATCAGCAGCATAATAACCCCCTAGGTTTATAGAGCTCCTTTCTTCCACCCAGCTCAAAGCTTTCCCACCTGTGATCTCCTGGGCCTGGGAGCAGCTGCGGGGTGTGGGAGGGCCAGGTATTCATCTCCCCATTTCACAGAGACAAACCAAGGCCTGGAGAGGGATGGGCGAGCCCCAGCGTGTAGCTGGCAGCTCTTCCAGCGGTTTTATCCAACCTTTTCGGCTACAGATGAACACACTGAGGCCCAGAGGGGACAGACTTGCCCGAATGAGTCCTGGAATAGAAGTTGGTGTCCTAAATACCATTCGGGGCTTTCCCACAACAGCCAGATCTCTGCCTGCAGAGACATGGAACCAGGTCTTGGCCAATTCATCAAACACTATGGCCCCTGTTACCCTCATTTTAAAAGGAACATAATTCCTACACCTGCCTACCCCCCAGGAAATGCCCCGGATCTGTTGAGAGGCCAGGTGAGGAGCTGAGGGAGGACTTGGACATGAGCTCCAAGGGTCGATGCAGCAGAACCCTCAGCCTTGGAAGAAGGTTTAGGCTCAGGCTGGACCTTCAGTAGGGCCAGCCCCTGTGCTGCCCACCTCCTGCCCTGACTGGCATGCTCAGCCATCAAAGTTGAAGGTGAGAAGAAATGGCCAACAGAGCCAACTGAACTCACCTTTCCTACCCCCCCCCCCGCATTGTGCCCCTCCAGACACGCCTCACAATTTGTCAGCTTATTTATTTAACATCTGTCCCTTCTGCAGACTCTCAGCCAAACATTGGCAAATGTGTTCTATATAGAGTAAATACTTTTCGTTTTGATGGTCAAACCATTTCTGCCATACTTCCACCTTGTAGGGCAGAATGGCCATAGACATTAGGTAAATGAATAAACATGGATGTGTTTGAATAACACTTTATTTATAAAAGCAAGCTGGTGGGCTGGGAAGGTGGCTCAGGGGTAGAACGCTTGCCTTGCATGCATGAGGCCTTGGGTTCCATTCCTCAGCACCACAGACGCAGAAAAAGCTGGAAGTAGCCTTGTGGCTCAAGTGGTAGAGTGCTAGCCTTGAGCTGAAGAGCTGAGGGACAGCGCCCAGGCCCAGAGTTCAAGCCCCACAACTGACAAAAAAAAAAAA
>NW_012267222.1:19187956-19192452 GCF_000151885.1 Dipodomys ordii
AGCAAAAAGAAAAAAGCCAGAAGTGGCGCTGTGGCTCAAGTGGTAGAGCGCTAGCCTTAAGCTGAAGAGCTGAGGAACAGCGCCCAGACCCAGAGTTTAGGCCCCACAACCTGACCCCCCCCAAAAAAAGAAGAGGAAGACCATTAGTCCTGCAAGACCATCTGGAAGCCACCAGTTTCAAGCTGAATGCTATTCCAAAGTTAATCTGGGCCTTTAAAAACAAAACAAAACTGGGGCTTGAACTCAGAGCCTGGGTGAGTCTCAGAGCTTTTTCACTCAAGGCTGGTGCTCTACTACTTGATCCACAGCTCCATTTCCAGCTTATCTGGTGGTTATTTGGAGGTAAGAGTCACTCAGATTTGACTTCTCTGGGCTGGATTTGAACTTCAGAACCTCACATCTCAGCCTTCTGAGTAGCTAGGATTACAGATGTGAGCCACGGGTGCTCAGCACTCCTAGATATTCTTGTAGCCTGGGGAAGGGCAGCCTCTGTGCCCAGCCTCACTGTCTCCCAGGATGTCACTTATGCTCCGAATGTCCCTGCCTCCAAACCTTTGTGCAAGAGAGCGCTCTGCCAGCTCTGCCTGCAAACATCCCACCCCACTTTCCACATCCAGCTTCAGACTCACTGTAGCCTTGAAGCTGCCTGCCAGCCCTCCGCAGGAGCAGCAGTGCTCACACATGCAGGTGGCATTCATCCTGACACCCTCCCTCCCAACCCTCCCCCCCCAGGACTGCTAGCGCAAGCGCTGCTCCGATTCATCCCTAGTGCTTCTTGTCATTACTTCTCCTCCCATCAGGCCCCGCGGTATCCCTGTACGCTCCAGTGCCCACAGCACTTGGGGCGGCCAATGTCTGTTGATGAATTGAAATAAACGGGGGCAGCTGCAGGAGGAGGGGGGGAATCTGCCCGGAACCCTAAGATCATGGCTGGAGAATGCAGGGTGAGGTGTGAAGGGCGCAGTCGGGCTCTCTCCCTCGCCCCACTGCCATAAGCGGGCATGGCAGGAGGGCACCAGGGCAGACAGTAGAAGCTCACAGGGCAGATGGGCTGTGAGCTGAGCTGGGAGAGGACAGCCAGCCCCTGGGAGGACGGCCACAGAGCCTGGAGCTGTCTGGACACTGTCTCCGTTTCAGCAGAATTCCAAGGACTGGGAAGGTGACCGTGGCCTCCCGAGGAAGAGCCGCCTGCCCCTGTACCGCGCAGGGGTCACACCTGAGTGCTAGTCTGTTCTGTTCTGCCATCAACTTGCTGGGTGACCTTGGGAAAACCTCTACTTCTCTCTGATCATCACTGGGTACAAGGACGGGGCTGAATCAGCACAGAGCTGGCCAGCATGAACTCCAGAGGCTGGGTCAGCCCAAAGCACCCCACCCCACCCTACCCCCAGCTACAGCTGGGAGTTGATCCTCCCTTCCATCCATGCCTCAGGCTGAAGAGGACATAGTGGGGACCCAGTCATGCTCTTCCCTTTTCCTCTGCCTGCCTTCTCTGTAGGGGTCCCCTCCCCTTTGTCCTAGAGCTGGCAGGTTGCCAGCTAGGAGAATTGGCAGCTAGGACCAAGCTCCCAAATCATGATGACTCAGATTCAGTCACTCCCCACAGGAATAAGAAAAAGGGGCAGCTCTTTCGCTGTAGCCCCAGGCCGCCACCCAGGACAGAGCTAGAGCCTGGTCACAGGCTGACCGCATTTTCCTTCTCCAGACAAGGCCACAGTGCAGCAGGCTGGCATCCATGGAATAAAAGGATGGTCCTTCAGGGCTACCTCAGTAAGGCCAGATTGGAGGGCAGAGCATGGGGTGGGGTGCGGCAGCACTCCAAGCAGCTGTGAGCAGTACTCACTTGGGGGCGGGAACTCTTGTTCATACTGTCATGCCATAGGTGGTTTATACCTGTCCATCACTTCACAGTCTTCAGACTGGGTGTGGGGCAGGTGAGGTGATAGTGCACCCAACTTGTATTGTCCCCAGTCCTGCTGTCATTCTTCAGGCTTCGAGGGGAGGGAAATAATGCCAAGACCTCCACCACTGACGCGTACATTGCAGCCTCTTGGGTAAAATAGCAGCCTATTTGACCCCACATCCTCCTCCCAGATAACTCAATCAAATCATCTCTATCTAATCCAATGCAGATGCTGTATAAAGAGTTGTTCTGATTTATGTCGGAAATAACAAAGATAAAAGCCTGTACATGATCAAAATACAGACACTGTTTTTTGGTTTTGGATACTTTGAATTTACAATTGGTTGAATCCACAGAGGCAAAAATCTATGACCCATATGACCCATGGTCTGGAAGACCATCTGTATCTATTTTTAGCCTTAAGTACTCTGTGTGTGTGTGTGTGTGTGTGTGTGTGTGTACTGGGGCTTGAACTCAGGGCCTGGACACCATCCTTGAGCTTTGTTGCTCAAGGCTAGTACGCTAGCACTTTATCCACAGCTCCAGTTCTGGATTTTTGTTGGTTGATTAAAGATAAATGTCTCTGATTTGTCTGCCTAGGAGCTGGTGTGTAACTGTGTACAAACACAAGAATGTGGACTGGGCATTGTGCCTGTGAGAGAAGCCATCAGGGTAGACAAAAAGACTTGTGCCTCAGTTTACTCTGCCCTAGAGAAGCCCTGGAAAGCAGCCTGCTTCTTCAGTCATCGCCAGAGTTCCTCAGCCTGAGAGACTGCTGGTGCCTTATTCCAGACCTCTGCTCACTGGCCTGAGCTAAGTATCCCCCAGGTGAGGAGATTGTAGTCAATGGTACTAACCCTCAGAGTTGAGGGTATGTGTTGACCCTCAGCTCTGTCTCTGTCTGTGTGTGTGTGTGCGCACGCGTGCATGCGTGAGTGTGCACTCCTACTCAGCTTGAGCTTTTTGTTGTTGTTGTTGGTTGTGGTTCTTGAACTTGGGGTCTGGGCATTGTCCCTCAGCTCTTCAGCTCAAGGCGAGCACTTTACCACTTGAGCACAGCACCACTTCTGGCTTTTTCTGTTTATGTGGTGCTGAGGAATGGAACCCAGGGCCTCAGGCATGCGAGGCAAACACTCTACCACTGAGCCACCTTCCCAGCCCCTGTTGGACTTTCCTGCCTGGGATGGCTTTGAACTGTGATCCTAAGTTCACACTGGTGCGTGGCAAACTCTGAGCATTTTTTGCTCAAGGCTAGTACTCTACCATTTGAACCACAGCTCCACTTCTGAGTTTTTGGTGGTTAACTGGAGATAAGAGTCTCACAGGAAAAAAAAAAATCTCACAGAAAAGCTAAGCTCCTGCCTATAATCCTAGTTACTCAGGAAGCTGAGATCTGACGGATTGAGGGTTGAAGCCAGCTGGAACAGGAAAGCTCATGAGACTCTTACCTCTAATTAATTACAGAAAAAGCTGGAAGTGGCGCTGTGGCTCAAGTGGTAGAGGGCTAGCCTTGAGCAAAAGGAGCTCAGGGACAGCACCCAGGCTGAGTTTAAGCTCCACGACCAGCAAAACAACAACAATGCCAGGTGCCGTTAGCTTGTGCTTGTAATCCTAGCTACTTAGGAGGCTGAGATCTGAGGATCACAGTTTAAAGCCAGCTGAGGCAGAAAAGTCCATGAGACTCATCTCCAATTAACCACCAGAAAACTGGAAGTGTTGCTGTGGCTCAAGTGGTAGAGAGCTCACCTTGAGCTGAAGAGCTGAGGGATGGTGCTCAGGCCCCAAGTTCAAGCCCCACGACTGAAAAACAAAAAACAACCCCAAACCCACAACATCACCACCTCAGTTTCCTGTCAGGGCTGGCTTGGAGCTGTGATCCTCAGATCTCTGCCTCTTCAGCAGCTGGTATTACAGGTGTGAGCCACCCAGGCTTCACCCAGCCAAGCTGACTTTTTGCCACCAGACATCTATCTACCTCAGCAATGGAGGGGAAGGGGGGCTGGTTCTCTGTATCGTTCCCCCGCTGTCACCAAATTAGTTTGCTTTAAGCCCCAAATACCAACGTCGCCTACCCTCCTGACCTTCGGGTGCTGGGGAGCCTGAGGCCAGAGTTCCACCATCCTCCTCTCGCCAGACCCCTGCAGTGGCAACAGGTGCACCGGATGGGGATCATGGGGGCGGGACCTACCTGGGACACGCCTCCGGATGCCTAGGGCCGTGGGCATGGGCCCCGCCCCCGCGGATCAGACCCTCATCCCCCTGGCCCCGCCCCCAGGTCATGAGACCTACCCCCCCACAGCCCAGAGCCCCGCCCCCACGATCCAGGGCCTGCCCCCACGGTCTTGGGCTCCTCCCCCAGGCCCAGGGCTCCGCCCCGAGACCCAGAGCCCCGCCCCCGCGGCCCAGGGCTCCGCCCCCGCGGTGTCACCGCCCCTCGGCGGCCTGGAGCTGAGAGATCTGGACGCAGCCGTGGAAGCGGCGGAAACGAGGACGACCCGGGGAGGAGCCGAGGCCGAGCAGCGCGGACCTGAAGCGCCCCCGGCTCGCGTCCCGCGCCCCTCGGCCCGCGTAGACATGAGCGCCCGGCGGCCCG
>NW_012267222.1:19192742-19201341 GCF_000151885.1 Dipodomys ordii
CCACGCCCCGCCACGGCAAGCAGAGGTCCCGAAGAAGGCGCCCCTCGGCGCCCTCGCACCCCGAGCTCCTCATTCCATCCCTGTCCTTAGGGCACAGCGAGGGGCAGAAACGTTGCCCCCTCCCCCCCGCATCCCAGGGCCTTTCTCTTTGTCTCTGACCCGGTACCCTTGGCTGTCACCAAGGCGGTACCAAGGAGCCGCAGCGACTGGGGGGGGGGCGGGGGTCAGGTCGTCCAGGAGGCCGGACCTGACACGGGGGACCTTGATTTCCCTCCTGAGCAACATTTTGGTAACGAGATCTCCTGGCAGCCCTTCCACCTTGGGCTCTTCACCCACTGTGAGGCCGGGGCTGGGGCTGGGAGTGTGGGCTCAGGCTCAAGCTCTGAAGGCTTGGCACCAACCACAAGGTCTTGGTGGGGGGAGGGACAATCTGCCACGCGCCTATCACTCCCAATAGCTTAACTCAGGTGTGGACAGATGAACCCACCTGGGCAGGGATGCTGAGCAGATCCTAACAGGGACCTCAGTATTGTAAGAGTGCTGAGGGAGGAGCACCCCTTCCCTGTCCTCTAGAGACTCTGGGGGGGGGGGACTCTGCTCTCTAAGAAAGGGCATTTTGGGAAATGTCTTTCTGGAAGGTGTCAGAAGTGGGGTCCTGGGTGGAGGGCAAGGAGCAGGGGGTCAGGCTGTGTGCGGTTTGGATGTCTCCTTCACTAAGCTGATCTTAACCACGATGCAGACCATGTGCCCAGAGCATCAAGAGGCCATGTCCACTAGGAGCAATCCAGCACAGCACCCTGTCTGAGTGGACTGCGGCTGTGCAGGAGGGCAGGGCAGTGTCTAGAGTGGCTGAGGGTCTGTGGAAGGCCCCAGTGCTCAGCATCTGTGGTGTCAGAAACACCCAAAGGCTTTGGGCAGCCTCTGGTGGGGTCAGCTCAGGTTGTGGGGACTTGATGCTTCCTTAGGGACCATTCCCCTTCCCTCTCACCTGGCCATCCCATGCCAGGGGACCCACTCCCAAGTGCGCTGACCTGTAACCCACCAAGCATAAGACAGGCCAAAGAGGAAGGGCTGACTGCCAGGTCCCACTGCAAGGCCAGGACCTAAGTCCTCTGTCTCCTACCTGGTGCTCCTTCCATGTCTGGTGCTCTACTACTTGAGCCACTTCTGGATTTTTTATTTTTAATTGTGAAAGTAGGAGTGTCATGGACTTTCCTGCCCAGACTAGCCTTTGAACTGCGATCCTCACCTCTCAGCTTCCTGAGTAACTAGGATTACCGGTGTGAGCCACCAGTATCCAGCTTGTCAGGGCTGTTTGAGGTCATATTGCCTCTCTCCTCTTCCTTCTGCAGTTTGGGCTTCTTAGTGTCACCCCAGATCTAGGTGGGTCTGTTTCTCTCCTAAGAGGGTGGGGCCCCTGAAGTCCCAGCATTCACCCAGGCAAGCTGGGTGGAGGGAAAAGCTAATATGTAGAAGAAGAAGAATGTTCCAGAAGCTGGGGAGGGGACTGACCCACCTACCAGAGGCCATCCACTCCTCTAATTATCTCTAATGCTATTTGAGTGCTTACAATTTACCAGGTGTTAGTCTGAGAAATTTAGGTATAGAAAGCTAATAGATTATATACTATCATAGTCTTCATTTCAAAAATGAGGAAACAGGCAGAATGCAGTTCAGTGACTTTTCCCTGGGCCACATAGCTAGGTAACAGCAAAGCCAGGATTTCAACCCTGGCATGCTGACTCCATAACCTAGGTCCCCTAGTCTCAACACCACAAAGGGAGCCCTCAGCTCCACTGCCTGAATCCCACTTGCTCTCTACATCTGCACCAGGTGTTAATAACAGTCCCTGCGTGGCAAGGACTTGTCTGAGCCAGGGCCCTAGTCATAGTCTGAAGAGAAGGCCGGGGACTGTGAGTCTTGACCTGGTAGTAGTGTGACATGGAACTTGGAGACTGTACCTACCTAGGGCTGCCTAGCACAACTTCCCTGACCCTCAACTTCAGGCCATACGGGGTGTGTGTGTGGGGAGACTCCATCTAGCAGTTAGCTTCTGCTTCTGCCTAGTAGACTGAGAGACCATGAGGGCTGGGCCTGCCTGGAGCTGGCCACCAGGGGTTCAAATCCCTGCTCTACCATTCCCCCAGCTGCATGACCTCTACCAACCACTTAACCTTGTATATGAGCCTCAGTCCTCTCTTCTGAGATGCCAATAGGATTGCACTGGTGGCTCACGCCTGTAATCCCAGCTACTCGGGAGGCTGAGATCTGATGATTGGGGTTTGAAGCCAGTCCATGAGATGCTTATCTCCAATCAACTGCCAAAAAGCAGGTTGTGGATCTGTGGATCAAGTGGCAGAGTGTCAGCCTTGAGCAAAAAAGCCAAGTGAGAGGACAAGGCCCTGAGTTCAAGCCTTGTATTAGGACACACACACACACATACACACACAATCATAGGATGGTGTGTGTGTGGAGGGGAAGCAGATAGGGAATTCAGTGGCTTGATTCATGCAAAGCATCCAGTATCTGCTATACCACCAGCATCCGTTAGCTATTCATTAGCTATTCTCATTTGTAATTCGTATTATTAGTTTCCATGTAGACACGGACACAGGTCCAGACCTTCTTGGCTGGAAAGGGAGCTTGGAGCCCCTCCTGCCCGCCTGCGGAAGGGGTAGGTAGCAGGCACTTGTACCAAGGCCAGCGGAAATGTGATTGGGACCAGATTAAGGCACCAAACGCTGTCATAGCCAGGAGCTATTTTGCGTTCATTATCTATTTTTAAGCTGTCATTTGTTGGGAGCTTACCCCGAGCCAGGCTGGGCTGAGCCTTTGCTCTCCTGACCTAGTTAGTTCTGCTTCAACTCTAGGATGGAAGTGGGCTCAGAGAGGGGCAGAGCCTCATCTCAGGTCACCAGCCAGAGAATGCAGAGGCAGACTGGAATCCAGGCCTTTGGGATTTAGGGCTGAATGGGAAACCTGTGCCCTTTGCTTTCTTGTGTCCCCCCCACACAGAGAGGTACTCTCAGTCTCTGTGCATGGCCAGAGCTCCAGGACAATTTTCTGGAATAATTCAAGGGGCTTTTTTTTTTTTGCAGGGGGCGGGGGCTGGTCCTGGGACTTGAACTCAGGTCCTACATCCTGTCCCTGAGTTTTTGTGTTCAAAAGATAGCACTCTAACCAGTTGAGCTACAGCTCCACTTCTGGCTTTTTGGTGGTTAATTGGAGATAAGAGTATCACAGACTTTTTTTTACTGAGGCTGGCTTCAAACTGCAGTCCTCAGATCTCAGCCTCCTGAGTAGCTGGGATTACAGGCATGAGCCACTAGTACCTGGCTTTCAATGGGCTTTTGTTTGGCCTGGGGACCACAGATGGTGGCAATGGATGTGGAAGGGAGAGGAACTGAACGTCCTCCCCTTCTCTCCAGCTCCAAGTCTTGCTGCCCAGCCTCTGCCCTTGGTACCGTGGCCTCTGCCTGTCACTTCCTGCCCCAGTTCTATCCTCCAGACCAGGCCGGCCCTGGCAATCTCTAATGCTGTAAGCACTGAGGATCATAAGAGCAGAAACTGTAGGCTAAGATTTCCTTCTGGAAGCTCAGATACTTTCAGGGCCTCGGTTTCCCCATCTGCAAAGTAGGTGTCATAATGCTTAGGGTGAGAGACAAGAGAGGGTAAGCAGTCCTAGGACAGACAGCAGACTTCTGTAGGCCACCTTTGGTCCATTAGGGCCACTATTATTAGGGCTGCTACAATTGAGGGTAACCCGGGAAGGCTGCCTGGAGGCAGTAAGGTTAGAGAAGTATGTTCAAAGAGATTGGGCCCTAGAATGGCAAAGGGAGTCGGAAGGAGCTGGGTGTGGAAGGGACATCCCAGCCAGCGATGGCTCAGGTGACGTGAATGCCCAGGGTGGGGGGCACTGGGCCCATTGGAAACGAGGCCTCTGTCAAGTTCTGTGGGCTGCTTCAGGGGCACTGAGTCACTAGGCAGAGACCAAACCTCCCCTCAGGCCATGGCCTCTCTCTTTAGGGCTCCCGGGGCAGGCTCCAGCCTGGGGAAGGACAGAGCAATGGCTGATGGGTCTGTTCCATCCTCCAGGAAGAGACTCGGAGGGAGGGGAAGGCGCGGCCCTGCCTGGGGAGTGAGGCTCAGCCAGGGACCAACAGTGATGTGTGCGGACCAAGCTCCACGCAGGCCTGGCATGCAGCTGCTCAGTGGCCCAGGCCTGGGAAGCGGTGGCAGTGACCCCGTGCCCCAGGGCCCCAGGGGCTTGGGGAGTGTGGAGGAGGCCGGACTGCCAGTGAGGATGTACAAGCAGCCGTGGACCCAGCGTGCTGTGTAGTTGTAAGACCTTTGCCCTCTCTGGGCTACTGGGGAAGAGTGGGAAGACCTGGTCCTCCTTGCCCTCCCTCTGCCTGGAACTCTGCTCCCAAAGGGCCGCAGGTGTGCTCCCTTGCTCTTGGGGAGACACACTGGGGATGGATAACTATGGTGACTAGGGCTGGGACCCAGAGCCCTATGGACCAGCTCAGGGATCTGGATGGCCCTGCGGTGGGTGAGAGCAGCCTGAGGCACCTTGGGGACAAGCAGAGACCAAGATGGAAACTTTTTGCAGCAAGACAGGGTTAGGTTAGACATCAGAAGGAACCGAAAGGGGAGTTTAGGGTATAAATCGGATTGAGAAGCTTGCACAGGAAGGCAAAAGGCACCCTTGGCACACAGAGGGGGTGCTCTGATTGAACACAGGGGACCTCTGATTGGTACCTTTCTCCTTGAAGGGTCAAGATGCCCTCTTCTCGTTGTCATAACAACCAGGGGCCCCTCACTGCTATGGTCAGAGGAAGAGGGAGTAGGATCAGGCCCAGAAAGGGGCTCAGCCCTTCAGAAAGAAAAGAGTGTCCCCACAGCTCTCTTGGGAGGGGGTCTGCCACCAAGGCACGAGCTAGCTCTCCCCCCTCACCCCTAGCCTCCACCCTCCATGAGACTGTGTTTTTCCAGTTGCCAGTGGCGGTGACGTGGCTCGGTCCCAGCTGGGCTGAGCGCAGCCTGTGATTTCACCCTGGCTGGTTCATTACCTGATGTCTCCATGGCAACCTGTCTGTGACATCAAGGGGCTGAAGTCCTCTGAGGGAGACAGGCAACTTTGGCTGAGGCACCTAGTAACCCCAGACGGGTGATGCCCAGAGCCAGGGGGCCGGGGGCCGCCCCATCTCAGGGGACAGCCCCGCCCAAGCCGGGGCCCTGGGGGCCTTGGTATCACCTGCCACCTCAGTGCCAGCTTTGCTCCCTTCCCAGTCCACCTCCTCTGTGCTTGGCAGCTTCCTGGGTGGCCAGGAGCACTAGCTAGCCCTTCTCAGAATTCCCAGCCCCAGCCTGAAGCCAACCTTAGGTTTGCACAACATACAGAATTCCTGGAAGCTTTAAAAGTGAAGTGCATGGGCTGCCTGTGGCTCACACCTGTAATCCTAGCTACTCGGGAGGTTAAGATCTGAGGATGATAGTGCAAAGCCAGCTTAGGCAGAAAAGTCTGTGATACTCTTATCTCCAGTTAATCACCAAAAAGCTAGAAGTAGAGCTGTGGCTCAACTGGTAAAGTACTACCCTTGAAAAACAACAGCAACAAAACCCAAAACTCAGTGATAGGGTCCAGGCCCAGAGTTCAAGTCCCAGGTCTGGCACACACACACACACACACACACACACACACACACCTCTTTTTTCTTTGGAATAGGGTCTCACCATGTAGCCCAGGCTAGCCTGAAACTCTCTCTCCTCCTGCCTCAGCCTCCATAAGGCTGGGATTATAGACATACACTACTGCACTCAAACACACCTTTCAAACTTTTTTGGCTGGGTCTATAGGAATAAATACATTGTGCGGCGTAAGGGCTGCATAAGTGACGGAGGATCTACTTAGCAAGTGCAAAACCCTGTGTTCAAATCCCAGTACTGCCAAAACTAGAGAAAAATCTTGACCCAGAAACATTATGACCCAGAAAAATCTTCTCTGGGGCTTGAACCCAGGGTCAGCTTTTTGTTCAAGGTGGGCATTCTCCCACTTGAGCCACAGCTCCACTTCTGGCTTTTTGATGGTTTATTGGCGATAAGAGTCTCATGGACTTTTCTGCCTGGGCTGGCTCCAAACCATGATCCCCCGATGTCAGCCTCCTGCATCGCTAGGCTGACAGATGTGAGTCACTGGTGTCTAGTGTAGAAAAATCTTACCGTTCATGTGCGCACATTCACGTGATAGGCATGTAGCTTAACAGAAGTTCTGCAAAGCACTGGGTAACCCACCTGCCATGCTCTCCCGTGGGCTCCAGTTCTTCTTCAAACCCCTTTGGAGGTGCTGAGGTTTCAGCTCAGGGCTTTACACTTTCAAAGCAGGTGCTCTATCCCTTGGGTCACACTTTCATCTGTTCATTTCAGAGTAAATGAGATCAATGGCCTGCGTCACTGAAGCCCAGACTAGCGCAGGCCACACAAGGCTTAGGCCTCAGGGTCCACAGAGTCCTCTGTTCTGATCTCTTCTGCTGGTGTTTCTGGTAGGCAGGGGAGGCCAACCTTGACCCTGCCTTCCTTATCTCCAGTTCTCTCTCATACAGCCCTGCCTCACCCACCATAGCTCAGGCTGGTCTGTCCCTCCTTCCCTCCTTCCCTCCCTTCCTTCCTTCTCGCCCCTCTCTCTTTCCTTCTTTCTCTCTCCCTCCCTCCCTCCCCCACCCTGGTCCCGGGGCTTGAACTCAGAGCCTAGGCACTGTCCCTCAGCTGCTTTTACTCAAAGCTAACACTCTATCACTTGAGCCACAGTGCCACTTCCAGCTTTTTTCTGTGTATGTGGTACTGGGGAATCAAACCCAGGGCTTCATGCATGCTAGGCAAGCACCCTACCACTAAGCCACATCCCCAGCCTGCCTACCTGCCTTTCTTTTCTTCCTTTTTCTTTTCTTTTCTTTCCTTTCCCATCATGGGGCCTGAATTCAGGGCCTAGGTGCTGTTCCTTTTGCACAAGGCTAGCACCCTACCACTTTGAGCTACAGCTCCACCTCTTGTTTTCTGGTGATTCATTGGAGATAAGAGTCTCATGGACTTTCCTGCTCCAGCTGGCTTTGAACCATGATCCTCAGATCTCAGCCTCCTGAGTAGCCAGGATGACAGGCGTGAGCCACTGGCACCTGGCTCAGAACCTTTTTTAAATTTTGTTTTGTTTTTATTGTTTTGGTGTTTCTGGGTTTGAACTCAGGGCCTCACACTTGCTCAGCTAGTGCTCTACTGGTTAAGTCATTGCCACCACCAATCCTTTTGCTCTGGTTGATTTTGAGATAAGATCTTGCTTTTTGCCCAGACCTTATTTCTACTGTGGTGGGATTACAGGCATTTGCTATGGTGCTCCAGCATGTTCTGTTGAGATTGGGGTACTGAGAACTTTCTGTCCTCAAACCACGATCCTCCTGGTTTCAGCCTCCAAAGTCACTAAGGTTAGGGGTATGAGCTACTGCACTTATATGCACTTAGCTCCTTCTGATCGCTTCTGTGTACTAAACCCAGTGCAGTTTGGCTGAAACCTTTACCTGGCATCCAGATCAGTGCTTGCCTTGCCCCCCACTCTTTCCCTCCCCCTGTCCCCCTTCCCCCAGGCAGGAGTTGACTGCATTGAGGGTCACATTCTGGGTGGTTCTGCTGACTCACTGCCCTGTAGACACCCCCTCTCCTCCGGCATGTGGGGTCTGGCGTGAACCACAGAGAGGAAGAGCCAAGACAGTTTTATTTCTCTGGAGCTCTAACTGTGCCTGGCTGGCAGAAAGGTTCCCTATATGGCAGAAGTCCAAATATTCTTACCTTCCTCCTTAAAGGGTACCTAGTACATTCTGGGCCTACGACTAGTGAGCGGCAGACACCATATGCCGTGTGCTAGGTGTTGTGCAGAGCGATGCAGCTGAGGGTCAGGGCATGTTAAACAAGAGGGTTGTTGGGGAGATCATGTTGATGATAGCACTTGAACAGACCTGAATGGAGCAAGAGGGGGAACCTGCAGCCATCTGGGAGGAGAGAATCCTACAGGATGGGAGAGGACAACAAGTGCAAAGGTCCTGAGACAGCAGGGTACCAGAAGTGTGATCAGTGTAGCCAGACTGGAGAACTGGAGAGTGGGAGATCTATCTGGAAGAGCTGGCCCTCTGGGCTAGCAGGGGTGAGTTCTGCCCATCCATGAACATGGGATGTCTTTGCACTTTTTGCTGTGACTTCTTCAAGGTCTTCCTTCATCATTTTGTATTTTTCAATTGCAGCAATTACTTTCTTGGTTACAGTTTCTACTGGTACTGTGATTATCATTATGTTTTGTAGCCATTTTGAATAGGTTTGCTTTCTTGGTTTCTTAGCAAGAGTTTTTTGTTTTCTTCTCCCTCCCTTCTCTCCTTCCTTCCTTTCTTCTTTTCTTTCTTTTTTTCCCTAGTCATTCTGGGAACTGGACCCAAGACTTCCTTTTTTTTTTTTTTTGGTCGGTCGTGGGGCTTGAACTTTGGGCCTGGGCGCTGTCCCTCAGCTCTTCAGCTCAAGGTGAGCGCTCTACCACTTGAGCTACAGCGCCACTTCCGGTTTT
>NW_012267222.1:19202391-19206475 GCF_000151885.1 Dipodomys ordii
TTTATTCCTACCTTGTAGCTCCAATTAGGTCTGAGCTTTTCTAACCGTCTGCCATCATTCTTGTTTCCAGATCTGTTCACAAGTGCCCACAAGGACTGCCCTGTGCCCCAGGGCTCGGAGCTCCTGAGCCCCCACCTGCCCTCCAGCTGCCCACCAGCCTTCCCGCCAGACCATGTCGCTGGCAAGGTGACTGCTCACTTATCACCCCTCCTCCTGCCGTCCCCTGGGCCTGACTTGTCCCCAGCTTTTCCCCGTAAGAAACAGGAGCTATTCCAACCTCCTCTCATTCCTGCTACGCTCAGGATGTATCAGGAAGATAGAGGAGGTGGAGGGGGTAGTGCTGGATTTGGTGTTCAGCAGGTGAGAGTCTGCATTAGGTTGGGCATCTAGGAGCAGGCTGGGCTTGGTTAAAAAACACAATCTCTCCCTGCAGGGCTTCCCAGACACTCTGACTGGGTTTGTCCAGCGGCCCCTGGCCCTGAGCAGGAGGCAGCTCCCTCCCCAGGGAGAGCGATAGGACTGGGTATGCCATTCAGTTCCAGGAGATGCGGAAGGCTCTTCCAGGGGCCCCCATCCCGATGGACAGTTCCTACCCTTGGCCACGGGTGCTGGCCCAAACCCACCAGTTGATACATTGCTTTTTTATTTTTATTTTTTTTTGTGTGTGTATGTGCTGGGCTTAGAGTTTGAACTCAGGGCCTGGGCACCGTCCCTAGGTTTCTTTTTGCTCAAAGCTAGTGCTCTACCAGTGAGCCACAGCTCCACTCCTGTCCTTTTGCTGATTAATTGGAGATAAGATTCTCATAGACTTTCCTGCCTCAGCTAGCTTTGAACCACGATCTCAGGTCTCAGCTTCCTGAGTAGCTAGGATGGTAGGCATGAGCCACTGGCACCCAGCTTGATGTAGTACCTTGTAAAGCCATATACCCCAGGATCACTCTGCTGGGCATTCTGCCTGCACCATATAGTTTATAGTTTATGTGTCACCCTCCTGTGAGGCTGATGTCACTGTCACCTCCCTCAGAGGGTGAAGCTGACACCCTGAGACAACCGAGTAGGAGATGAAGTCAGCACTCAATTGGTGAGGTCTGATTTAGCCCTGTGTCCGGTGTTGCTGCTCCCTCCTGGCTTCCCCACATGCCAGGGGCGGCAGGACATGACCCATGAGTGGGAGACCCTGCCCTCTCAGGGCACCCGAGGCCTGACCCAGGGCATCCTAGGGCCTCCA
The DNA here is from genome assembly GCF_000151885.1 of Dipodomys ordii. NCBI lineage: Eukaryota > Metazoa > Chordata > Mammalia > Rodentia > Heteromyidae > Dipodomys > Dipodomys ordii. Next base: position 19,203,620 of record NW_012267222.1, read on the forward strand.
GGACTCCGCCATTGCTGGCACAGTGAGCCGGCCCTGCCTGACCCCCTTTCTCCTCTTGCTTTAGGACAAACAGATGGAGTTCTGTTGGGACCCCTGGCAGGTCAGTGCACTTACTGTCCCTGTTTTGGCCAGTCCAGATGGCACCACTGCTTCTCCCTCTACTGTGCCCAGGCCCACAGTCCTGCCAGCCCTGGGGGAGGGGTCTGGGGAGAGAGTAGGCTCTCTTGGCTTTCCCTGCCCTGTTCCTGCCCACCACCCAAGGGCTCCGGGTGCTGGCAATGGCCATGCATGGGGGGTATCGGCGCCTGGCTGGGCCTCCTGCTTACCCTGCCCCTCCTTTCCTACAGAGGTGCTTCCAGACCACCAACGGCTACCTGTCGAGCTCCAGAGCCTGTTCCAGCAACTACAGCGTGGCAGCCCTGGCCACCTCGTCCCTTGTGGGTAGGTGCTCACTGTCCCTCTCTCACTCCTGGATTTTCCCCACTCCATCTCTGACCCTCAGTTAGGAGAATGGTCAGCCTGATTTCTTTTCTTTTTTCTTTTCTTTGAGCTGGTTCTGGGACTTGAACTCAGGGCCTGGGTGCTGTTCCTGAGCTTTTGTAGGCTAGTGCTCTACCACCTGAGTCACAGCTCCACTTATGATTTTTTTCTTGCCTGTCATGAGGCTTGAACTCAGGGCCTGTGCACTGTCCCTGAGCTCTTTTCTGATCAAGGCTAGTGCTCTACCACAGCCCCACTTCTGATTTTCTGGTAGTTTGTTGGAGATAAGAATCTCATGGACTCTCCTGCCCAGGCTGGCTTTGAACCGCGATCCTCAGATCTCAGCCTCCTGAGTAGCTGGGGTTACAGGCGTGAGCCACCCGTGCGCAGCTTGGCTTTTTGGTGGTCAGTTGGCATAAGAGTCTCATGGACTTTCCTGCCCTGGCTGGCTCCAAACCAAGATTCTCAGATTTCAGCCTCTGGAATGGCTAAGTTTACAGGTGTGAGCCACAGGCACCTGGTAGATTCAACTGTCTCTAAATGCTTGACTCTAGACTGGGGTCTGGTATGACTGATGTCTGGGTTCCTGCTCCTGGGGATTATGTTTCTGGATTCTCAAGAACCTCTGAGGATCTGGAGTGTTCAGATGGTCTGGGGTGTCTGTCTGTCTGTGTGGTCTCGCTACCTCTCTGACCCCTGTGTCACCCCGCCCTCCCCCCCAATCATCCCTAGAAGCTGAGGAGGGAATTGTGCATTGAGGGACTGCTTTGCAGGCCCCATAAGGACTGTGAGGCAGGGGTGAGGGACACAGGGACACGGCTCAGCCACGATGAGGAATACGTCCCTGCCCCAAACCGCCCGGGCACTGCAGCAGGACTTACACACAGAACTGATGGCTGGACTTGATCTTGCCCTGTTGTTCATCCTTGGCTGCCCCTGAAGAGACCTGCCACCCTGAGAGCATTTCTGTATGGCGGTGCCCAAAGCTGGGGTATTTGTCCAGAGAAGGGTGCAGGTGGGAGCTGAGAATAGCGTAGCTGGGACAGCGGTGGGGTGGGTCTCCAGGCCGGGAGAGAGGGTTGGGCCTCTGCTCCCCATTGTCCCACCCAAGCACCCAGCCCACCAGCCATTACCCAGAGCTTTGCCCCACCCATCTCAGACTTCCAAGTTCCCAGAGACACACACCTGCCTGCCACCTTGAAGGGTCCCAAGAGATAGCACTTCCTTTGCAATCCAAAAAATCTGATGCCTACGCCCCAGCTTGAAGATGAAGATTCCCCTTTGCCCTCCCCGGCCCCACCATGCTCCCTGCCTCTTCCCTGTCTCTGATACCTCCTCTGTCTTCCGTGTTCCGGTGTTGTCACCAAACCCCCACTCCTCCACGCCTCATGCCCACATGGCTCAGGGACCCCAGGCTGCCTGATCTGAATTCTCAGCCTTAGTGGATAAAGATGCTAGACTTTCCCTGCAACCCCATTGGCACTTTGCACATCCAGAGACCCCGCCCCTTCCTTCCCTCTGTCCAGCCCTTCCTTATCTCTTGTTGGGGGTCATTGACATTCCCTTCTTTCTCTCTCTCTCTTGATCCGTTATCCTCCAATTGGGACACTCTTCCTAAGTGGCAGGGTTACCCTGCCTCTCCCTGTACCTGTGGCACTCCGTGACTTCCAGGACATCTGACAGGAAGGGAGGGAGGGGTGTGGCTGATTGAGGAAGAACCCCCCCCCGTGGGCACCAATGTCCCTGGCAGGACTTTGGCAGAGACTGGGCGTGTGGAGTTCTCAATAGGAACATAAACTTGGGAGGGCACAGGGCCGGACGTGGGCATGGACAGTGCAGGCTGCTGGGTTGTGTGTGGCATAGCGGCGCAGGGCATTCACTGGGGTGCATGTGTGAATGTGGGTGCAGACCACAGGGTGGGACTGAGCTCTGGGAGTGAGAGGCGGTGGGGGTGGGGGGCCCTACACTGGGCTCTCTGCTGGGATGGCCAACCCAGGCCCTCTGTGCCGCCAGGGGTGGTGCAGAGCATCAAGGACCACATCACGAAGCCCACGGCCATGGCCCGGGGCCGCGTGGCCCATCTCATCGAGTGGAAGGGCTGGAGTGCCCAGCGGTCAGACTGGGCGCTGTCCCCCGCTGAGGACGAGCGCTACTGCTGCCTCCCGGACGAGCTGCGTGAGGCCCACTTTGCTGCAGGTCAGTGGGGGCAGGCGGGCACAGGCCGGGCTCCGCAGAGGTGAAGCTGGGGGCAGGCGGGCACAGGCCGGGCTCCGCAGGGGTCAAGCTGGGGGCAGGCGGGCACAGGCCGGGCTCCGCAGGGGTGAAGCTGGGGGCAGGCGGGCACAGGCCGGGCTCCGCAGGGGTGAAGCTGGGGGC
>NW_012267222.1:19206525-19211172 GCF_000151885.1 Dipodomys ordii
TGAAGCTGGGGGCAGGCGGGCACAGGCCGGGCTCCGCAGGGGTGAAGCTGGGGGCAGGCGGGCACAGGCCGGGCTCCGCAGGGGTGAAGCTGGGGGCAGGCGGGCACAGGCCGGGCTCTGCAGGGGTGAAGCTGGGGGCAGGCGGGCACAGGCCGGGCTCCGCAGGGGTGAAGCTGGGGGCAGGCGGGTACAGGCCAGGCTCCGCAGGGGTCAAGCTGGGGGCAGGCGGGCACAGGCCGGGCTCCGCAGGGGTCAAGCTGGGGGCAGGCGGGCACAGGCCGGGCTCTGCAGGGGTCAAGCTGGGGGCAGGCGGGCACAGGCCAGGCTCCGCAGGTCAGTGGGGGCAGGCGGGCACAGGCCGGGCTCCGCAGGGGTGAAGCTGGGGGCAGGCGGGCACAGGCCAGGCTCCGCAGGGGTGAAGCTGGGGGCAGGCGGGCACAGGCCGGGCTCCGCAGGGGTCAAGCTGGGGGCAGGCGGGCACAGGCTAGGCTCCGCAGGGGTGAAGCTGGGGGCAGGCGGGCACAGGCCGGGCTCCGCAGGGGTGAAGCTGGGGGCAGGCGGGCACAGGCCGGGCTCCGCAGGGGTGAAGCTGGGGCCTCGGGCCCCACATCGTGCTGTCTGATGCCATGGGTTGGATGGAGCATGCAGTAAGCTCTTTGACCGCTGAGGCAGGACGGCCTCATGTCCCCTAGGGGTCGCTGAACAGTTTGCCATCACAGAGGCCACTCTGAGCGCCTGGTCATCACTGGACGACGAGGAACTGCACCCTGAAAACAGCCCCCCGGATGCCCTCCAGCTCCAAGGTATAGCTCGGAACACCAGCGTGGGGTGGGCAAAGCAAAGGGGCTGAGTATCTGCCCCAGCCTCAGTTTCTTCTGTGAGATGGGTCCTGCGGATCATAGCCCTGTCTGGTGCCCCGAGCAGTGGCCCCGGAGGATTTGTCCTGGGGGCCTGACGATGCCAGAGCAGCCCTTGGCTTCCTTCAATCTCTGAACACTCCATCCTTCACCCTCTAACCCATGACCCTTGCTCCCCACTCCACGGCCTGCCCCCTCCTCCCATCCCCTTCTTGCCTTCAAAGCTGATCTATATGATACCCCCAAGAAGCAGTCCGTTGTCTCTACTAGGGAAGTAGAGGCATTGTGGGGTTCAGAAACTCGACCCAGCCTGGGCTTGGGGCTCATCACCAGGTGCAGCAGCCACCTGTCTAGAGCCCAGCGGTTCTGGGGGTGACCCTAGGGTCTTGAGTACTTTACCTCACTTGATTGTGCCTCCGACCGGAGGGGAGCAGTGCCAGAGGTCTGGGGGTCACATGTCCTTTGTCCCAATTCTCAGAGTACAGCCTGCTCTTCACTCCCCCACCCCCCTGCCATCGGGAGAAAATGTCTCAGAGAGGTTCAGTGACTTGCCAGGGAGTTGCACAGCTCAGCAGTGGTAAAACAGGACTCCGACCCCAGGCCCCCCATTTGGTTTTCCATTTCTCTCCCCCCTCCCCCCTTTATTTGGTTTTCCAGATCTGGAGAGCATCTACCTTCAAGACAGCCTGCTGAGTGGCCCCTCGCAGGACGACAGCCTCCTGGCCTTCTCCCCCGGCCTCTCCCCTCACAGCTGGCCCTCCCCTGAGGAGCCTCCCATGGCAGCTGCCGGCGCCCAGCCCCCCAGCCCGGCCCCACATCGACGGCGGCTGCCAGGGGGCCCGGGGCCCGAAGGGGGGACGCACCTGCAGGGCTCCCTACCCTCCATGGACAGCGGCTCCCTCTCAGAGGAGGAGGACGATGTGTTTTACAACTGAAGCCGGGCCCGGCCGGATCCCCTGCTCCTGGCAGAAGTCCAGCTGGACGGGGACCACCTTGGCTCTAGCAACCAGCATCATTAAACCCCTCAGAGACAGCATGGATTGGGTCATTACAGGGCTGAGGCTGGCAGCACTTGTGGGTCTCTCTGGGCCTCTGTGGAGCTTCGCCCCTGCGGTGGGAACCATAATTGCCCTTCTCCCCCTGGGGTTTCTGCCCTCCACCAGCTCAAGGACTCTCAGCTGGCCCCAGGGGGGAGCAGGGAACTGACAGCCAGGCCCCCAGGCAGACAACCAAGCAAGATGGGGAGATCTATTTGGAGTGGCACCCAGAGACCTGACCTTCCCCAGTCATACTCGCCCCGCTGGTGTTGTGGCTACCTCTTCTGGTAGCTGAGTGCAGTTCTCTGGCCCTTTTCACTCTCTGGAGGGACCATCTGTCCCCCACTTCCCATGTGACCCCCTGCTCCTCACACCCTCACCCCATTAATCCCCTCAAGGTTCTCTGGTGACATTAAAGTGGAGGATCTACCCTGTGTGACCTCGGCCTGGACTCCGGGGAGGGCGTGGACTGGGCAGAACCTCTGCAGGGAGGGAGGATTCGACCCCTAACCCACAAAGCCAAGAGAGACCCCATGAAGGACGCTCAGGGCCTGTGGAACCCCAAAGCAGCCAGCCACGGAACCCCATTCTATCAACCTTGTCACAGCCAAGGAGACGGGTGCTGGGGGCAGGAACTGTGCGGCAGGATCATGTGAGACGAGGTCAGACATCAGAAGGCCCACCTGTAGAACATTCCCCCCCCCGCCCCCCACAGCTCCCTGCCAGGGAGTGAGGACTGAGCTGCGGATGAAGGACCAGGTCTGCCTTGCCCTTGTGAGCACCCGGCGCAGCCTGCAGGCAGGCTAGGGATGAACAGCAGCTCTGGGCATCAGCTTTATTTTGCTCAGGAGCATCTGCCTGGGAACATGGGTGCCGGCACTTGGCGCTGACACGTACCAATCTCTTCATTCATGAATGGGGCCAGGCAGTGGGTATCCTCCATTTCTTCTCCAACTCCCACTCCTTGCTGCATCCAGGGTGGGGTTTGGCTTTCTAGGCAACAGCCGCTGGCCCCAGGATGGGACAGAAGGGCTAGAGAAGAGCTGCCAGCTCCCCTGTACAGTGGGGAGGGGCTGGGGCAGGTGATGACGGGTGGTGGCATCTAGGGAGAGGCAGGGGCCCTGTCCAGCCCCAGGCAGCTGCGCACCTGCTCTCACTGACCAGGCCGGCTCACTTGGGGGCTGGTGGGTTGGTCAGGGTGGAAATCGCTTTCTTTAACTGCAACAGAGAATAAAAGGGGTTGGGAGGAAGGATTCTGACTTTGGAGGCCCCCCTAGGGTGGATGTTGGGGTGGATGGTAGAGCCAGTGCCTCCCCATTGCATCATGGGGTCACTGAGCCCGGAGAGCAGAGGCTCCTAGGGGTCCCCAGACCCAGTGGTCACTCGGGTCCCAGCTGTGAGGTTCATCAGAGTCCTCAGAGGCTCTCAAGCTTAGGTTGGGAGAAGTCCCCCCACCTCCTCTGCCTCACCCTCCCTGAGAATCCCATACCTCCTCCCAGGTCACGGCGCCCACAGCTCTGCCCCGCGATGTCACATAGAGCAACTGCAGGTTCAACAGCTCAAACAGGTGGTGCGTCTGGAGGGTTCAGAGAGCATTCTGGACTCAGGGTCCCCCTGAGGCCCACTAACCCACCTCTCAGCCTGGTCTCCCCCCAATTCTCAGGAACTGGCCTGCAATGTGCAGAGTGACCACTAGGGGTGGCCAGAGTCCATGCAACAGCTGGGTGAGGCCCAGGGGCAGAAGATGCCATTCTCCACCATTACCCCCCACCATCATGGTGCCATCCCCTGGCAGTGAGGAGAGGCCCAGGCCCAAGTCCCCAGGCTGCTTGTGTCCCTGGCCCACATCGAGTGCCAGCTCTGCCCTGGGTGGTTGAGTCATTTGTTGAAGATCACACAGGGAGAATGTGGCAAACTTAAAATTGACCTCTGCCTACGTCTTCATGGGAAGCTTGGGTTTTTTGGTTTGTTTGTTAATGTTCCCCGCCTCCCCTCCCCCCGCCCCCTGTTTGTAAGGGCTTGAACTCAAGGCCTGAGCACTGTCCCTGAGCTATTTTTCTGAAGGTTAGTGCTCTACCACTTTGAATCACAGTTCTACTTCCAGTTTTGAGGTGGTGAATTGGAGATCGGAGTCTCATGGACTTTCCTGCCCAGGCTGGCTTCAAACCTCAATCCTCAGAGCTTCCTGAGTAGCTAGGATTACAGGCATGAGTTACCAGCTTTTAACCAGTGTCTGCACCTGAGTGCTGTCTCCCATACTCGCCCACTTCCCTCATGAGGGGTGAGGGGTGCCCAGGCAGGAGCTGCCAGGCCCATGCAGATGAGGAAACCCTAGCGGGGAGCAGACATCACTTGAACAGGGGAGAAGCTGGAGCCTGACCCACCTACCGGCTTCCTCCCCCTCCTCTGGGGCCCTGTCTGCCTGCCTTCTCCCATCCTCCCCTTACCTGGTGCAGGGAGGTCTCTGGGGACAGCTGTAGGGTCACTGGTTCCATGGGGCAGCCCCCAGCCAAGAGGTCCTGGAGACAGCACTGGGGATGGGGGAGGGACAGTGGGATTCCAGACCCTGTTTCCAGAATGTCGTCTTATCTTCCCCTCCCAGCCCTGCCCACCACCCTACCCTGGCCCAGCCCCTCCCGGGCACTCACTCGCTCACTCACCTGTTGGCCTGCCACCCAGCAAGCTGACTCAGCATGGAGGGCCTGCACCAGCTGGGCCCTTCTCACAGTGCCCACCAGGATCTGAGACTCTAG
>NW_012267223.1:0-333 GCF_000151885.1 Dipodomys ordii
GTGAATCCAGCACAGAGCATGAGTGTGTAGAATCCAGCACAGAGCATGAGTGTGTGAATCCAGAACAGAACATGAGTGTGTGAATCCAGCACAGAACATGAGTGTGTGAATCCAGAACAGAGCATGAGTGTGTGAATCCAGCATAGAACATGAGTGTGTAGAATCCAGCACAGAGCATGAGTGTGTGGAATTCAGAACAGAGCATGAGTGTGTGAATCCAGCACAGAGCATGAGTGTGTGAATCCAGCATAGAACATGAGTGTGTAGAATCCAGAACAGAGCATGAGTGTGTGAATCCAGCACAGAACATGAGTGTGTGGAGTTCAGCACAGA
>NW_012267223.1:7058-11051 GCF_000151885.1 Dipodomys ordii
TTATTGGAGATAAGAGTCTCACAGACTTTTGTGCCCAGGCTGGCTTTGAACTGCGACCCTCAGATCTCAGCCTCCTCAGTAGCTAGGATTACAGGAGTGAGTCATCGGCTTGCGGCTGGGGCTTTGAAGATTGGGAAGGGATCCCGTGTGCCAGGGAACATGGTGGCCTTTACAAGCTAGGAACTGCCCTCAGTTTACAGCTGTCAGGAACATTGGGATCTTGGTTCTACAACCCTAAGGAACCAAGTTCAGCCATCAACCAACCGAGCCCAAAGTAGACTGTCCCCCAGGATGCAGAAAGGAAGGTGGGGTGGGGACACCTAGATCTGAGTCAAGTGAGACTTGAGCTGGATTTCTTCTTTAAATTTTTTTTTAAAATAATCCTAGCTCCTCAGGAGGCTGAGATAGGAGGATCGTGTTTCAAAGCCAGCCCAAGCAGGAAAGTCTGTGAAACTCTTATCTCCAACGAACCACCAGAAAACTGGAAGTGGCGCTGTGGCTCAAGTGGTAGAGCGCTAGCCTTGAGCTGAAGAGCTGAGGGACAGCGCCCAGGCCCAAAGTTCAAGCCCCATGACTGACAAAAAAAAAGCAAATTAAAACTTTTATTATTATTTTTAACGTCTTCATTATAAGGGTGATGAACAGATTACAGTTACATAAGTAAGATAATGAATATATTTCTTTTTTTTTTAATCAGTCGTGGGGCTTGAACTCTGGGCCTGGGCACTGTCCCTCAGCTCTTCAGCTCAAGACGAGCACCCTACCATTTGAGCCATAGTACCACTTCTGGTTTTCTAATGGTGTATTGAAGAGTCTCACGTACTTTCTTGCCCTGGCTTGCTTTGAACCATGATCCTTAGATCTCAGCCTTCTGAGAAGCTAGGATTACAGGCGTGAGTCACAGGCACCAGCCTGAATATATTTCTTTTTAAACATTGTTACCATGGGCTGGGAAGGTGGCTCAGTTGTAGAGCCCTTGTCTTGCATGCTTGAGGCCCTGGGTTCGATTCCTCAGCACCACATAAGCAAAAAGAAAAAAGCCGGAAGTGGTGCTGTGGCTCAAGAGGTAGAGCACTAGCTTTGAGCTGAAGAGCTGAGGGACAGTGCCCAGGCCCAGAGTTCAAGCCTACGACCGGACCCCCCAACAAAACAAAACACTGTTACCGCCTTGATTTCTTCTTTTCTGTTTTTGTGATAATATTAGGATTTGAACTCAGGGCATGGGTGCTGTTCCTGTGTTTTTTCATTGGAGGCTGGTGCTCTACCACGTTGAGCCACAGCACCACTTCCAGTTTTCTGGTGGTTAGTTGGAGATAAGAATCTTATGGACTTTCCTGACTGGGCTGGGGTTTTTTGAACCTTGATCCTCAGATCTCAGATTCCTGAGTAGCTAGGATTACAGGTGTGAGCCTGGCTTGGAACTGGATTTCTGACCTCCAAAACTGAAAGTAAATTTGTATGAAGTTTCTGAATTTGTTATAGCTTCTTATTATAGTAATGAAACCCAATGTGATGAGGAGCCCCTGGCCAATGCAAGTTGATGGCCACAGAGGAGTTACCAAGCACACAGAGAAAAACTCTTCAAGTTAGGTACAGTGGCTGTACTCAGAGGTTGAGATGGAGGGTCTCAGGCTTGAGGCCAGCTTGGAGATTAGGGAGACCCTAACTTGGACAATACACAAACTAAAGGGCTAGAGTGCCCTTTTTTTTTTTTTTGGTCTGGTCATGGGGCCTGAACTCTGGGCTTGGGCGCTGTCCCACAGCTCTTCAGCTCAAGGCTAGCGCTCTACCACTTGAGCCACAGTGCCACTTCCGGCTTTTTTCTTTTTTCTTATGTGGTGCTGAGGAATCCAACCCATGGCCTCAGGCATGCAAGGCAAGTGCTCAACCACTGAGCCACTTTCCCAGCCCCTAGAGTGCGCTTCTTAAGTAGAAGGGCTTGTTTATTATGCAAGAGGTCGAGGTCCTGGGTTTTCAATCGCCAGTACTGCAAACAAAATAAAACAGAAAATTCCTAAAAACAAATAGCTAAATAGAAAAATGGGCAAAACTCAACATGCATTTCACAAAAGGAATACAAACAGACAATGAAAATACAAAGAGATAATTAACCACATTGGCAATTAGGGAGAAGAAATTAGAGGCACAGTGAGATTTCACTTTATTCTCCAGATTGGTGATGCTAAGTGTTGGGGACAACATAGAATGAGAAGTCCATGATCTCTAGTGCTTGGGCCAAATTGGGCCAGTTGCTGTTTTTGTAAATAAAGTTTTATTGGAACACAGACATGCATACTTGTCTATATATTATTGTCCATGGTTGCTCCTGAGTTACAATGGCAGACTAAACAGTTGTGATCAGAGACTTTAAGGACTGAGAAGCAGAAAATATTTAAAGGAAAAAAATTCCTAAAGTCATTCATTGATTCAATAAGTTTTTATTTTATTTTATTTTTTTATCTGTCTTGATGCTTGAACTCTGGCCCTGCATGCTGTCCCTTAGCTCTTCAGGTCTAGGTGAGCACTCTACCACAGCACCACTTACAGTTTTCTGGTGGTTTATTGGAGATAAGAGTCTCACAGACTTTTCCTGCCTGGGCTGGCTTTGAACCTCGATCCTCAGATCTAAGCCTCTTAAATAGCTAGGATGACAGGCATGAGCCACCAGTGCCCCACAAGTTTTTTTTTTTTTTTTTGTACCAGGGATAGAACCCAAGGCCACATACATACCAGGTAAGTACTCTGTCACTGAGCTACATTCCCAGCCTCCATTTAACTCTTGTTTTGCCAACCTCTGATGTAAACCAAGAACTTTTACAGGGACTCTTGAAAAACAACTTGGCAATACTAATAAAGTCATAGGTATGCAGGTGCTTCAGTCTGCAATTCCACTTCTAGATATTTACCCTGGAGAAGCACTTAACATACAGACAGCAAGGGAACAAGTACAACAGTGTTCATGTTAGAACGGCAAATAGCTGGGAACAACTCTGGTGCCCCAGGCAGAAGAATGGGAATATATTCTAGGCTGTTTGAACAAAGGAATGGCACAGAGCAGCAAGAATGGACGACAGCAGAGACACACACGCGCGCGCACACACATGGGATGACTGTGAATCTTGCAAGTTCAGTGAGAAAGCTACGGAAGACTGTGGAGTATAATTCCATTAGTATTTTCCCTTCACATGAAGGTCTAAGATGCACAAATGCTGTAGCCCAATGCACCATGGCGTGGTGGCCTCTGACTGGACCAGGCAATCGCAGCCTGACCCAGACGGACCGAGGTGGGAGCGGGCGGGCGGGCAGGGCCCGGTGCGCTGGCCGGACGCTCTCCATGCTTCGTCCAGTGACCCAGGCTCCTGCTTGCCCGGGTTTCTAAGGACCCCAGGCACCAAAGCCCGCGCCCCGGACTGAAGGCTGAAAAGGCACCCTCCAAGCCGACTGCACCCCGTCTCTCCGGCCCTCGAAGGACGAGTGCCTCGTGGGGCAGCCCTCCCAGACAGAACCCCGCAGAGGAACAAAACCAGCCCCGCCTATGGCTAGCTGGCAGGATCCAGCCTGGTCTCGAACCCCGCATCGGCAACGGCCCTGCCCCGCCCAGGCCCCGCCCAGGCCCCGCCCAGGTCCCGTCCAGGCCCCGCCTCCGCCCGGCCCGGCCCCACGGCCGCGTCGGCCCCGCCCCCGATCAGGCCCCGCCTCTCCCATCCACACTCGCCACTCATTGGTTGGAGGCGTGACGCCTCACCTGGTCAGGCCCAGGCGGCTTCCGCCTGGACGTTGGGGTCCCGCCTCTCATTGGCTCGCGTTCCATCTCGCCCCGCCCCCTCTGTCGTCACTTCCGGGGGAGCTCGCGGAAGGAGGAAGTTCGCGCGCTCGAGGCGGCGCTGTGGAGCCGAGCAGCTGCTAGCGTTGCTTCTGGCGGTTCCTGGTCGGTCCCGGACGCTCGGAGGCGGCCGCGGGAGCAGAGAGGGACGATGCCGGCGAGGCGGCGTC
>NW_012267223.1:12101-28764 GCF_000151885.1 Dipodomys ordii
TTTTTCTGCTTATGTGGTGCTGAGGAATTGAACCCAGGGCCTCATGCATGCAAGGCAAGCACTCTACCACTGAGCCACCTTCCCAGCCCAGTAGTTTAGAGTTGAACTTGACATCTGCTTTGCATTTTTCATATTTAGCATTTTGGGAAGGATTTTTTTTTTTTTTGGCCTATCCTGGGGCTTGATCAGGGCCTGGGCTTGTCCAGGAGCTTCTTTTGCTCAAGGCTAGCATTCTATTACTTGAGCCATAATGCCACTCCAGCCTTTTCTGTGTATGTGGAACTGAGGAATGGAACCCAGAGCCTCCTGTATGCTAGGCAAGCACTCTACCACTGAGCCACCTTCCCAGTCCCTTTGGGAGGATTTTTAAAAAGTTGTTTTGATCTGGGACTTTGTTGTTTGTGGTGGTGGAGTTTTCACTTGGGGCTGATTGCTAGGCAGGCATTTCACCACTTGAGCCATGTTGAGCCGGGCCCTCAGCCCTGGAGCTGGGAAATTTTGAAATGAATGATTGGTGAATGTAGGCGAGAAGACAGCTAGATGTCACTAGAGTCCCTGTGATGACATCTGTGTTGTGAATCCCAGCCTCATGCCAGCCACCTCTAGGTGATTATGGAATGTCTCTGTGTGACTGCCCGTGGCAACTAGTCTAGCAGCAGACCTGCGTCCGGGGATGTGAGGTGTGGGCTGGTCCCACACCTGCAAATCTATACTGCCGTCCTTGATTTATGTCTGCAAAGTGCCACACATTTTGGGGCTCAGGCAATTGCTCCTGCCCCAGCTTTGGAACACCTGCTGTGTGGTGGGCGTTAGAGCAGAGCATATAAAGATGCATTAGAGACCTGCCTGGGAAGAACTTCAGGACTAGAGGGAAGCCCCACCTGCAGGCAGGACAGAAAACACGTCATACCGGGACTGTCTCCCCTGGAGTTGAAACAGACTGAGGTCAACAAGCTGTTTGGGGCTGTGTATGTTCAGTGCTTGGCAGCCATGTCCTTGTGACTTAATATTGTTTATTGGTATCAGTAATTCTTTCACTTTAAAAGAAGTTTCATGTTGTTTTTTAGTTGAAGATGAACATTCAGGTACTCATGATGAATTTTTCACAGAGTGAATGATTGTTTGCAACTTGTTCTGCACTGGGGACAGTCACTCCTGCCCGGCACAGTGCTCGATGCCGGCCTCTGGTGCTGGAGGAGGGGCGCATGTAATAGCAATTCAGCATCCGGCTAGCATTCCATCCTGTAGATATACCACAGTGTCTGTTGTGCAGTTGGGGCGTCTGTGGCGTCTCCTGTTTGGAGGTTGGGATGAGAGCTGTGGCACAGCTCAGCAGCTGTTGGCAGGTGGCAGCATTTCTGTTGGGTCGCTCCCTGTGCAGGGGTCCAGGGTTAGGTGTGCTCAGCTCTGGAAGATGCGAGCGACGTGCCCACCTGTGCTCCCCCCACAGGTCTCTGAGGCCCCTGTGTTCCACGTTTGCTACAGCACTGAGCATCTCATCCCATCTCTTAGGTATTTTTATGAGAGTTTGCTGATCTTATTTTTTAAAAAAATTATTTATTTTTGGTTGTGGGCTTGAACTCAGTGCTGGGCACTGTCCCTGAGCTCTTTCGCTCAAGGCTAGCACTCTACCACTTGAATCACAGTGCCACTTCCAGATTTTGTGGTGATATTTGATAATTGGAGCTGAGTCTTATAGGCTTTCCTACCAGGGCTGGCTTTGAACTTTGATCCTTAGATCTCAGCCTCCTGAGTAGCCAGGATTACAGGTGTGAGCCACCAGCACTCAGCCTTCGTAGTTTTTTTTTTTTTTTGGGGGGGGGGCTGGTTTTGGGGCCTGAACTCTGGGGCTGGGCTCTGTCGCTCAACTCTTCAGCTCAAGGCTAGCGCTCTACCTTGAGCCCCAGTGCCACTTCCAGCTTTTTTCTTTTTGCTTATGTGGTACTGAGGAATCGAACCAAGGGCCTCATGCATGGAAGGCAAGCACTCTACTACTGAGTCACCTTTATAGTTTTGTTTGCTTGTTTGTTTTTTTTTTTTTTTTGGTTGGTCGTGGGACTTGAACTCTGGGCCTGGGTGCTGTCATTCAGCTCTTCAACTCAGGGCCAGCGCTCTTCCACTTGAACCACAGTGCCACTTTCGGTTTTCTGGTGATTTATTGGAGATAAGAGTCTCACGGGAGCTGGGAAGTTGGCTCAGTGGTAGAGCGCTTGCCTAACCTGGGTTCAATTCCTCAGCACCACATAAGCAAAAAAAAAAAGCCTGAAATTAGTGCTCTGGCTCAAGTGGTAGAGCGCTAGCCTTGAGCTAAAGAGCTGAGGAAATGCGCGTAGGCCCAGAGTTCAGCCCCTACAACCAACAAAAAGAAAAAAAAAAGTCTCATGGGCTTTCCTGCCCAGGCTGGCTTTGAACTGTGATCCTCAGATCCTAGCCTCCTGAGAGCTAGGATGACAGTCGTGAGCCACCAGTGCCTGGCCAAAGTTTCTTTTAAATTAATGGGCCTTACTTATGTACTAGCAGCTTGGGATTTGTGATCAATTGCAATTGCGTATAGGGAGTTCATGTGGGCCCCCTGGTCATTACCCCCCCTCCCCCACCAGTGCCATGAGACTAATGTTTTAAACTTCAGAATCAGTGAAGCATAGTTTATATGACGTTCCTGGATTTTGATGTGTATGTACAGTAGAGTGGCCTTCATGGTCAAGTTCTAGCTCCTAAAAAGTCATGTTGTTGACCACTTCCCTCACCCCCAGGCCCCAGGATTTGCCTTTCCTCAGAGTGCTGTAGGTGGCACTTGCTGCAGTGTCTTGCCCTCTGAGGTGCATCCGAGGCGCACCCAAGCTCCGGCCCGTCAGCCATTCTCTTTTTACTACTGGTAACATTCCTTTGCAATTTGTCCAGTCACCTGTTGAAGCCACTGAAGTTGCTTGCCAGTTTGGGGATTGTGGCTAGACCTTGCTGTAAACATGCTTACCAAGTGTTCCTTTCTCACGCGTAAATGTCTAGGAGTGCAATCGCAGGGACGCATGGTATATGTCCAGTTAACTTACAAGAAGGTGCGCATGCTGGGCACTGCTGGCTGAAGCCTGTAACCCTAGCTATCAGGAGGCTGAAATCTGGAGGTTTGAAGCCAGCTTAAGTAGAAACGTCTATGAGATTCCATCTCCAATTAACCAGTAAAATGCCAGACTGGAGGTATGGCTCAGCCAGCCATGAGAAGCAAGCTGAATGGGAAAGGGCAGTCCTGAGTTCAGAGAGACAGGAGGGGAGTGGAGAGAGGAGGGAGAGAGGCAGGTGGGCACACGTGTCATTTCTAATCTTTTCCTTTGAGACAGTGTTTTACCACACGCGGGCGTGATCTAGGCAGGGCGTGTTGGGTGTGTGTGTGAGCAGAGAGCTGGAGAAACTAGCGGTGGCGTGGACAGGAGGTTACCCTCTTCCAGATCCGCAGGCAGTGTTCCGGCCCCGTCCCGGGGAGGGCTCCATCTCAGCCCGGGGTTGCCTACCAGAGGTCCCTGTCATGGACAAGGAACACGTGACACCCCTTTGGGGCACAGAGGGCCTGTGTCAGTCCGGGTGCCTGATGGAGACCGTGTGTGCAGTGGAGGGGTGGGGTGGGGTGGGGTGGTGGTGTCTGGGGTTGTAAGTGTTGCTTTCTCTCCACCTCCAGTGTGGCATGGTCCTGGGCGTCCTGCTCCTGGTCTTCTGCTCCTGGATGACGCACCAGTCCTGCATGTTCCTGGTGAAGTCGGCCAGCCTGAGCAAGCGGAGGACCTACGCCGGCCTGGGTGAGCACGGGCTCTGGTGGTCAGTGCCTTCCTAAGAAAGGTGGAGATAGGGGCTGGGAAGGTGGCTCAGTGGTAGAGTGCTTGCCTTGCATGCATTAGGCCCTGGGTTCGACTCCTCAGCACCACATAAGCAGAAAAAGCTGGAAGTGGTACTGTGGCTCAAGCAGTAGAGTGCTAGCTTTGAGCTGAAGAGCTGAGGGACAGTGCCCAGGCCCTGAGTTCAGGCCCCACAACCAACCAACAAACCAAAAAGAAGCTCAGGGACAGTGCCCAGGCCCTGAGTTCAGGCCCTAGGACTGGCAAAAAAAAGAAAGAAAAAAAATGTGGAGCTATAACTTTGAGGGGGTGGGGTGGGGGCGTGTTATGGCCTTATTTCTCTAGTTGTTCTTTTTCTACTTTATTCTTCAAGAAATTTCTTTTCTGTCAGTGACAGGGCTTGTACTCTGGTCTTGGGCACTCTCCCTGAGCTCTTCAGCTCAAGGCAAGCTCTCTCACATGAGCCACAATGCTACTTCCAGTTTTCTGGTAGTTAATTGGAGATAATAGTCTCACAGGCTTTCCTGCCCGGGCTGGCTTTGAATCATGATCCTTAGATCTCAGCCTCTTAAGTAGCTAGGATTATAGGCATGAGCCATGGGCTCTGGCTCAACACATTTTCTTTCTTTCTTTTTTTTTGGTCAGTCCTGGGGGTTGAACTCTGGCCTTAGGTGCTGTCCCTGAGCTCTTCAGCTCAAGGTGAACGCTCTACCACTTGAGCCATAGAACCCTTCCGGTTTTCTGGTGGTTTATTGGCGATAAGAGTCTCATGGACTTTCCTGCCCAGGCTGGCTTAGAACCGCAATCCTCAGATCTCAGCCTCCTGAGTAGCTAGGATTGTAAGCGTGAGCCACTAGTGCCTGGCTGACAAATTTCTTTAGTTACAATTTGAACAGAAAAGCGTTACTTCAGAATTGAAGTGAGAGAGAAGGAACAAAGGCACACGCTTCCTTCTCTCTGATGGTCTCTTGCCCCCTTTCAGCAGATATACATGTAATTCCCTATGGCGTCCAACAGCCTCCTGTAGGCTGACCCACCGGCCGCAGGTGTCCCCTTTCCTGGAATCATGCAGAGCTCCGTGCATCTGGAAGTTCATGGAAGAAATTGTCCTAGGCCTAGCTTAAGACTCGGTATTCACCTTTCCAAGAGCGTGTTCTTCCCTCCGAAACTTGGGGCTGCAATTTCATCCCCTTCACCTTGTTACTTTTTTCTTTGACTGTGACTTCAGCTGGACAGCGTGTGAAGGCTATCTGTCTTCATTTCAGTTTGGAATCTTTGCTTTGCTTTCTTTTTTGTTCTCAGGCTGGTGTGTGAGGTTTGTTTTTCTGCCTCCTACAGTCAAGTTTGAGCCTCACTATGGGGTGTTTGGAGTGGCATTGAAATGCCACTTTTCTGTTCTTGGGGTGTGGTCTTGCGGAAGTATGATGAGAATCCCTTCCTCTTCACGCGTGTGGAGTGTGTGGCCGGCGCTGGGGGCTCCCCGGAGGGGCCAGCCTGGCTCTGGCTCCCAACTCTCAGCGTTGGGGGCGGAGCCAGGGGCTAGAGAACATGGGATGTGGAGTTGTGGGAGAGGAAACGGTGAGTAGAGAGCAGTGTGAGAACGTGCTGTGGAGGAGCAGAGCTGTGGAAGGCGCGGGCGCGAGTCTCCCTCCGCCCGTCTGCAGGTGCACCCTGGCCCCCTCCGCCGCTGCTGTTCCCTCCATTCGCTAGGCACCGGCACCCAGACCCTGCGTTTGTTTCTGGCCTCAGAATCCGGAGGTGCCTTCTTCCCCCCGGAGAACGGTGGTGCTCTGTCTTCCATTGTTGTCACCTGAGGAAATGAGTCTTACCAGCAAAACGTGACCCACACGGAGACAGCCTCTTCTGCTTGGGGTGAAGTGTACCCACTAGAACCCGGGAGATGAGGTGCTGCAGAGCTTGGCCTGGGGCGGCCCCTTCCCACTGAGGTCTTCATCTGGGTTTTGCTGCTGGGGCCGCAGCTCCAGTGCGCATTGTATCCGTATGAAGATGTGGGAGGCCATGCTTCTGATGATCGGCTGCCTAGTGATTCTTCGAAAGTCCCCGAGACTCGTCAAACCAGTTTGACTGGATGTGAAAGTCTGAAAGGAAATGGCTGATGGACACCCCTGGGTGGGCACCCCTGGGGCTCTAGTCGGACGGAACAGGTGACTGCTGGAGCAGGAAAGACCCTTCACTCTGGCGGTCTCAGGCTGTGCCTCTGCATGGAGCTCCCCGGTCCCCTGCACTCAGTGCTTGCTTCGCGCTGTAGTCAGAGGTGGAGAGCTGCCAGGCGCCGTGGCTCACACCTGTCATCCCAGCTACTCAGGAGGCTGAGATCTGAGGATCATGGTACAGAGCCAGCCCTAGTAGGGAAGTCTGTGAGATTCTTTATCTCCAATAAACCAGAAAATCCAAAGTGGTGCCATGGCTCAAGTGGTAGAGCACTCGCCTTGAGCTGAAGAGTGCAGGGACAGCGCCTAGGCCCAGAGTCCAAGACCCACACCGACAAAAAAAAAAAAACACACCAAAAAACAGATGGAGAGCTGCTTGGTGCTGTGTGGGCTGTTGGCTGCCTAGAGGAGTGTCTCCCGGGGCCTTATTCTTGTGGCAGACATAGGCACTCGCCAAGACAGCCTTTCCTGCCCCCGACACGTATGCTATAGCCCAGGAGGGGAGCCTGGAAGTGGGCCCCCCACTGCTTTGAGGTACAGCCGGGCCCATGGATGGCTTCTGTCAGCAGATGTGCTAACGCATCTCTGGCTGGGTCATGAGCAGATGGCCTCATTAGACTGGAGACCTCAGAAGAAGATGCAGGATTCCTGAGGTGGACGTGTGTCTCCAAGCTGCCTGTTGCTCCGTGCCCTGGGGAGGACTGATTTTTCTCCTGATGTCTGCTACTGCTGAGACGCGGCCTGACACTGTGGCAGGCCGGGGCCCCTCCCCGCCAGGCCTGGGGAAGGAGCACCGCCAGTGTAGGGTTTTGTTGGTGGGTTTGTGAATGTGTCTGCTTTGTTTGTTTTCCCTGTCAGGATTGCTGTGGGTTTTATAAACATCTCCTGTCCTGCGTCCTCGCCCAGCCTGTCACACACCATGTGGCCTTCTCTAAACCTCATTTCAGTTTAGAAGATACACAGACAAGTCAGAGTCAGCTCTGTGAAACCCTCTGAGCCCTGGGTCCTGCCTTGCCCTACTCTGGAGGACTTCCGGACAGCAGGGACCACGTGTCTGTGTTTTCTGAGTATGCTAGACTGTGTCATGTGGGCCCCGCCCCTGGTGAGTGAGTGTGCTTCCTGCCGCCTCCCCCCCCCCCCCCAGGCTGGGATGTGCCCCCTGGACCAGGCAGCCTGGACTTCGTTCTTGTGTCCTTGGGCCCTGTGATCAGTTCCTCTGCTCCATGGCTGTATATAAGGTGTACAACTGAGCATTTAGGCACCCAGTTCTTTATCCGTAGACACTTGTCATGTGCCTGTCCTGTGCTGCTGGCTCTGTGCCACGCAAACCTGGTGCCATCGTCCCTCAGGCTTCCCAGGGCCGGGTTGAGGTCTCTGGCTGGCCGTCCTTGCCTCAGAGGTGCCTCCCGCCAGCCTGAACACCAGCCCCTCTTTCTGCCTTGGTGTTGGCGTGGGACCCAGCTCCGCTGGCAGTCTGTGGTCCTGGGGAGGAGAAGCTGGCCCGTTTCTCAAGGTCTAGGGAGGACAAGGTTGAGTAAGCAGACAGCTGGCACCGGGGCCAACTCTCCCCCTTGTCCTGTCCTGAATGGAGCACGCACAAGCCTGGCCTAGGACGCAGGAAGAGCAGGCGCCTCTCGCTGAGTGCTCAGGGGTGTAGGTGGCCCAGTGGGAGAGAAGAGGGGCAGGGGAGCCGCAGGGCAGGGCCTGTGCATGCCACCGCTGCCAGTCAGGGTGAACTTCTAGAGGAGAGGCTTGCTGATAGCCTCCATTTTCCTGTGTTGGGGATGCAAGCATGCTCTGGAGCTTTCTGGGGCAGCGTCCTGCAGTGTCGGGAGTATGCTATGGGCTCTCACGTTTCTCTTGGAGCGTAAGGAGGAATGCGAGTTGGTGCCTAGGACCGCCTCGTGTGGGTCTGGGATTCTTGTGTTGTGCCTGAGTGAGCTGGCTGGGGCTCAGGGGGACTTGGGCAGCCATCCTCTGGAAATTTCCAGCTTACATTTGGGATGCTGTTAGGGATGTGGGTTGAGTGTCTGCCTTGTTAGATGCAGCTGGGGGTGCCAGGCCTCTTGACTGTGAGCCAAGTCCAAGAAGGGCCAGAGTGACCCCTGGAGGTGGGCGAAGTCTTCTCTGCTTTCAGGCTGAGCGGAGGCTGGTGCCCGCCCCCTAGTGTGCCTCTTCCTGAGTTGAGTAGTAAGGGGTGTGTGTGTTCCCTTCATAGGAGGGCGGAAACGTGGGGCAGGAAGCTCGGGCCACTGACAATTGTGAAGCTATCCTGTCACGCGCACCCTGCCTGCTTGCTCGGCCTAGGCCTTCCTCCCCAGCTCTCGGCCAGCTGGCTGGCGGGGAGGTGACCTGATCACTGTTAAGGTCCTGGGAGAGACCTTGCCAAATCAACATTTCACTTCTCATCTGCTAGAAACAGTCCAGGAGTGGGAAAGGAAAGACAGTCTTCCTTCCTAGGAGGATGCAGGCCGCTCAGGGGCCGGACTCTCCAGCTGGCCACCTTGGGCGCTGGCAAGCCTGAGTTCTTGCTGCTTCTCACCTCAAAGTGTCAGGACTCTGCTTTCTTCCACAGATCACAACCAGAGGGTGGCGGTGAAGCCCTCCTCAGCCGGCCTGGGGAGCAGGTTGTGGAGGTTGGGTTTTGGGAGCAGGGCCTGGCTGGCCAGCCTCTATGCCCAGCCCCAACCCCACCCCCAGGTGGCACTGCTTCCCTGCACCAAGGTCGCTACCAAGGTCGTGTGAGAAAATGCCACTTTGAAGGAACTTGGTGAAAAATCCAACTTTGTGTCTCCCTTGCTTTGTTCTTGTTCCATAGGTTTTATTTGTGGTCAATAGGTCTGAAGAAAGCTTGGGGTTCTGTGGGTGCAGCTCAGTTATAAAGCTCTTGCCTAGCATGTGCAGGGCCCTGGGTCCCACCCCCTTTGCACTGCAAGGGAAAAAGCTTGGGGACTAGAATGGAGAAGGACCTCTCATCTGAGCATACCACACACCTTTTTTTCTTTTGTCAAATTGTCTTTCATCATTTTACTTAGCAGTTTTTTTTTTCTGATGTAACACACATTCTCTTTTCTTTATGCCAGCCTTCCATGCCTACGGAAAAGCTGGGAAGATGCTGGTGGAGACCAGGTAAGCCACAGGCCTTGCTGGTTCTAATCTTCCTGCAGCTGTGGAGAAATGAGCCTGTTGGGACACACACACGGGTTGGCTTATAACTTCTAAGATGTTTCTGAAGAGTTACTTACTGAACAGTTGGAAGTCCAATTTGCTGTATCATTTTTTGCTGGTTCTGGGGCTTGAACTCAGGCCTGGGCTCTGTCTCGAGCTCCTTTGCTTAAGGCTAGCACTCTACCACTTAAGCCACAGCACCACTTCTGGCTTTTTCTGGGTAGTTTATTGGATATGAGTCTTAGGGACTTTCCTGCCGGGACTGGCTTTGAACTGCCATCCTCAGATCGCAGCCTCCTGAGTGACTAGGATGACAGGCGGAGCCACCAGTGCGGACTCAAAATGGTTCTTACCAAGGCTGAAAACCTTCTTCAGTCTTACTAAGATTTATATAAAAAGGAAAAACTTGGGGAACATAGAAAAATACCTCTCTCAGTGCTATGCGCTAGGCTGTCCCCTTCAGCACTGCTGCATGAGGGTGGCATTAAACTGAAAACAACAGATATTCCCCCTTTGGGGTAAAATTTTATGGCATGAAGAAATGGCTGGGAAACTGCACTTTTAGGCTCTAAATTAAGGAATTGTAAACTTGAAAGAAAGCTTTTTTTTTTTTTTGGAAGTGGTTGATTATTCTTTTAACTTGTCTGACATCACTGTGCATTTGTTTTTTGTTTTTTATGGGTCCGGTCCTGGGGCCTGAACTCTGTCCCTCAGCTCTTCAGCTCAAGGCTAGCGCTCTACCACTTGAACCACAGCACCACTTCCGGCTTTTTTTTCTGCTTATGTGGTGCTGAGGAATCGAACCCAGGGCCTCAGGCATGCAAGGCAAGCGCTCTACCACTGAGCCACCTTCCCAGCCCATCACTGTGCATTTGTATTTTTTTTTTTTTTTTTTTTGGTTGGTTGTGGGGCCTGAACTCTGGGCCTGGGCGCTATCCCTCAGCTCTTCAGCTCAAGGCCAGCACCCTACTGCTTGAGCTACAGCGCCATTCCCCATCACTGTGCATTTGTGATGCACCTGAAAGACCTTTCCAAACCTCCCGTAGAGAGGAAAACCCACCACCACACGGAGCAAGTGCACTGTGGTTCAGTATTACCCCAGTGAGGGGGTGGCCAGAGCACAGGAGTCCTGTGAGTGAGCCTTTGAAGCAGCATCTTCCCTTCACCAGCCTCCAGCAGCTCTGGGGGATCCTGCAGAAGAGCACAGCTTCAGTGATGAGCAGGCAGCACATTCCTTGGCCCGTCTTGAACTCCCGCTTTTCTGTTACAGCATGATTGGGCTAATGCTGGGGACCTGCATCACCTTCTACGTGGTGATCGGTGACCTGGGGTCCGGCTTCTTCGCGCGGCTCTTTGGATGTCAGGTAGGGCACGATCTGACGTCCTCGTTTGTTTCAGTGCGTGTTGTGCTTCCCTGCGGAGGCGGCTGAGTCCAGTGCATAAGGTCTGGAGGGGCTTCTCTGTTTCTTGCTGTCCACTCTGGTCCTTTTCTGGAGTTGAGGGCCTGGCTCAGACAGTGCTAGGAAAGGCTGCAGGGTCTGGTAGAGTGCCAGTCTGAGGGGATAAGAGGAGTGAGGAGAACTTACCCCACGGTGCAGCCCAGAGCTCTCACCTGGCTAGTGCTACCCATGAGAGGGCAGGAGTGGCCAGGCCCTTGTGTGGCCAGCGGGCACAGCTGCTGGCCAGGGCAGTCTCCCTGGGCTCCATCTTCTTGCTGCCATGTGGGGGTGCTGGGCTCTGTTCCCTGCCCTCCGGGGCCCTCCTGTGAACTGAGCCCCATCCACCCCTCGTGCCCTCCCCTCCAGAGAGCAGAACTTTAGCCAGGGGCTGTCTGGAGGGGGGGGGCGGGGTGGGCACAGGGAATCGAAGCATCTTCTGTGAAGGGTTCTGCATATTTGTTTACCACAGGTAGAAAAGGGTTTCTGTTTATAAAGGCTAGCTGAGAAGAAAGGGGCTAGTCCTCTTCATGACCGAATGTGCCAGACTTGCACATTGCCAGAGAACATTCCAGTGCGTTGTCCTGTGAGCACGGCCTTAGCCCGAGTTGCAGACGTTTTCTTCCCATGCACATCCGTCTCCTGTGCTTCACCGTGGGCTCTGCAGGGCTTTTGTTCAGCCTGTGCACAGACGCCAGCCTGCCCGCACCAGTTTCTCACCCATGGTCTCCTGGACGTGAGGGAGACACCGTGCCGGCTGCCGCTGCCTGGCGAGGGTTTGCACCCGGCGGGTCAGCCGCGCACAGCTTGTCTCTCCTCACCCCCAGTCACGTGTCGTGGAGGGTTTTCCCCTGCGTGAGGCCTCCGTGCCGGGAAGTAGGAGGTTGGCACAAATGGTTAGAGCTGGGAGAGAGCACAGAGGAGTATTTCCC
Source organism: Dipodomys ordii (assembly GCF_000151885.1). Classification (NCBI taxonomy): domain Eukaryota; kingdom Metazoa; phylum Chordata; class Mammalia; order Rodentia; family Heteromyidae; genus Dipodomys; species Dipodomys ordii. The sequence goes on from NW_012267223.1 coordinate 23,633, forward strand.
AAAGGCTTTGGCACAGCTCTTATCCCCTCCAGCCATGTCTGGCTCTGAATAAGGAACCAGGAAGTTGGAGGTGCTGGCTGCAGCCAAGTTAGGTGTTAGATATCACCAGGCCTTTGCGTGCTCCACAACACCAAGTGCCAGCGGGGGATTGTGTGATGACTTTTCTGGATGAGAATTTTAAGATTCCTGAAGGGCAGTCAGTTCAGTCGCAGGGAGAAGTGCCTTGATTTTCCTCTTGCCCCTGTTACCCACTCTGGGGGGTGGGGGCCCGTGGCAGCACGCGCTCCCTCTGCATTCCTTCCTTATGTGAAGGGGGACACTGATCTTTTTTTTTTTAGTCGGTTGTGGGGCTTGAACTCGGCCTGGGCGCTGTCCCTCAGCTCTTCAGCTCAAGGCTAGAGCCCTACCACTTGCTCCACAGCGCCACTTCCAGCTTCTTCTGCTTGTGTGGTGCTGAGGAGTCGCACCCAGGGCCTCATGCGTGCGAGGCATGAGCCACCTTCCCAGCCCCGCGCTGGTCTTCTCGCTCAGCAGTGAGCCACAGGCATGGTGGCTGTGAGGAGCTTTCTGCACGGGCTGCCGTCCTTAGGCCTGGCTGCCCAGTGCCCCGCCTCGGGGGACTCGGGGGAGCTCCCGGCCTGCTCTGCAGCAAGCAGCACTGGAAAGGTGGCCCTGGCCGGTGGGCCGGCTGAGGACTGCAGTCCACGAGCACCCTGCCGGTTCCCTTGCAGGTGACGGGCACGTTCCGTGTGTTCCTTCTCTTCGCCGTGTCCCTGTGCATCGTGCTCCCTCTTAGCCTGCAGAGGAACATGGTGTCCTCCATCCAGTCCTTCAGCGCCATGGCCCTCATCTTCTACACCGTCTTCATGTTTGTGGTGAGCACCACACGCCCCAGAGAAGGTGCTGCTCGTGCTCAGTCCTTCCTAGGGCCCCGGGAGGTCTGTGTCCAGGTCTTGTTTACTGCCACTCACCTTTTGAGGATGATAGGAAAGTGGCTCCAAGCCGGGGAAGTGTGTTAGACTCACTAGAATGTGCTGTGAAGCCCACATGGCCCCTGGCCGACCAGGGTACCAGGGGACAGGTGCAGGCAGACAGCAGGAGACACATGCTGCAGCTGGGAAGGGCTCCAAGGCTGGGTTGGATTCCTCCAGGAATCACGTGGTGTATGGACAGGAGCAGGGTCAGTGTTGTGTCGCGTGGTGGAGCACTGTTTTTTCTACGTGAGGCCTTAAGGTAGGTTAGGTGGGAAGATGAAGTGTGAATTGACCCTGAAACAGGGAGGCCTTCCACAGTCCTCCCTGCTCTGCCTCTGAGTTGTCAGGTCTCTGCCCTTGGGAATGATGGCAGGCCCCGGGGTCTGTCGGGGCATCTTGGACTGCAGTTCTTCAGTGTCCTCAGCCTCCTGAGGACCAGCCCAGTGATGCTGGGCTGGAAGATGTCTGTACCTGGCCTGGGCCAGGGCCCTGGAAGGAAGGACCTGTCCGCGTTGAGGGGACTCCTTGTGACTTGGGACAGACACTGGGTTCAGACACAGTACTTTGGTCTGTGCTAAGCAGCCTCTCCCCAGGAAACCCCCTGTAGCTCGGTGCCCCTCTTGGCGGTGCCCAGTCAGCCTGTGGGATGGACTGGGGGGGGGGAGCTGGGGACAGGCGTGGTCCCTTACCTCTCCAGGGGACCGCAGGGGCCACGCTCCAGCTCCTGCCTCTCTCCTGCTGTGCGTGGCAGTGAGGCCAGGCCCGGCTGCCCCCTGATGTGTGCCCTGTGTGCCCTCCCTCTCTGGGGTGCAGATTGTGCTGTCCTCCTTCAAGCACGGCCTCTTCGGCGGGCAGTGGCTGCAGCGGGTGAGCTACGTCCGCTGGGAGGGCGTCTTCCGCTGCATCCCCATCTTCGGCATGTCCTTTGCCTGCCAGTCGTGAGTATCACTGCGCCGCCAGGCGGGGGTGGGGGGTGGGGGAGGTGGAGGGGGCGGGGCGCCCTTGGTTTTTTAATCCTGTTATTGGCTGCTGTTGAGTGCTGTCCTGTCCCGTGTGGCCTGTCCCCTCCCCGCGGAGGGTGGGTGTTGTGTTAGCTGGGAGGGGAGCTGTTGCTGGGACTCGCTGACAGCGCACTGGGCTGCCAGGTCCCAGGAGAAGAGCTGGCTGCGGGGTGCGCCAGCCGCCCAGCCATCTGATGGAGCGCAGTCCCGAGCATTCTGCCAGAACCGAGGTGTTCTGAGAACACTTAGGAGGCGATTGCGCAGCCATTGACAGTGTGCTTGCTGTCGGGCCTCCTTGGCGGGCTGTGTGCGCATGGGCAGGCCAGCCGGCCGGCCTGCACTAGGAGCTGGAGGGGGGAGGGGGAGGGAAGGAGGGTGTGACGCAGGCCAGGCTCCCCCCACGACAGCACCTTCTCCAGCAAGCGTGACAAGTGCAACCGATTCTTACCCACATGGGAATGGGATCCAGCTGAAAAGAGAGGCGTAAATCGGGCGCCGACAGGAAAAGACCATCGGCCTGGGGGCTGGCACAGTGGGGGCCCCTCCCCCTAGTGTCGGTGGGTATGTATTGTGCCAATTGTAAACTAATGTGACAGATAAAATTTGCTCACACTGCTATGTTTACACCCACATGCGAGATCCAAATCGTCATTTCCCACTTACCGTCTCTCTTGGCAGCTCCGTTTCCACAGAACGTGCTCCAGCCTTGCTGTTTAATGTCCCCATTATCATCGGTGACAGAAATGGCATTCTCGCACTGTGCGCCTAGTCACCGGCTGTCCTTTTGCTTGTGTGTTTGCTTTTCAAAAGCAGCCTGCAGTTGGGCTGCTGTGGTGGTGGCCACGTAGCATCCAGACGAACAGCTGTGGGTTTGATTCTTAGGGCAGATTACGGGTTCCAGGAGGGTGGGACACACAGCTCACATAAGTGCAGGCTTTCTCCTCTTCCTGGGAGGGCTTGGGGGGGGGGCCTCAGACTCGCCCATGTCCCTCCTGTCCCAGGGAGCCTGGCCATGTTGGGGTGGCAGCCGGTCCCCCTCTTCACAACTGGTGTGGTGTTGCTGCTGCTCCCTGGCCCTTCTGATGACTTTGTTAGCTGAGTCCTGAGTGGTGCACAACTGTTGTCTCCTGGGCTGAGACAATGGCTGTGGTAGCGCTGGGCACAGGAAGCCCAGCGGGGGGCAGGGTCCACCGGAGACTTCCCCCCTCATCCAGCTGTAGAGGTGGAGGGGGTCCCTGACCTAGCCACCCCCGCCTCCCCCTGGGCAGCGGCTCTGGTGGTGCGTGCTGGAGCCCTGGGCTGCGTGCTGGCCTCTCCAGGCCTCTCCCTGGTGTAGACTCCACTCTAGCCAGAGCACTGGGCGGGGGCTCAGGGGGAATGTCCCTTGGGTTTTTCCCTGTGTGGCTGGAGCTGTGTGGGAGAGTGACCCCAGCCTGCCCCTGTGGCTGCCCGTTGGGCTGCAGGTAGCCTTGGTGAGGACTGTGACCTCAGCTTCCCCTGGCCTGGCCTTCCCCTCCTTCTGTTGCCCTGGGGTCAAGGGAGGGTGCCCTCTCTGGGTTTTGTTTTCGTTTCAAAGGCATTCTTGAGATAGGTTCCACTGGTGCCTGGACTGCTTGCCTGTGTCTTTTCTTTTTGGTCGGTTGTGGGGGTTTGAACTCTGGGCTTGGCGCTGTCCATGCGCTCTTCAGCTCAAGGCGAGTGCTTTACTGCTTGAGCTACAGCGCCACTTCCGGTTTTCTAGTGGTTTATTGGAGATAAGAGTCTCACAGACTTTCCTGCCTGGGCTGGCTTTGAACCGCAATCTTCAGGTCTCAGCCTCCTGAGCAGCTGGGATGATAGGCGTGAGTGCCGGCACCCGGCCTGCCTGTGTCTTAAGGCTTCTCCTCCCCTGACCACTGGCCTGCTGTCCTTTGTTCTTGAGCCTGGCTTAGAAGGCCACAGCAATCTAGGGCAGGCTAGGAGGCTGCTGGATTCTCTCCCTCTCTAGCCAACTTCTTCAACCGGTGTCCGTGGCCGGGCTGCCCCACATGCTTTCTCTTCCCTTTCTCCCTGCCCCCCCCACTTATGTTTTGGCCCCCCGCCCCTCAGAGTTGCCCAGGTCCTGCCTGCGTCCCTCAGTTGGGCCTGTTGCCTGTGTCCTGAGATGTGCCATCCTCCAAATGCCCATGTGAGCCTGTCACACCGCTGCTCAGCCGTGGCTCCGGCCGCTCCCGGCCGCCCGCAGCACTGCAGCTCTGGCTCTGGGCCTGGGACAGAAGCCAGGATTCTCATCACACAGGCGAGAGGCTGAAAGTTGGGACCTGTGCCTGGGCGGTCTCCCTGTCTGCCCACCGCCGCCTGTGCTGAGGACCGCAGTGCTGCAGCCAGCCAGGCTGGTGTTTGTTTAACTGTCCGCTTGACAGCGGTGCTCCCTGTAAACACGGCTGCTTCCCTTCTCGGAGCCCCCCCCCACGCTCCCATGCTCCCACTCCTGTGGCACATGTGGCCTCTGTAGAATGCCCACGTGGCTCGCTGGGGTCCTCTGGCACTGCTGCCGTTTGTAGTGCCCCAAAGTGTGGCCGTGGCTCTGGGAGTCATGCGTGGTCAGCGGGACTGGGGAGGAGGCCTTGGAGCGGTACGTGGGGGAAGCGAGGCTCTCCAGAGCCTTCTTTGTGAATTGCTTGTTTCTACACAGCCAGGTCCTGCCCACCTATGACAGCCTGGACGAGCCATCAGTAAAGACCATGAGTTCCATATTTGCTTCCTCCCTCAACGTGGTTACCACCTTCTACATCATGGTAGGAGCCCTTCCGCACCCTTTCCTCTCCAGTACCAACGACTCACACTTGAGCCCTCCTGTGGCGTGTGCAGTCTGGTTGTCAGGTTACCAGTCCCTTCTCACCCTGGTGTCCGGAGGCCTCAGATCACGTGATGTGCCTGTGACCCAGCCCAGGGCCCGGGCCAGGCCTGCTGGCCACTTCAGCTGTGTAGGCCTGTCCTGATCTGAAGCACCTGGACACCTCGGTAGCCGGGCTGCTCCCCGTTACTCTGCCTGGAGTGCTGCTTGCCTTTCCTCGAGGCCTGCTGCTCCCCACTCTGTGCAGAAGTAGGCCTGTCCTGCGCACCCTCCTCAGGGAGCCGCGCACGCTCCGTGCGGGAGTGGGCCTGTCCTGCGCAC
>NW_012267223.1:29019-57991 GCF_000151885.1 Dipodomys ordii
GGAGCCGCGCACGCTCCGTGCGGGAGTGGGCCTGTCCTGCGCACCCTCCTCGGGGAGCCGCGCACGCTCCGTGCGGGAGTGGGCCTGTCCTGCGCACCCTCCTCGGGGAGCCGCGCACGCTCCGTGCAGGAGTGGGCCCGTCCCGCACATCTTCCCATCTCAGTCCACAGTCAACATTTCAGTCGGTTTTCTTCCAGGCTCTGTTGCTTCTTCTATTTTTTATTTTCAAAGTATTTATCTAGTTGGGGATTGAACTCGGGGTCTCTGCATTTGCTCCTAAGTTCTTTTTCCCACTTGAGTCATCTCTCCAGCCTTCTTTTTTCCCCCTCAATCTTTTTTTTGGTCGGTCGTGGGGCCTGAACTCTAGGACTGGGTGCTGTCCCTGAGCTCTTAGCCTCAAGACCAGCGCTCTGCCACTTTGACCCACAGCGCCACTTCTGGTTTTCTGGTGGTTAACTGGAGATCAGAATCTGATGGATTTCCTGCGCAGTCTAGATTTGAATCGTGAGCCTCAGAACTAAGCCTCCTGAGTAGCTAGGATTACTAGCATTAGCCACCAGTATCCATCTCTTCTTGTTTTTTTTTTGGGGGGGGTCCGGTCATGGGGCCTGAACTCTGGGCCTGGGCCCTGTCCCTCAGCTCTTCAGCTCAAGGCTAGCGCTCTACCACTTGAGCCACAGCACCACTTCCGGCTTTTGTTTTCTTTTTGCTCATGTGGTGCTGAGGAATGGAACCCAGGGCCTCATGCATGCAAGGCAAGCGCTCTACCACTGAGCCACCTTCCCAGCCCCTCTTCTTGTTTTTAATAAAACTGTAGACATGTTAAAATTATGGTTTGTTTCCTTTACCTTCATGCTTGCAGCATTCTTCTAGGTAGTCATGATTGTGTATTTGTTGTGGAACTGGAGATTGAACTCAGGGCCTGAAACTTGCCATGCAGGTGGTCTACCACTGAAGCCTCTCCACCAGCCCTTTTGTATTCTTTTCTCTTCTTTTTTTTTTTGGTCGGTCATGGGGCTTGAACTCTGGGCCTGAACAATGTCCCTTAGCTCTTCAGCTCAAGGCTAGCACTCTACCACTTGAGCCACAGAGCCACTTCGGCTTTTTCTGCTTACATGGTGAGGAATCAAACCCGAGGCCTTATGCATGCAAGGCAAGTACTCTACCGCTGAGCCACCTTCGCAGCCTCCTTTGGTGTTATTTTGTGTCTTGCTTTATAGCTGGTCTGGTCTGAATTTAATCCTCTTAATTTGGTGCTTCCCTGAGTTTCTGGGTGACAGGATATGCCCCCAGGCTCAGCTGGGCTTCCTGTGGAGCGTGGGTTGCAGCTGTTGGTAGAGATGGAGTCCTGCAACCTTTTTCTTCCTCTTTTTAAAACCTGAGCTGGCTTAGGACTTTTTTTTTTTTTTTGTCTGTTGTGGGGCTTGAAATCTGGGCCTGGGCGCTGTCCCTCAGCTCTTCAGCTTTAGGCAAGCGCTCTACCACTTGAGCCACAGCGCTACTTCTGGTTTTCTAGTGGTTTTTATTGGAGATAAGAGTCTCACAGACTTTCCTGGCTTTGAACCATAATCCTCACATCACAGCCTCCTGAGTAGCTAGGATGACAGGCCTGAGCCACTGGTGCCCAGCTTGGCTCAGTACTTTGTGTGATCTTGAACTCCACTGAGGGCCAGTTTCCTTGAGAAGGGGCTCCCCAGCCCTTCTGGGGCTCATCCCCATGCCCCAAGCACCATGCAGGTTGAGCTGGCTAAGTTGCTGTTTCTTTTCCAACAGGTGGGGTTTTTTGGTTACGTCAGCTTCACAGAGGCCACGGCGGGCAACGTGCTGATCCATTTCCCCTCCAACCTGGTGACAGAGATGATCCGCGTGGGCTTCGTGATGTCGGTGGCCGTGGGCTTCCCCATGATGATCCTGCCCTGCAGACAGGCCCTAAACACGCTACTTTTTGAGCAGCAGGTACAGTCCTCGGGCCTTCCTCTTCTGACAGGTCACTCGCTCTGCGTTTTCCAGGAGATGATAGGTGGCGCCTTCCCTAGCTAAAAATGAGCAAGCTTCAATTGACGTGCAGACTCTTAATGGAAGGGCAGTTTGTTTTTAGAGATGGGGACTGAACACAGACCCAGCTGTACGCTGAGTGTGCGCACACTGGGGCCGAGCTGCACTGCCACTGCCTCAGGCCACCCCAGTAACGCCTACTCTGAAAAGTGGCTGCTTAGAATTCCTAGCTCTGTAAGGTTTGGGTGTCCTGGCCAGTGATGGTCCGATCACATGGGTCAGTTTGTGGTCCTCACCACGACTTGTTGGGATGCTTCTGTTGTTAGGCACACAACTCCGACTCTGACCCTGGCAGAGCCAGGATCTGAAATGGATGACCTGGGGCTCTGGGGCAGGTGTCGTCTGTGGCCACAGCCCCACCCCGTGTTGAGTGTCCTTTGTCCCTGTATGTGGCTGTGCGAGGCCGGGGGCTTTGGGTTATGCTACGTCACGCCCTCCCTGTGTGCTGACACCTGTGACACAGGCTGTGTGCGCATACCTGTGCCCACGAGCACGTGGAGAGCTTCTGCCTGCACTCTGCACAGGCAGGCTAGGAGAGGCCATGTCATTTGGCACACGTGTCCTGCGGAGTCATACACCGTTGTCCACACTGTGTGTGACACAGAAGGACTCAAAGCTACCATTTCAAAACAGTTGTGAGACCTGTGGCCTGCGCTTGGGAGGGAAAGTGCCCCACGGTCCTGGCTTTCTGCCAGTTCCTATTGAAGATGCTCAGCCATGTCAGATTGTGCAGGTCACTCCCCAGCCCCACTCGGAGCCCGGCATGGTGTGGCTCCAGAGGGAGTGGGAGAGGGCAGCGGGGTAGCGGTAGCTTCAGGACCGGTTTGCTTTTCTTTTCTTTCATGTAGCAGAAGGACGGCACCTTCGCTGCAGGTGGCTACATGCCCCCTCTTCGGTTTAAGGCGCTCACACTCTCAGTGGTGTTCGGAACCATGGTCGGTGGCATCATGATCCCCAACGGTAAGGCGGCAGCTGCTCCTGGACTGGTCCTGCTGCCTCTTCTTCCCCCTGTTTTGCTCTATTTCTGGAGTTTCTGTGGAGAGGAGTTCTGGGTATTTCTGCCCCATGCTTGACACTCAATGAAGACTTCAGTGTTGCGTGGCATCCTAAAGAAAGTCCATAAACTCCCAGTCCATAGAGATAGGCCTGGATAACCTTGGCAGCCTGATGGACTGGCAGACACCTGTGGAAGCCCTAGCAGCCGATGCCTGGGCAGGGATTGATTTGCATGGGTGGGACACAGGCCTGATGGTCAACCGAATGGCCTCAGGGCTGCTCACTGCTGGCGGTGCCAACACAGCGCCGAGGGGACTGGGAAGGTCCCGAGCAGCACCGCCACTGTCCAAACACACGTGTCCCCTGTGTGCACCAGTGCCAGCTTGTCACCAGACCCAGGTAGCTTGCAGGCCCTCTAGAGGCCCTAGGTCCAGATTCCTGGCAATGACTGCACGCTCCAGCCCCAGCTTCTACGCATCTCAGGACAGGTGAGCAAGGAACAGAAGGAAGTGGAGAGGTGGCCCAGGCCATGTGGAGCCAACACTGGATTTCTGAGGGAAATCTTTGGCGTCCGGTCCCTAGAGATGAGCAGCCAAAGATAACCCCTCGACACAGGCGGCTGTTTGACAGATCTGGTCAGGGCTTTGGAGCCCTGTGGGTAGGGCGGGGCCCCGCCTCCCTCCAGCCCTTGGGCAGGCTCTGCCGGGTGAGTGTGGAGGGCACCCTGGCGTGACCCTGGTCTCTGTTGTGTTCTAGTGGAGACCATCCTGGGGCTCACAGGGGCCACGATGGGCAGCCTCATCTGCTTCATCTGCCCAGCGCTGATCTACAGGAAGGCCCATAAGAACGCCATCTCTGCCCAGGTGAGCACGAGCGCCTCCTCCCGAGGGCCGCTGACCGGGCGGCCCACCAGTCTTGTGTGTGTTGGGGGAGGGGACAGCAGAGCACAGCCCCGCACTCGGGGATGAGGCAGGCTCGCTGACTGGCCTTCGGTGTCTTAGTCCAGACAGGTGATTGATGGAGGACCGAGGGAAGCAGTGTGTCTGGCCAGGGCGAGCAGTCATTGCCCCAGAGACTGCAATGGATCCGTCTCTGGCCTTATGCTGGTTAATTAGAGATGAGTGTCTTAGAATGTCCTCTTGGACTGGCTGTGTGTGTGTGTGTGCGCGCGCACGTGTGCCTGAGCTGTGTGTGTGTGTGTGTGTGTCAGGGCCTGAGCTCTGTGTGTGTGTGTGTGTGTGTGTGTGTGTGTGTGTCAGGGCCTGAACTCGGCCTGGGCGCTGTCCCTCAGCTCTTCAGCTCAAAACTAGCACTTCGACCACTTGAGCCACAGCACCACTTCTGGCTTTTTCTGCTTATATGGTGCTGAGGAATTGAACCCAGGGCCTCATGCATGCAAGGCAAGCACTCTACCACCGAGTCACCTTCCCAGCCCCCTCTCTGACTGGCTTTGAACCACAGTCCTGAGACCTCAGCCTGCTGAGTAGCTAAGATTATAGGCGTGAGCCACCAGCATCTGGCCCTAAAGTATTTTCATACCATCTAGCCTGTTCCCTGCGGCCGCCCCTTACTCCCCCCACACCCTGAGAACACCACAACCGCATTCGTGGTGCCTCCCAGGGAGACAGCGTGTGCACATACGGGATCCAGCATTTCTCTTGCTTTTAAAATAGTAACAGCTTCCTGCTGCCCTTGCACCTCACCTCGCACACACAGCTCTGGAGCTGTGTCCTATCTTTAGCTGCTTCCTGGGGTTGGTGGGCATGCCACAGCCCCACGTTCTGCCGGGGCTCCTCTGCGGCCGCTCGCCCGCCGCAGTGAGCACCGCAGCCAGCACGATGACACTTGGGAGGCGGGGTCCTTAGGAGGCTTCCCAGAAATGTGGTCCTTGGGCCAGGGAACGAGCCTCTCACCCTGGTGACCTCCCCCCCCCGCCCCGGCCTCAGGCCCTCAGTCCCCAGACCCCACTTTCTCTCCTCACTTTTCTCAGCTTCTCTGGAATGAAAGTATTTTTTCATTGCTTTAGACCACTTGAGTTTCTTGCTCTGAATTGCTCATGAGTCTTGTCCACTTTGTAAACAGTTGAGTTTTTTTTTTTATTGATGTATTCTCGTAGATATGTAAAGACGTAGTATACATATAATAAAGCACGTAACTTCTGTTCACAGCTTAACACATTTTTGCTAAGTGACCCTGACCAAGAGCCAGATAGGGCTCTGGCGCCCTGAACCTTTCCCTGGGTATCTCTTGCCATCCATCCTACACTCTGAAGTTTACTGCTGTCTCCTGATTTTTTTAAAATGTAATTTTATTGTCATTATTAAGGTGTTGTACAAAGGAGCTACCAAATTTTCTTGATCTTTTTTGTGCATATGTGCTGGTCCTGGGGTTTGAACTCAAGGCCTGGACTGAAGGCCTGGGTGCTATCCCTGAGCTAGCTTGCTTGCTTGCTTGCTTGCTTGCTTTATTTATTTATTTATTGTTGATTATGGAGCTTGAATTCTGGGCTTGAACTCTGGACGCTGTCCCTGTGCTCTTCAGCTCAAGGCGACTGCTCTACTGCTTGAGCCATAGCGCCACTTGTGGTTTTCTAGTGGTTCATTGGCGATAAGAGTTACACAGACTTTCCTGCCCAGGCTGGCTTTGAACCGTGATCCTCAGATCTCAGCCTCCTAAGTAGCTAGGATGACAGGCCTGAGTCACCGGCCCTGAGCTTTTTTGCTCAAGGCTACTGCTGTGCCACTTGAGCCACAGCTCCACTTCAGCTTTTCTTTGCAGTTAACTGGAGATAAGAGTGTCATGGGGCTGAGAAGGTGGTTCAGTGGTAGAGCGCTTGCCTTGTATGCATGAGGCCCTGGGTTCCATTCCTTAGCACCACATAAGCAAAAAGAAAAAAAGCTGGAAGTGGCATTGTGGCTCAAGTGGTAGAGTGCTAGCCTTGAGCTGAAGAGCTGAGGGACAGCGCCCAGGCCCAGAGTTCAGGCCCCACGACTGGACCCCCCCCCCCAAAAAAAAAAAAGTGTCATGGACATTTCCTGGGCTGGCTTTGAACTGTGGTCCTCAGATCTTAGCTTCCTGAGTAGTATGAGCCACTAGTGCCTGGCTGTCTCCTAGCGTTTTAGGATGTGTTTCCTGTCTATCTCAAAGGAATGTGCATGGAGTCTTAGGATATGTGCTGTGGCACCTGCCTTCCACTCAGTCTCCCTCTGAGCACAACCTCGCAAGGGAGCAGCGGGCTTCACTGGTCTCCTGCCGTGTGGTTCTCACTCTGTGCATTCGCCACACTTCCCACATGCTGGGGCAGGACAGACTGCTTCCAGCCAGACACAGCTGCTCCAGATGTTTCATTTGGTGCCTGGGGGGTGCATCTTGGTATCTATACTGGAGTGTCGGTGTTGCTGGGGTCTGCCTGTGGGGTGCGTCTTGGTGTCTCTGCTGGCATATCAGTGTTCGGTGCTTGTGGGGTCTGCCGGTTTTGAGGTTTCTGCAGTTGTGCCTCCAGCAGCACTGGGAACGCTTCACACCTGGCCTGTGTTACCTTTAAAATGTCGTAACCAAGGGCTGGGCATGGTGCTGTGCATGTGTATAATCCCAGGCAAGATGTGAGATCCTATCTCAAGAAAGAAGGCGGCCTAGGCAGCGTGGCTCCAGCCGTAGTCCTAGCTACTTAGAGGGCTGAACAGAATTGCAGTCTAGGGCCAGACTAGGGGAAAGCTTGCCAAACCCTATTTCTGTCAATTAAAAAACTGTGCACAGTGGTGCAAGCCTGTCATCCCAGCTGTGCTGGAGCATAAACAGGATGGTGGTTTGGACTGGAAAAAGAAACCCTATTTGAAAAGTAACTGAGAGTCTCAGAGAGGGGTGGAGGTGAGACATGGAGAACACGGGCCTAGTAAACAAGCCTGCTAAGGATGGCCCCGAGTTCAAACCTCTGTACCAGCACCAAGCAAACAACAAACTGAAAGCCTGGCACCAATGGCTCACGCCTGTCATCCTAGCTACTCAGGAGGCTGAGATCTGAGGATTGCAGTTCAAAGCCAGCCTGAGCAGGAAACTCCGTGAGACTCTTATCTCCAATGAACCACCAGAAAACTGGAAGTGGCGCTGTGGCTCAAGTGGTAGAGCGCTCGCCTTGAGCTGAAGAGCTGAGGGACAGCGCCCAGGCCCAGAGTTCAAGCCTCACAACTGACAAAAGACTAAAGCAAAAAGAACCTGGGGTATGGCTCCCATGGCAGAGAACTTGCCTCACAAACATGGAGGTGTGAGTTCACCGCTCAGTGTTGCCAGTACTGAGGGAAGCATGTGGCACCTGTGTGCACTTGACAGGTTGAGGCAGGAGGACCACAAGTTCAAGTTCAAACCTGGGCTGCATCGTGAAGTCCTGTCTTACAAAAGGGAAGCGCAAACAAAATCCCAGCGTAAGGATGTGCATGAGTTTGAAGGCACTTGAAGGGTCTAAAGGAAACCCGGGCACCGTTAGTCCACGGAGACTGATGCCACCCTGCCCCTCCCCTCCCGAGCCAGTGGGCTCCCCTGTCACCAGCTCTTCCTGGAGAGCCTGCTTCCTTTTTTCTCACTGGCTTTTGGGAATGGCTTCTGTTTGGGCTTGCGCTCAGGTCCTGGGTACTGCCCCTTAGCTTTTTTGCCCAATGCTAGCACTTCTAGCACTTGATCTTGCTATTTGGTAGTTAATTGGAGATAAAAGTCTTACGGACTTTCCAGCACAGGCTGGCTTCAAACTGTGGTCTTTAGATTTCACCTTCCTGCGGGGCTAGGATTACAGGCATGATCACTGGTGCAGGGCAGAGATTTTGTTGCTGTTGATGGAACTGGAGTTTGATCTCCAGGCCTGTGCTTGCTAGGTAGTCTCTATCACTTCAGCTGTGCTCAGCGCCAATTTGTAGTTTTTCCTACATTCTAGATACAGAAACATACTGTTTTCTCAGATTCTTCACTGCCCTTGGATGAACAGAAGTTCTGAGTTTTAGTTTGGTCCAATTTACCAATCTTTTTCTTTTCCTTTGTTGCTGGCCATAAAAAGATAAAGGAAAACTTTGCTTGCCCAAGGTTCTGTAGGCATATCGCGCGTGCGCGTGTGCGCACGTGTGTGCGTGCGTGTGTGCGTGTGTGCGTGCGTGTGTGTGTGTCTGTGTGTGTGTCTGTGTGTGTGTGTGCACGCGCGTGTCTGTGTTGCCAGTACTAGGCTTGAACTCATAGCCTTGCACCTCTCTGGGCTTTTTTGTTCAAGGCTGCTACTCCACCACTTGAGCCACAACTCCACTTCCATGAAGATAGGCCCTCGAGGCTTTTCTCAGTAGAATCTTGTCATTATTAACGTGTGGTAAAGAGGGGCCGTCATCGCGACCCCTCCGTTCCTCTCCCCAGCCCCCCTCCCATCCCTGCCCACAAGTTGCGTAGTCCATCTTCCACGTAGTGTGTTACGAATGCCATGGTTTCATTTGTTCACATCTCCCTCCCCGCTTCCGTCCTCCTAAGAAGCAGAAAAAGGAAAAACAAATGGAAAAAGCCCCCCCCCCCCCAACACCATCGCCAGGAACAGCGTAGATTCTGGGGCACGTTGAGAGCTGCGCTGCACTTGGCTCAGCTGGTGCAGGCAGGGCTTGTTCCACACGGCACTTTCATTGCCCCCCCCCCCATTCATGTCAGTCTTCGTCCCTATTTGTGCATGAGGCTCTTGGTCCTCTGTCCACTGGTCTCCCCTGCACCTGTTTGAGATGCTGTGCCTTCGTAACAGGTCTCCAGGGCAGGGATAGAAGCCCTACCACCTTGTGCCTCTTCAAGGTGTTCTTTCTTATCAGTGGCACTCTGCGTGCTCAGCTGAATCTCAGAATGGCTTGTCAGCTTCCTCCATGTTCACTGGGCTTGCACCAAAGAACAGATTGAGAGTTGACCTTTTCCTTCAGTTCACAGTTTTTTCTGATTTCCTCTGTGATTGCTTCTTTCATCCCTCGCTTCTTCAGATTTCTGCGTTAGACTTTTCCCCCTATGAGAAGTGCTCAAGAGAGCAATTTAAAAAGAAGGGTTTATCTTGGCTTACAGGTTCAGAGGTCTCAGTGAGGCCTGAGGTGAAGTGTAAGTGTCTAGGCGTGGCAGCATGTGGCAGAGGAGGCGTTTACCTCATGGTAGCAAGGAAGCGGAGACACACAGAAGCCCAAGATGGGCGTAGCCCCACGGCTTGCCCAGTGACCTTTATCCTCTAGGCTCAGCCTTGAAACGTTTCCAGCAATGCCATCAGATACGAATCCAGGATCAGCCCCCCGTGAAGGCTGTGCCCTGAGGCCCAGCCATCTCTCATTGGGTCCAGCAGATGATCCTTTCAGGGGACACTGCATGTCCAAATTATGACAGTCTCCCGACACCTGGGGTTCCGTAAATCTGCTACTTTCAAGAGTACTCTTGGCTGGGAAGGTGGCTCAGTGGTAGAGCACTTGCCTTGCATGCATGAGGCCCTGGGTTCGATTCCTCAGCACCACATAAGCAGGAAAAAAAAAAGCCGGAAGTGGCGTTGTGGCTCAAGTGGTAGAGTGCTAGCCTTGAGCTGAAGAGCTGAGGGACAGCGCCCAGGCCCAGAGTTCAGGCCCCATGACCGGACCCATAAAAAAAAAAAAAAAAAAAGAGTACTCTTGATGGAGTTAGAGAAACTATTCTTTGAATTTTGATTTGATGTTTTTTCAAGCTAGTAAAATGTAGCATCCCCTTGAGTTGTAGCCCCTGCCAGCCCACGGTCAGCAGCCCCCCCCCCCGCTCCCAGACTCTGTGAGCCACCAACCCCGGCCACCTGTGGTCAGCAGGACCCCCCCGCCCCCGGACTCTGTGAGCCATGAACCCCGGCCACCTGTGGTCAGTATCCTCCCCCCTGCCCCCGGACTCTGTGAGCCACGAACCCCGGCCACCTGTGGTCAGCAGGACCCCCCCGTCCCCGGACTCTGTGAGCCACCAACCCCGGCCACCTGTGGTCAGTAGCCTCCCCCCCGCCCCCGGACTCTGTGAGCCACCAACCCTGGCCACCTGTGGTCAGCAGGCCCTGCCGCATTCTGTGAGCCGCGGCCCCTGACCAGCCCAAGACCAGCAGGCCCCTTCCGTACTCGGGGCTGTGCTGCTCAGCTAGGCTGTTGCGTCACTTAGGATAGCTTCACGTTAATGTTGAGTTTGCTGGGCTGTAACCTGGGAGCACCTGTAGTCGGTTCTCACGGCTGTTGTTCCTTTTTCGTTACTTGGTTTTCTGTCATTTGGTCCTGTCCCTTGGCGTGCTCGGTATTTTATAGCCCTAGTGTCAGACTCTGCAGAGGTCCTGGGTGGTGTTGCCTTCCATCTGTCAGAGGCGACGAACAGAAGGCCACGTCCAGCTGCGATGGACCTGCGGCCAGTCGGCCCTCATTCCTGGGGTCGAGGCCCCGTCTCCCTCATGTCGCTGAGTTCTCTGTTGAGTTCCCATCGTCTTGGCAGTGGCACTGCACTAGCTCTGCACAGGTAGTGGCTGGCCCAGGGCCTGGAGGAGAGGGGCCTCCTCCTCCCTCCCCCTCAGGCTGCGGCTTCTGGGAAGCTCTGCTCCTGTTCTTGGTGCTCAGCTCCTCCAGTCATCCTGGAGTCCAGATCGCTGTCCTGCCTTGTGCGCACAGCTGGCACCACAGACTGCTAGTGCCCAGGACAGCAAGTTTAGCCTCTCTAAGGGCCTGACTGTTGTCTGGGGTCTGGCTTCCCATCTCTAAGGTCCCGAACATGTTTGGGTTTTCATCCAGCTTTGAGAGCTAAGTGGGAAGCCAATCTGATAGCAGCTCTTTTGGCATAGCTTGAGGCAGATGTTTCTTAGTGAGTTTGAGAAAATAAACCTATTGCCTGTGATGTTATGAGTCTTTTTCTGGTTTGTCAAGTCAGTTTTTTTTGGGTCCGGTCGTGGGGCCTGTACTCTGGGCCTGGGCGCTGTCCCTCAGCTCTTCAGCTCAAGGCTAGCGCTCTACCACTTGAGCCACAGCGCCACTTCCGGCTTTTTTCTTCCTGCTTATGTGGTGCTGAGGAATCGAACCCAGGGCCTCAAGCATGCAAGGCAAGCGTTCTACCACTGAGCCACCTTCCCAGCCCCAAGTCCAAGTTTTTATGCCTATTAGGTGTGTGTGAGTGCGTGCGTGCGTGCGTTTTACTGGGCCTTGCACTCAGAGTTTTGCACTTTCTAGCCATGTGATGTATCACTTGAGTGATGTTTTCCTGGTGCTTCTGCTGCTGCTTTTTTAAAAGTAGAGTCAGACTCCAGTACTATTGTTATTGTTACTTTAAAATATTTTTGGTAGTACCGGGGTGGCAGAGCCTTGGGCTTGCTGGGCAGGTGTTCTGCTACCTGAGCCATACCCTCAATTTATACCAGTAATATTTTCAAAAACTTGTTCATGGTTTTATTCAGTACTTTATGATTTCACGTTTAAATCGCGATCAGTTTGTATTTTCTTAGTGCAAGAAACAAAGTATCTTGGTTTTTGCAAGACGGCTCCTAATTGTTGAATATTGTTTGTTGGAGGACCTATCACAGAGATGCATGATTTGCATACTTCCCACTGAAATGAAATGTCTCCATTAGCATACATTAAAGTCTTGTACATGTTTGGGCCTGCTTTGGAACTTACTTTGGTTGGCTGGTTGGCTGTCTGTCCTTCCGTACTGTTGTAGTTCCCATGGCCTTGTACTTGTCCTCACTACATTTTCACCTGTCACTCTCTAAACCTTTTTTTTTGGTTGGTTGCGGGGCTTGAACTCTGGTCTTAGGCGCTGTCGCTGCACTCTTCAGCTCAAGGAGAGCGCTCTGCGGCTTGAGCCACAGTGCCACCTTCAGTTTTCTAGAGGTTTTTATTGAGATAAGAGTCTCACGGACTTTCCTGCCTGGGCTGGCTTTGAACTGTGATCCTCAGATCTCAGCCTCCTGAGTAGTTAGGATTACAGGCGTGAGCCACCGGGGCAGCGCCCGGCTCCTCTAAATCTTTTAATTCTAATTCATCCTCTTTTTCTTATGAATTAATTTTCTGGATATATTTGTTTGCTTTTAGTCCATACGAATGTTTGACTTCAGTTGATCCAACCTTAACAAAAATAAGTCTTGCCCTTATTTTTAGATCTAGTTGGAATTTATCGGAACTGTGGTTGAATTCAGGAAGTTTGATATCTCTGACATCTCTGGCTACTTTACGGGCATGCTCATGAGCTTCCTGTTCAGAGGTGTGGGGTGTGGTACACCGTTACTCACCTGTCAGCAGGCCCTTCCGTTTCCTGCTGTTCTGAGTGCCTTTGTGCATCCTGGCGGACCTCTTCCATTGGGAAGGATCTGATTCTTCCGTGGCTTAGCTGTGGGGTTGTTACTTGTGTGTAGAAGCCGTGGGTTTTCATATATTAATTTTTTACCTGTTTAGCTCACTGAACTCTCTCTGAATCTTTCAGTTCTTCACTTGCAGCTGATACTTTCACATTCCTCCTTCTAGTCCCTGTTTTCTCTCTTCTGCATGTGAAGTCCTGTCTTGTTGCTGCGGTAACAGGCGTGGGCAGCTGGCATCGTCTTGGCTCAGCTGGGACTGCCTGTAGTGTTAACCACTCAGCCCAGTGTTGATACTTGGTTTGACATGTGAACAAGCATGATCACAGCTTCATGAGCACGTAGAAGTGATGGCTGCATTGTGTCAGTCGTGCGCGCTCGTTGCTGTACGTCTTAAGCTCTGGGACGTATGTGAGATTGCCTGGACAGCCCTCTGACTCTGTATGGAGGATGCCGTGGCTCTCGCTCCGCGTTAGTATCTGGAGAAGTTGCCTGGCAGCTGCCATGCCAGGCTGCTCTGGACTGAGTCACAGGGAGCCGCTGACTGGCGTGCTGGAGCTCAGAGCCTGGGCTTTCCCAGGTGGCTCCCCTAGGAGCAGCTGTGATGCTCCTGCAGAAGGACAGGTCCAGAATCAGAACTGCTGCTTGCATGACTTCTGCCGCATGGAGCTTGTGTCCTGTCCCTGGGCCCCACCAGTAGCCAGTGCGTGGTGGATCCTGGGGAAGGCTGGGCCTGTGTCACTTTGAGATGGTCTGTGGAGAATAGTTAGAAAGCTTGAAGATGGAAATTGCCCCAGTGAGCCAAAGGAAACTGAGTCTGCCTGGCCCTTTGTCATGGAAATCAGCAAGAGGCCTCCCGTCCTCAGCGAGGTCCTCAGCGAGGTTATCCAGTGTGTGGATTTGATGTTTGGTGCTGTGGAGCCAGCAGGGGGCGCGAGAGCCAGATGGGCTATGCCTGCAGCAGAGGAGCTGGGAAGGCCAGTCCAGGGAGGGAGAGGCTGGGGCAGCCCCAGGGACCCCAGGGAAGAAAGCCTGCTCTTGGCACCTCTAGACACAAGAGCTTGTCAGCCTTGGTCTGCAGCCAAGGTGGTGAGGCTGGGCTGCCCACTCACCTGGCCATGGACCTTCATTGGGGTTTAGGACTGCAGAGTGGTGGCCCCTGACTCCAGGAGTCCGCGCCCAGTGAAGCCCAGAGTGTAGATTCGTGTTGTTCAGACTAGAGAGCAAGCATTTTTTGCACAGTCAGGCCCCTGGTTTTCCCAAGCCTGACCTGAGCCAAGTTATCCAGGTGTATCTGCCCCTCTCTTCCTGGCTGGTGTTGGGGCCTGGCCTGTGCTCTGTATCCTGGCCAGGCTTTTCCCTGGTCAGGCTGAACGGGACCAGCTGCCCTTCCTCTGCTTCCCAGTCTGCCTCCCATGGACGGTTGGAGCACAGGGCTGGCTTGTGGTCCTTGTCCGGGACCCCGGAATCCACGAATCCGGTGGACGTGGTTTGCCCGCCATCCGTGGTCAGATCCCCATGCCTGCACAGAGCAGCACCTGGGCCCTGCTCCACCTGCACTCATCCCACAAGCCCGTGTCTGTGCTGAAGTACTGGGGACCCTGGGTCTGTTCGGCTCTGTGGCTCTGTGGTCAGCCCTCTGAGGGCCTTAGGGTCAGTTCTACCATGTAGACAGGCATTGACCATCACCGTGGACCGGGCTCACATCCCAAGACGGTCACAGACGGTCACCGTGGACCGGGCTCACGTCCCAAGACGGTCACAGACGGTCACAGACGGTCACCGTGGACCGGGCTCACGTCCCATGGCGGTCACAGACGGTCACAGACAGTCACAGATGGTCACCGTGGACCGGGCTCACATCACAGAGGGTCACCGTGGACTGGGCTCACATCCCAAGACGGTCACAGACGGTCACAGACGGTCACCGTGGACCGGGCTCACGTCCCATGGCGGTCACAGACGGTCACCGTGGACCGGGCTCACGTCCCATGGCGGTCACAGACGGTCACCGTGGACTGGGCTCACGTGCCAAAGCAGTTACTGACTGCCATGACCCATTGGTGTTCCTGCCCACCTTTCCCACGGCCCACCCAGGTTGCTGAGGGCCTCCGAGGTTGGGTGCAGCCCCGTTTTATTATCTAGAGCTGCTCTTCGTGCTGGCGGGCACTGTCCCTCGAGGGTCTGCTTCACAATGAGGCAGAGGTGACATGCTGATGTTCAGGGCTCTGTAGATGTTTTGGAGCTCAGCTGGGGACGGAGCGTGGCCTGGAGCTCTGGCCTCTGAGCTCCGTACTGTAGCGTTGGTTGTAGGTTCTGACCCCTCCGTGGAGCTCAGGAGCCGTGGTTGCTGCTGGCGGCCTGCCTGTCCTTGTGCACGCTGGGCTGGCCCTGCACGCCCTGTGTCTGTGTGATGGTCAGTCATCTCATGAAAGCCAAGCGTGGCATGTTCACCTGTAATCCCAGCCCGCAGGAGGCTGAGGCTAGCCTGGCCTGCTTAAGGAGACCTTGTCTAAATGAGTGAATGAGAGAGAACCAGCAAGTGAGCGAGCAAGACACAGACAGACAGACAGACCCACCTACCCTCTTAAACCTGAACAAAGCAGGCTTGGGGCCTGAATTGTCACACACACAGCCTCTGTTTCTCTGAGACTCTTGCTTTCCATCGCGCGGCCCCCCTTTGTGTCTGGTCTTGTGTTGTCCTCACCTCGCCCCAGCACACCTGGTCCTCCCTCCCCGCCGCGGGGCCCCGCAGCCTGGCGGGTGGTCCCAGTGGACAGATGGCTTTGATAGATTAAGGAATGATGACACAGAAAGTTCTGCTACGTCATGGATTCTAGTGGTGGTCAGCCTTACAGGCCGGGGAAGCTGTTGTGTTCCGCCCCCTCCTACTCCCCCTGCCCCCACCCTCTGCTTTGTGTGAAGAAGAGTCTGCGGGGGGGGGGGGGCGGGGGGGTGCTGTGGCTTCTCCCAGCTTGGGTCTTGTCTCCTCCAGGTGGTGCTCTGGGTCGGCCTGGGTGTTCTGGTGGTCAGCACGTTCACCACCCTGTCTGTGAGTGAGGAGCCGCCTGTGGACGTGGCCAAGGAGGCGCTGGACAGTGGCGGGCAGGGAGAGGCCCAGGGCGCCATGAAGGGGGAGGCGGCCCGCCTCTCAGGTAAGACGCTGGCCCCACCAGCCAAGTATCTACAGGGGCCGTGGGGTGCGGGGGGCACTTTCCAAGTGCCCTCAGGTTCTGCAGACTCCATCCTGCAGGTCCAGAACCTGTGGCCGCTGTGGAGGTGCACTCGGCACTCAGAGCTGGGCAGCCCACACCTGGTCACCTGTGGGCCGGAGCCACGCTGTGCGGGCCTGAGGTCTCCATGCCCCGCCATGCGGGGTGCCAGCATCTGTAAACCTACAGGCTTTGTGTTCAAGGATGGGAGTCTCAAGCCAGTTTTCTCTCTAACAAAGCCATGGACCGTCTCAGGTTGGTCAGTCCCTTCCGATTGAGATTTCCTTGCAAGGCCACCTCGGAGGGGCCTGGCAGTCTAGTGGGTGCACAGGGCAGGTACTTTCAGAGGAAGTTCTGTGTCATTGGGTGTCTCGTGCGCCCCAGCCACCCAGGCAGAGGAGAAGGGCAGCAGGTGCACGCACGCTGTGAAAACGCCGCTCGGGCTCACGCTGGCCAGCCTGGGGAACAGGAGCGGCCCGTATGGGCGCTGCTGCCAGGGCGTCATCCCGGGCTCCCGGCCTGGCCGCAGCCGGGGGTTACGCACCTGTGCTGGTCTCACTCACTTCGGCCAAGAGGTTAGACTCATTCGCCGGGCCTCTGCGCACTGCAGCTGGGGGCAGCCTCAGCTGGGGAAGCTGGTGCCAGTGTTTGTCAGGTCAGCGCTAAGCTATAGCTGGGGTTGCAGAAGGAAGCGCACCCGGGGCCCTAGCACTGGCCTGACCACCCCGCGCCCCGCGCCCCGCCCACAGCTCACGCGCCTGAAAAGCCCTTCGCTCCACCCCTCCTAGGTGCCCGGTGGGTCTTCCCCCCGCCTTCTCCACCCTGGTGTGGGGGAGCTGTGCGTGCTTTTTTCTGCCTCCCTGGGTTGACGGGCAGGTGAGAAGCAGCTTCCTGCCTCACTCCCTGCGATCACAACATCGAGGCATAAGAAAGGCCTGCTGGGGGCCCTGGGGACAGCGGGGGCCCCGAGGGGAGTGGGGGTGTTCAGAAGCTGCAGGCGCTGTGCACTGCACACACGGACTTGGTCGTTTGGAGTTGGCGTGTGTGAGGTAGGTAGGTACTGGTTTCAACCTCCACTGTTGGCCCTGGCCCAGTCCCTCCTGGGAAGGCTGTGGGCGGCTGCTGCCAGGCCACCGTGGGTTGGGGCGAGAGCAGTGGCCGGTGAGTCAGGAGCTGCGGAGGGGTGCCGGGGTCCTGCTCCCGGTCAGGGAGGACTCCCTGGGGGAACCGGACGGAGAGTCCCTCAGCGAGACCCGTCCGCGGGCCCCGCGGCCTCGTCCATGGCCAGCAGCCTCTGCGCAGCACGCGTGCGGCCACCCGCTCACCTGCGTGCTCCGCCACATCTGGATTCCATTTCTCCGTGAGGCTGTGTGTGACAGCACCATGTGCTGTCCACCTGAGCCAGCTCTGTTTTCTCGCCACCTGGCCACCCCTTCATGGAGGGACGCCTCCCCGGGGGGTGGGGGGGACGCCTCCCGGGGCAGAGCCAGGCTGGCGCGGCCTTCCCCGACGTGCGCCCGTCGGCCGCCCCATGAGCATGGGAGCCGTTTATTGGTCTCTGATGTTGGGGAGGCTGCAGATGGAATCCGTCTGCTCTGGGGAGAGTCTGTCTGCCTCCGGCCCCCTGGACACACGTGACCAGCGCCCCCCAGCCGCCAGGGGCATGGCCGAGTCCCTGTGATGGCTCAGAAAAGGCAAATGAGGTCATTTGTCTCTGTGCCCACAGTGCCTGAGGGGACCCTGGAGTGGCTTTGGGGTGCTCTGGCTCTTTTCTTCGGAAGCTGCCTGGGCCTACATCTCTGCCCCCCCATCCCACACCCTGTCCCAGCTCGGGGATGTGTGCGTCTGTGCCCCCCCATCCCACACCCTGTCCCAGCTCAGGGATGCGCGCGTCTGTGCCCCCCCTTCCTCCCTCGTATCCCACACCCTGTCCCAGCTCAGGGATGTGCGTCTGTGCCCCCCCCACCCCACACCCTGTCCCAGCTCAGGGATGTGTGCGTCTGTTCCCCCCCTCCCCCCCATATCCCGCACCCTGTCCCAGCTCAGGGATGCGTGCGTCTGTGCCCCCCCCATCCCACACCCTGTCCCAGCTCAGGGATGCGTGCGTCTGTGCCCCTCCTCCCCCCGTATCCCACACCCTGTCCCAGCTCAGGGATGCGCGTCTGTGCCCTCACCCCCCCCCCGTACCCCACACCCTGTCCCAGCTCGGGGATGTGTGCGTCTGTGCCCTCACCCCCCCCCCGTATCCCACACCCTGTCCCAGCTCAGGGATGCGTGCGTCTGTGCCCCTCCTCCCCCCGTATCCCACACCCTGTCCCAGCTTGGGGATGCACGCGTCTGGAGGGAGAGGTGGACAGCAGTGACTGGGATGGGCCTTGAGTGCTGTCAGGCCCTGGGTGGAGGTGACCCAGGCGCCAGCGGGACACGGCCACCTCCTGCTGTCCTGTGCCTCCCCGCTCCAAGGACCTGCCTTGGCCCAGGGCCGCCTGTGCTGGCCGCCCCGCCGGAGGAGGGCAACGGCCCGGGCTCCTCACCATAGGCCGAGCCGTCCTCAGGAGAGCCCCCGCCAGCCTGCCCTCCCCCCCAGCCGGGGCCGTACCGAGCACCGCCAGCTGGCCTGGGCCTCGCCGGGCCTGTGTCCCGAGCTCTGCGCCCCTCGCTCCTCTCACAGTTTTCGTTTCTCCTCACACATCTGCAGCCTGCAGAGAGCTCATCCCACTGGTGCTGTCCGCGTGACGGGTCCAGAGGGGAAGCTTGATGCGTCCCACTGGCCACGTTTGTGTGTGTGTGTGTGTGTGTGTGTGTGTGTGTGTGTGACTTGGGTCTGCATGCCTCTGGCAAAAGTGGCACCCCACCTGCCCGGCAGGGAGAAGGGGGCTCCTCGGTGCCCTGCACCGCGCTGCCGGTCCTGGTCTACCACCCCAGACCCCACGTACCAGGCCAAGACGCCAAGCCACAGAAGCTGCTCACCTTTAGGAAGATGAGAGATAATTAGGCGTTTGGCGGCTGACTCCAGGAGACCTGGCTTGAAAAGCAAGCCCGGGTGTGTGGTGCATACCCGCCGTCCCAGCTCCTTGAGAGATAGAGGCCGGAGGATCATGAGTTTGAGGCCAGCCCAGATACAGTCAGCAGTGAGACGTAGAAACAAAACATAAAGGAGAGGGCTAGGGCACGCCTAGCCTGGCTGCCTGAGGCCCTGGGCTCCAGGCTAGCCCATGAGCGGCGGCCATGGTTGAAGGTTGCCAAGAGCAGGGCTGGCTTTGGGGCGGTGAGGGAGCCCAGGTTGCGGGCGCCTGGGCGCCAGCTGTCCTCCCGCTGTGGGACTGCTCAGCGCTGCTCTCGGCATGGCCCCATGGGAACTGTCCCCCTCTTCACCACTGCCAGACACTCGGTGGCAGCCGGCAGTGCTCCCAGGCTGGGGAGCCGCTCCTGCCTCGCACCCCCCGCCTCGCGCCCCCCCCCCCGCCTCGCGCCCCGCCCCCCCTTCCCTGGGCTTCCTCTCCCGGGGCGCAGTGACCTCTGAGACGTCTGCGCTGCAGGCCCTGTGGCCCTGGCCGCAGGGGGATGGTGTTGGTGGTGCTGCCACCGCCATCTGTGGGGCAGGGCCTTGGCATCCTCAGCCATCGGCCCCGAGCAGCTCCCGTGTGAACTGGCCTGGGGCGCTGGCACCCCACGCCCGCCAGGCAGCATTGTTACTTGTGTGTCATGGTCATCTGGCTGCGGGAAGCAAGTAGAGGTCAGGGGTCTGCCTAGCTGCCAGTCACATGTCTGGGGAAGGGCGAGCTTCTCTGTGGAGGAAGCTATGTCCATGCCCACTGGCAGCCAGGCCTGCCAGGCCTGCCTCTGAGCCTCCGCCCGAGGCCGGCCCAGCACTCCTGGGAGCTCTCAGGGCAGTCCCAGGCCTGCTGGGCATTCCTATCCTGCCCTGCAGCCACGCCCAGCGCCTGCGGCCCAGACCTGCTGAGAATTCTGCTCAGAGACCGGAGAACGGGGTTCCTGTCTCCGTACCCCACAGTCTCTGAGCACTGCTCTGCGGGTGCTTCTGACTCAGGAAGTGCGGTTAGTTGTAGGCTGGAGTCGGGTGCCCGCAGCCGCCTGGCCCAGCCACGCCACAGAGCCCAAGTCCCCGGGAAGCAGGTGCCCTCTAGCTTGTGACACCTGGCCCCACAGAGCATGGCCCTACCTGCATGCTTCTGCTAACCAGACCATTGGCTTGGTTGTATTCATGAGGCTCACCAAAGGGAAGGTGGCTTTCTGAACTTCCCTCTCCCACGGGAGGTGGTCAGCCCCCACCTGCTGTAGTGACAGACTCAGGCACAGCTTTTCGGGGTCCTCTGCACCCTTGCCTCCTCCCGCCCCCCATCTGTGCTTCCAGGCGAGGGACCGAGAGGTTGCTTTGGCCGCAGGGATGAAGTGATTCTCTTTTCAGAATGCTTGCCCTTTCTTTATTCTGTGTCTGCCGTGTCTGTCCGACACCTACAGGTGATCCTGTTAAATGGAAGTAGTTTCCTAGTCGGCCCCTCTGGAGTAGTTCTGTGGTCTGCGGCCCTGTGTTTTGTGGCTCCTGCAGGCCTGCACCAAGTCATTTTGGTAGCTGCTCATGGTGTGGATTTCCCCGCCAGCAGCGAGACTCCGCAGTGCTGCAAACTCACATTCCCTCCCCGCTTGGCTGCCTGTGGCTGGGAGCCCTGGAAAGGAAACCAACCCTCAGAGACAGGCAGCCTGCGGCGGGCTTATACCGCCACCTGGTGGTCATAGCCGAGTCCTACGTAGCGTGATTTGCACACTGTCAGTTAAGCGTACACTGCATTTTGACGTGTTTTTGTTACAAATACAAATGAAAAGTGAGTCTTCCGTGCTATTTAGTTGCTCGTGATTGATCAGAGAAGGGGAAAAAATGCCATTCAGCTGGGGAACATGATCAGACCCGGGGAGCACCACCAGGTGCGGTGCTGATTGAGAACTGGGTAAAAGCACAGCTCAGCTGACTGTGCTCTGTTTACAGTCCAGGACCCCATCGTGGACATGGCTGGGGATGGCCGGGAGAAGCCCAAGCTGCCCGTGGAGAAAGAGGACCTGGAGCAGGCCCAGATTAAGGGTCCTGTAGATGTGCGTGCAGGGGAGGACACCAAGGAGAAGCAGGAGGCCGCACAGGTGGATCGCCCGGGCCAAGGTGTGTGGTGCTGGCTGCCCGCGCAGGGTGCCCACCCTCCCTGCACCCCGTCGTAGGCTCAGGCTGCATCTCGCCCTTCCCCTGGGACGGACAGTTCTGAGCCGATGGAAGCTTGGGATGGGCTTGTCGATGTACTCGTCACACCCTGGGGGCCAAGCCCGGACCGGTTTCTGGGGAAGGATGCACCCAGGGGACCGCTCCCTGATCTTGGTCTCTTATCTGTCCTTGTGTCCTTCCAGGTATTGCTGCTCCCATGGGCGAGGCCCACCGGCACGAGCCTCCCGTTCCTCATGACCAGGTGGTGGTAGATGAAGGTCAAGATGGAGAAGGGCCAGAAGAGAATAAGCTACCTTCTAGACACCCTGGCAGGGAGGCCCCCAGGGGCAAGGGGCAGAGGGCACTGCCTCCGCCTGAGTCACAGAGAGAAGAGCAGCAGCCGGAGACGGGAGAGGCTGGCAAGAGGCCCGAGCAAGCCCAGGCCCTGGCCAAAGCAGGTGACCTTCCTAGAGATGCCCAACAGATTCCAGAAGCAGATGGTCAGCGCAGGAAGGACATCCCCAGACCAGGAGACAGGGACGCGCAGCCCGGGCCACGGGCCGCGGCGGCAGGTGAAGAGGAGCCTGCGCACGACGCCCCAGGGGACACGGGGAAGCCCACAGAGAAGGGCCCGGAGACCCAGCTGGGTGAGTGTCGGCCGGGGAGGGGCCTGGAGGAGCTGATGATCCCTCTGTCCCGTGTCTTTCCACGAGGTTGGCATGTGAATGGGGCAGCGCCTCCAGCACTGGCGGGAGAGGGAGAGGCTGCTGCTTGACAGCCACTGTGGTATCTGTCACACACTTGTTTGCCAGACGCCACGCAGTTCTCCTGTGTCTGGGTGCACACGAGGATGGTGCAGAGCGCCTGACAGGAAGCACATTGTTAAGAGCTGGTTAGGATGGGGCCTGCATTTTAATTGGCCAAGGTGGTTAACATTGGCCTGTTGCCACAGGCCTGTGAGATTGTCAAGCATTTACTTCCCTAGTAATCATCAGGTTGAGTATAAGCTGTGCTGATGGGGGACGGAGGGGCGGAGATCCGGAGTCATTTTTGGCCGTGGGGGGGGGATCTGTTGCCCACCTCCCCAGAGCCCTTCACTCCCCCCTGCCCCCCCCCAGTGTCTGCAAAACTCTGCACGTTTGTGTGCACAGGTGGGAAGGCCATTGTCCTCCCGGCTCAGCGGCCCGAGCAGGGAGGGCAGAAGCACATGCAGCAGCCAGGCGGAGAGCAGGCCGGCGGCAGCAAGCTCGAAGGTAAGGCTGGCCGAGGGCGGGGGCTGCGGGCGGGCGCTCACCCCACCACCACCTTCCCAGGGTGTCAGCCCCTCCTGGGTCCCACCAGCACATTCTCTTTGGAGAACGTTTTTTTTTTTTTTTTTGGTCTGGTAGTGGGGCCTGAACTCTGAGCCTGGGTGCTGTCCCTCAGCTCTTTAGCTCAAGGCTAGCGCTCTACCACTTGAGCCACAGTGCCACTTTGGCTTTTTTTTTTTCTGCTTATGTGGTGCTGAGGAATCGAACCCAGGGCCTCATGCATGCAAGGCGAGCGCTCTACCACTGAGCCACCTTCCCAGCCCCCGGTGGAACCTTTTCATCTCCATGACTCCCCTTTAAAAAGAACGTGCGCTGGTGGGCAGGGAGCAGGGAGCCAGCGGGCTGCTCGGCTCTCCGGGGGTCAAGTTCTGGGCACCAGCCTTGGCTGTCTGTGGACCTGGCCTACGTTTGGGGTATCCAGGGTTGGTAAAGTGCCCAGCTTTGTTTTCTGCCCAGGCCAACCCCAGCAGGGCCTGGGGCAGCCAGTCCCCCGCGGGCCAGGCTAGAGCAGGGCCATGGCCTGCGGTCTGGACGGTGGCCCCAGGACCCCTGCACCGCACAGGGCGCAGCTCAGGCTCCCGGAGTGTTGTCTGTGGTTTTAACCTGACTCTGTTGATTCTAATTTCTATAATCTGTTACCTAAACCTGCTTGATTCTCTGATTTATTTTGTTTTTCTGAAAAAGAGACTTGTCACAGTTTTCCTCTCTTACCTTTCTTCCGTATGCCTCTCAACGGACGAACAGCTGAAATTAAAAAGATAGTAGCAGGTAGGACTGGAAAGAAGTGTATGGAAGCGAAGAGCGTGTTTGTGGAGGGTTGGTGGTGCAGTCACAGCGTGGTGCACTGTCCAGCGAGGGCCCTGCATGGGCGCGTGCCTGCTCAGGCCTGTCCTTGACAAGTGCCAAGGTCCTCCTCGGCCCTCCCGTGGCTTTGCTCTCTTGAGGACGGCCACGTGAGGTCTGTCCGCCGGTTGCATGCCCCTGCTGCTGTGTGTGGCCTGGGTTCGTCACATCCTTGGCATGTGGTGGTGCCCGCTCCGCCCCCACCCTGTGGCCCTGGCCAGGACACCTGTCACCTCCGTGCTGTTCCACAAGCCGTCCCTTGTGGCTTCCGGCTGGACATGGCGCCTTTCCTGCCCTCCTCAGAACGAAGCCTGTGTGAGGGCGGCTCTCTGTGGAGGTGGCGCACCATGACCATGCGACCCAAACCCATGGGCGGCCAGGGTGAGGTGTGGCCTGTGGAGTTGGAGCCCTCCTTGGGGGCTCTGTGGGCCTGGCGGGCCTGCCCTCTGGGCATTCTGTCGGTGCGTGGGGCTCAGCCCTGGCCTCCCCGTCGCTGGCCTCCTCAACCCCACCCACCAGGCGCACGTCCAGGGGAGCCCACAGACCACTGGGAGGACACTGCTCAGAAGGGCTCCAGCCAGACACCGCGTCACTGTCAGAGAGGGGCCTGCCCACGTGTCTGCTCAGCCCCAGGGCGCGTGCTCAGGTGTCAGTGCTCCTCCTTCATCTCACTAAGATTCCTAATCTAAAAGCTGAGTGTACTGGAAAACTTACACAATCCATGGATCTGCCCCGGGGTTAGTAGGGAAAAACCAGCTGTCCACTGCAGCTGGCTGAGACACGAAGCCACCCCTTCCAGCTAAGAGCATGCTGACAGCTGCCTGGGCCGCACCCATGGCCCGGCTGTCCTGCCTGTTACCCTCTCCTCAACATGGACTTCCTGGGCCTGAGCTCAGGGCCTGGGCTCTCACTCCAGGCTAGCACTCTATCCCTTGAGCCACTTCTGGTTGGTGGTGAATTGGAGATCAGCATCCCAGACTTTGCTGCCTGGGCTGGCTTTGAAATGAGATCCTCAGATCTCAGTCTCCTGAGTAGTGAAGACTCAAGTTTATTCTCACCCTGGAGGAAACCTTCTTAAAGAAAGTACCAACTGAATGTGTGAAACGTGGGGTTGGGACTAACCGCATGTTCTTCCCCTCGGTCTTCTCTGGACGGCACTTTGTAGCCAGCAGCCGGCAGGTTGTGGGGATCTGTGTGTGGATCTGAGCCGAGGCAGGCAGGGCAGCTGCCGGCCAGGGGCCTGCCCTGGGGCCTCCAGCCTCTGCCGAATGTCTTGCTGTATGCTGGTAGAGACAGCGTGTGTGGGTTTCACTGGTGACTGTTGGCATTGTCACACTGTCATTCTGCACGGGCATCCAGCAGCCAGGCGTCTTGACTGTATGTGTTCTCCCCAGAGGCTGGCCGAGTGGAGATGCTAGACCATGCCGTCCTGCTGCAGGTGATCAAAGAGCAGCAGGTGCAGCAGAAGCGCCTCCTGGACCAGCAGGAGAAGCTGCTGGCTGTGATCGAGGAGCAACACAAGGAGATCCGCCAGCAGAGGCAGGACGAGGAAGAGGACAAGTCCAAGCCGGGTAGGCAGGGCCTGTGGGCTGGGCAGGTACTGGGTTGAAGCACATCTCCAGGGGTCGGGTCTGGAGCTCAGTGGCCTGAAGGTATAGAGGCTGTCTTTCCGTCTGGATCCAGGAGTCTCACCTGTGGGCAGGGAGTCCTTGGAACAGCCATCTGCGTCCATTTGCATACTAAACCGATGGCCGTGTTCCTTTGCAGCAGACATGCAGCCCGAGCCTGGGGTAGCTGTGCCCAAAGGACAGAAGGAGGTCCAGGAGGGGCCTGCGGGGGACATGGTGGAGGACGCCTCTCCGCAGCCTGTGCAGTCTATGCTTGGAGGTCCTGGGGGTCACCCCACGCCACCCCAAGAATTGGGCCAGGATTCCATGGTGGAGGCCAAGGAGCGGCCTGGTGGTGGCTCTGATTCGGACCCCCAGGCAGCCCAGCCTCAGCCCAAGTGGAGGGACCAGAAGGACGCC
Organism: Dipodomys ordii; assembly: GCF_000151885.1. Lineage (NCBI taxonomy): Eukaryota > Metazoa > Chordata > Mammalia > Rodentia > Heteromyidae > Dipodomys > Dipodomys ordii. The sequence goes on from NW_012267223.1 coordinate 53,985, forward strand.
GTGCCCAAGGTGGTGGACACTGTGAAGGACTTGGAGCCAGGGCCCAGGCCGGACCCTCCTAGGGCACCTGGGATCCTGGAGAAGCGCCTGGCTGAGGAAGTCCCCAAGTTGGGCCAGCACGGCGTTGGTGGAGGTTCCCAAGAAAGGAAGCGTCCTGAAAAGGAAGTGGCCGCCGCTGGAGCTGACCGGCCAGGAGCAGGAACTGGTGGGCAGGCTGGGGATCCTCCAGTGAAGCGGAGGCAGTCGAGCCGAGACCTGGGGCCTGTGGTGGGCCCGTCTCATGCACCAGCAGGAATGGCCCCTGAGTCCCAGGCTGTGTTGGGTCAGCAGGAACCCCAGGCCGTCTCCAGTAAGGACCAGGATAGTCCCCCAGAGGCGAGAAAAGAGGCTCCCGGAGGGGACCGCGCACCTGCTCCTCACCAGCAGCAGAGAGCAAGGGAGGATGCCGCCCTCCGAGAGCCCGTTCAGAGGCCAGACCCAGACCCCGAGCCTGGGCCTAGACTAGCTGTCCCTGGGGGTCAGAAGCCAGACAATGCCAAACCCAACAGAGACCTGAAAGCGCAAGCCGGTGCCGACCTCCGGAGACGGCGGCGGGACATTGCCTCTGGCCCCCGGGGGGAGCCGGCCCCCAGGGATGGGGTCATCATCAGCTTTAACCCCCTGCCTGACGTCCAGGTGAATGACCTCCGCGGAGCCCTGGATGCCCAGCTCCGCCAGGCCGCGGGGGCCGCGCTGCAGGTGGTCCACAGCAGGCAGATGAAGCAGCTGCCGGGGGCCCTGGAGGAGGCCTGAGCACAGCCATGCCGCTGTGGCTGGGCAGCTGGCCGCCGTCCTACCGGTGGGGGACTCGTGAAGCCCCCACCACACAATGTCCTGGTTGTGGCTCGGCAGCACTTTCTCCGGCACTCTGCGGCCGGGGCTCCCGCGGGCCCCGCAGCCAGCTGGCCAGCACCGACACGCAGATTGCCCGCCCAAGGTCCGCTCGCAGACCAGCCGCACTTCTGTGTCTTCAGACTCACTGACCTCTGCCCCACTGGCCGAAGGGTTAATCCAACTCATGCTCTCTGCGGGAAGCTGTGTTCCAGCCCGCCTCCCGTTCCTCAGACTCATCTCCACGTCCTCCGTGCTGCTGCAGGAGACCTCCGTAAGCACCGCCCCCATCCCCGCTTCTAGGGGTGCTGCTCGAGGCCCAGGGGGTGGCCTGATGCCTTGGGTGGACACAGGGTGTGTCTCCCCCTGGGGTCCATTCTTTGAAATTGATTATAAAATTAAAAAAAAAAAAAAGTAAAAGACCATTTACACTTGTGAGTCAAGTTGGAACAGAGGTGACCTGAAGGAAAAGCCGTGAATTGGTTCTGGAAGGTGTCAGGCGGGGCAGCAGGGGCGGGGGGGGGGGGGGGGAGGCTGCCAACTGGGCAGGTCCGGCCTGTGGCCTGTGCTCTGGGGCGTGCAGCCCTGCTGTGGGGGTGGGGGCTGTGCCCTCCTGTGAGCACCGCAGGCTTCCTTCACACCCATGCTTGGGCCCAGCGTGCCCTGCCTGTGTCCGCCTGTGCCGGCAGCAGGCAGCCGGAGTTGCCTCCCCCTCCCCCCCGCCAGTGTGCTCGGCAGCCTTACTCCAGGTGCCACAGCAGGAGAGCATGGGTTTGCCATCCCTGGCAGACAGGGTGGGTGTACTTTGTCATCTGTTGGTCCAGAAGAGGCAATGGTGAGACAGACAGGGAGGAGCCTAGCCTGTTCCCCCAGTGCACCCCAGGCCCTGCCATGAGGGGCCTGGAAAGACCCCACGTGTGGACGTGCTCTGGAGTCCTGGTGCGGCTGTGTATGGCCAGACGTTTGGTCTTGTGACACCTGGTGGCCAGGCCAGCATTCATAGGCTGGCCCCCAGTGAGCCACCTACAAAACAGCTGCCCCCTTGGCAGCCCCAGGGCCCGGGTCATGGTGACGTAGGCTACTGCTGGTGGGGCCTGCCTCTGCTGTGGATGAGCCTGGCCAGCGGTGTGCAACTGCATGCTGCAGCTTTGGAGAACTTCCTTAGTTGGGGACAGGACATTTGCTGTGGGGTTGATATGGCCCGACGTTCAGCACTGCTGTGGGCGTGGAGGTGGACCTCAGCCTCCATCCTCACGCTCACTGGTGGCAAGGAGCCCATAGGATGCTCACAGCCTTCCGCCCCCGGATGCACCAGCACGGGACCTTGGACTTCCAGAGTCCAGACTGAGAAATACATTTCTGTTCTTTGCAACTTGCCAGTTTCAGTATTCTGCTGGGCAGCCCAGATGGACAGATATGCAGGAGCAGTCCCACACAGGACCCATCGGCTGGGGAGGCAGCCCGAGGAGAGAGAGTGTGGGAGCAAGTCACCAGAGGATCGGGAGGGAATTTGGTTGAGGGGCTGAAAGCAGTGGCTGAGGCCTGAGGCAAGGTTGGAGGCCTGGGCTGCGCCAGGAGTCTGCTGTCACCGGGGGTGGGAGTGGAGGAAGCACAGACCAATCACCAGGGGCCTGACCGGCGTGGCCAGTGTGGCTGACACTTGGAAGTCTTCAGCCCGTGAGCTGTGGTGGGTCAGAACACGGAAGTCTGTGCCATGAGACCTGGTCCTGGGTCGAATTCCAGGTAAGTTTAGGGACACTAAGTTAGTGCTTCTGAGATAGTCATTCCTGGCAACCCCTCTATTAGCTGCCACGGTGGTGGCAGCTCAGCCCAGGATGAAGCCAGAAATGGTCCCCAGTGGGACCAAGCCCAGCCATTCCAGAGCCTCTACAGTGGCTGACTTCCACTGTCTTGGAAGCCTCCCAGAAACAGCAGGACCGCCACCCTGAGGAGGCTCAGAGACGGAGAAGTCCCTGTGATGCCCAGCAGGTGGCACTGTGCAGCATGATGCAGGGGCGCAGCCGCGCTGAGTGAAGAGCATGTGGAGGGCAGGCACACTCCATGTCGGACCTGGGTGACCTGTGGGATGTGGGAGCAAAGCCAGGAGTGGCACACCTGGGCTTTGGCGCAGGCAGAGGCTGCAGGGGCAGCTTCTGCCCATGGAAGGGGCCGGCACAGTGGGGCGCTCTTGGCAGCCAAGCACTTGGCTGCTTTAGTCCAGCAAAGTCCTGCCCAAGCTCAGGTCTCCCATGCTACCTGCTCCCCTTTTGTGGTTGCTGGGCTTTCGCCTTCGGTGTGCCCTGGGCCTGGCTGTCAAGTTAGAGGCACAGCTTCTTTAGAGCAGATACTCCTGGTGAAGCAGTGCCTGGAGGGTAGAGTTCCACAGCCTAGACCTGCGTGTACGCTATGCATAAAAAGCTCAAAATGAAAGATGTAATACAACTCCACTGCTGGTTCACTCACATTTTAATCTGACTTAGATGCTTACATATACAACACTGGAAAACACCCAAGCACGCCACTGCTCACACCTCCTTTCAGCCCCAAGAGCATCCGTGTGCGCCATCAATATGAGGCATTTGTGCCCAGCCCATGGGCAGTGGGGGATGTGAGGACCGGAGCTAAGCTGCTTCCTAGGAGCCTCCCATCAGGGCCTTCTCAGCCTGAAAAACAAAGCATTTCATCTGAATGGCCGCTTCCAAACACCACATTCTACCTCGTATCTCACAGAAAACTTGGGAGCTGGTGTGTGGCAGGAGCCCCGGGGGCTAGGCGGAGATTGTGCCAGGTGCAGGCAGGGGTGGCGGGGCTGCCACGAGGGAGGCGGCATTGGTTCATGGTAACGTACTTGAAGTTAGGATTCTGGGAAACGCGTGCGTGTGTGCAGAACGGACACTGTGGGGCCGACCCAGAACCGCTTCCCACCCCGAGTTCCAATTCCCCGGGAGTCCACGGGGTCAAGAGCAACGCAGCGGCTTGGGAACACGGGCTCCCCACTATCGACTTCTCCCGGTCCTGTTCTGGAACATTCTCTACAGCCAGCTCCACCAGCCCGCTCAGGCAGCAGCACACACTGCGGGGCGCGCCGAGGGCCGGGGGCCGCGCCGTGGAGACCTCGGGCTCTCCTCGGCCCCTCG
>NW_012267223.1:59792-71446 GCF_000151885.1 Dipodomys ordii
GACCCTCCCCCGGGGCCCGGGCGTGCCCGACAGGTAGCCGGTGTGGCTGCGTCGGGGCCCCTCGTGGGGCGCGGGGTCCACCTGACTGGCCCAGCCCGGGTTCGGCACCCGACGCCTCCCCCCCATTTTCAAGTTTAAGCATTTCTGGACCCCCCCCCCCACCACTGTGTGTGGAAATACCAAACTGTGAGGACAAGTGTCTCTCGCTGGGTTTCTTCGTGCCGAACTAGGACTGGCCTCGGGGCCTCACTCATTTGACTTTGTCCGCTCACAGCTGGTGTTTTACCACGCAAGCTACACCCCACTTTTGCGTGTCTGTTGGCTGTTTCGCAGTTCTGTCTGCCTAGGCTGGGCTGGCTTCAAAACCCAATCCTCAATATCTCAGCCTGGGTACCTGGCTGTTTCCGGTTTTCAGAGCCATAAACTACGTTATTTGCAACACCGTGCTAGTCACATAAGCCTGCACATCTATGATGCTGCCTGGATGTGAAACTTGGGCTGATCTCAGGAAGGTGCCTGCTGTCAGGCTGGTGGTCCTGGGTTTCGCTCATGCCAGCACCTCTGCCTGGTTGGTTTTTCTGCTCACGCCAGCACCTCTGGTGGCTGTGCGAGATGGTCATTGTTGGCGGCTCTTGCTTCCTCACAGCTACCTATTCTCCTGAAAGGAACATCGGATGATGACATCCCGTGTCCTGGCTACCTCTTTGAAGAGATTGCGAGTATCCTTCCTCGGTGTTCCGGCATGGCGGGGAGAGGATGTCAGGGGCCCCGGTACAGCATGCCCGTTACCAGGAGCCCTGCTATTCCACGGCCATCCAGGGCTCCTTTACCATAGGAACTGGGTATGGGTTCCCCTCAGAAAGAGCAGTGCCATGCTTGGGGCCTGTGGTAGGTACCTGCAGAGGGGGCAACCCAAGGAGACCAAGGGCAGCAGGCAGGCAGACTGCTCTCTGCCAGTGTGTCTTGGAGTGGCCTGCATCAGCTTGCTCCTTCCCTAACCGGAGCGTGTCCCAGAAATCTCCCACGAGTCCCTGGGCAGTAGCCAGTGCCTGCTGGAGTACCTCCTGAACCGCCTGGACAGCAGCTCTGGCCACGTGAAACTCAAGGTGAGTTCTGGAGTGGCCCTGTGGGGCTCTAGCTGCTGCTGGTAAGCGGCCAGGCTACAGGGGCGGACGTGCAGTCCGGGCGGCGGGTAGCTGGGCCCTGCCACACCTGCGTACCTGCCAATTCCCCAGGTGCTAAAGATCTTGCTCTACCTGTGTGGCCACGGCTCATCCTCCTTCCTACTCATCCTCAAACGCAACTCTGCCTTCATCCAAGAAGCCACAGGTAGGGGGTCGGGGGTGTGTGATAAAGGTGTGCTAAGGGGCGCCTGGGGAGGGAACTGTAGAGAGAGGAAGCTGTGTATATGGGTTTGTGCAGGGGCCGAGAGGGAAATCCATGCAGACAAAGCTTGGGGACAGTTGGCTGGGACACAGAAATCCTGAACTGCCAGACTGTAGCTTCTCAACAGAGGGAGGCTGAGCTGAGAACCAAGTGCTTGAGCTTTGGCAGGGATCACAGCTTTCACGGTCCATCCAGGGAAGGCTCTAAAAGTTTGTGTTGGTTTGAGGAGTGGGCCAAAGAGAGCAGTCGGGAGTCCCTGGCTCGGTGGGGTGAGCTGGGCGGCAAGCTGGCTCAGCTCTGGGGGACAGCCGCTGCCACACGGCCACTGATGGACTCAGCACTGTGGGAGGTGAAGGGCGCCCGAAGCTCTACGTAGGGTCCCAAGGGAGGTGGCCCGGGTCAGCCATGGGGGAGGGGACTGGGGTGGCTGAAGTGCTGCCCTGTTGGGGCATCCCTGGGGGGCGGGGACAGTCAGCTGTGCTTGTGTCCAGCCCTGGCCCCATTCTACCTTCTCTGCCTTGAAGTGTTTGCAGGGCCCCCAGACCCTCTTCATGGGAACAGCTTGTACCAGAAGGTGCGGGCAGCTGCCCAGGTGAGTCTGGTCCTGCAGCACAGGGGGCCTGTGCTGGGATGCGCCCTGTGCTGGCCCTGCCCCTGGCTGCAAGGCGCTGCCCCCGTGGCTGGACGAAGCAGAGCGGCTGGGGACAGGACCATGGGTCGCTGAGGGCTTCTTTCTTGTCTAGGACCTGGGTAGCACCTTGTTCTCTGACGTCCTGCTGCCACTCCCGCCCTCCCAGTCACCCAGGGCCCCTCCCCCCGCAGGTACGAGACCCCCATGACCACCGCCAGCCCGTCATGGGCCTCTTCCTCTGCCAGTGTCCTGGGAAGGGGCGGGCCTGCGCTGATGCCGTGTCCTCCCCCAGGCATGGGCTCCCAGGCCAGGCCTCACAGTGCTCTGCAGGGTTTTGGCTACAGTAAGGAACCGGGCCGAGCAGGTAAGGAGTGAGGGCCTTTGCGGGGCTCAACATGGCTGGGGTACAGGGATCGGAAGGGCCGTCCCCTCTCCCCACCCCACAAGCTGCATTTCCCACCCTCCTTCCTGAGTTCCCACTGCCACTCTGTTCAGCTGAGAGGAAGGCTGGATGGGTGTGGACAGGCCTCTTCCCAGACAGGTAAGAGGAGCCAGCCTGAGACATGGCATCCGGGCGTCGGTTGCGCTGCTAGACGGGTGAAGTGGCAGTCTGGAACAGCATAAGAGTAGAGCGGCCGCAGTGGGAGTTGTGCTGGCAGGCTGGAACAGCACCCCCGGAGGCTGATGGTTAAGGGTGTGCATGGCCATTTGCAGTAGCTTCCAAGTGACCCCAGCCTCGCTCCAGGGCTGGAGGTCAGACTGGTACAGGTGGTCTGGTCATGACTCTGTGGGCTTTGGCTGACTTTGGTTGGGGGCATTCCTTTCCTGGCCTGAGCCTAATAGCCTTCAAGCAAAGGCAAAGACGCTCTTTCTCAGAACAAGTCTCAGGATGCCCCGGGCCTTAACTGCTGTGAGTCAAATGCCCAGAAGTACTAAAACAGAGGGTTCCAGGAAGCTTCCAGAAGAGCCTGAGGACCTGCAAGGGGCCCTCTGCCCTGTAGTGTGATCCGATCTCCTTTGCACTTGGGGAGGGGGGGGACACGCCTCCATTGTGAGGAACATGGGGACAGTCAGTGGGAAGGCCCAGGTGCTGATGCCAGCCCTTCCTTCTGGGCACAGGCTCTGCGGGCGAGGCCATTCTGGCCACTGTCCAGAGAGCTGCGGAGGTGGTGGCCAAAGCTGTGCGCCCTGGGCCTGAGCTTGCTGCACAGAGACCTCTGCCACGAAGCGACACCTACCAGCCTGCCGTGACGCCTCCAGCTGGCCACAGTCACCCCCCTGCCCGGAGCCTGCTTCCAGGGGCTCGAGGTATGGAGGTGAGGGCCCTTCCCTTGGGTCTGGTCTTCCTTCATGTCACTCACGGGGCACAGAGGCAAATGGTCAGGGCCGCCTCACCCAGCCAGCGCCATGGCCCAGCTCAGGGCAGGGGGAGTGGGCGTGGGAAAATCAAGAAGCAATAAGCCAGTCAGGTGCCTGTGGCTCCCACCTGTAATCCTGCGTACCTAGGAGGCTGAGATCTGAGGTCTGAGGTTTGAAGCCAGCCCAGTCTGTGAGACTCTCATCTCCAATTAACTACCAAAAAAGGCAAAAATGAGCTGTGGTTCAAGTGATGGAGTACTAGCCTTGAGCACAAAAGCTCAGGGACTGCACCCAGGTCCTGAATTCAAGCCCCAGGACTGGTACACACAAGTCCGGGAGATTTCGGAGTCTGCTTAGGAGGCTGCCCATGCTCAGTTCAGGACTCAGTCCCAGTCTCCCGTCCAGGGAGGCAGGGAAGAGGCCAGCCCTGAACTCCAGAGTGCTCACCTGCTCCCCCTCTCTCCCAGCTGTGAGACACCAACCTGGGCAGGCCGGAGGGGGCTGGGAGGAACTGGACAGCAGCCCCAGCTCCCAGAATTCCTCCCGGACCAGTGACCTGAGCAGGGCCTCAGACTCTGGCAGTCGGTGCGGCAGCGACAGCTACTCAGCGGCCGGCCGGGAGCTAGGCAGCGTGGCGGAACGGTGAGCAGGACCGGACGTCTTCCTCCCTGGCCCGGGGCCCCCAGCGGGGGAGGGGGAGGCCGGTGCCGCACAGCCGCACACGCAGCGACCAGCCGCCTCTACCCAGCCGTGTTTCTGCCAGGGCCGAGGCCGTGGCCCCGAGTGACTGCCAGCAGGAGCTGAGCCTGGTGAGGGCCGTGGCACAAGGGCCACGTGCCTTCCTGAGCCGGGAGGAGACACAGCACTTCCTCAGAGAGTGAGCCGCCCGCCGTGGTGCCCGGGGCTGCCACCCAGGATGGGCAGGAGGGAGGGAGGGAGGACGGGTCTTTGGCTGCCCTACCCACGCATCCCCTCCCTGGCACAGGTGTGGCCTGCTCAACTGTGAGGCGGTGCTGGAGCTGCTCCTCTGCCAGCTAGGCCAGGCCAGTGAGGGCGAGCAGATGGTAAGGGCTGGAGAGTGGGCCTGCTCTGTGTGTGTGTGTGCGTTCGTTCATGTGTTCGTGTGTTCGCTCATGTGTGTACGGTATACGTCGGGAGTGTGCCTTGTTGGCAGTGTGCCAACTGAGTGCAGGGCGGGTCCCCTGGCTGGCCAGGGGCCATCCTGGGAAGTGCAGTAGGGAGAGGACCACTGTGTCTCTCCCTGTCAGGAGAGAGGAGGTGTGCGTGGGGCTCCCAGAAGGGCCTCGCGGCGAGAGTGGGGCAGTGTCCAGTCATTGATTCTCTGTCCCCTGTCCCCTCCTCCCCCTGCCCCCGTAGAGATCCCTGTGTGCCGTCGCCTCCCTTGCTAGCGCCGACCTCCTGCCCCAGGAGCGCATCCTCCTCCTCGCCCAGCAGCGCCTTCGGGAGCTCAGTGCCGGCAGCCCAGGACCCGTGACCAGCAAGGCCACCAAGGTGTGCAGCAGCCAGGCCTGCGTGCGCCAGGGCCTGGGAATGGCAGAGGCTGTGCCGGCTGCCCCAGCCGTGGTCCCCACCCTGCCCCTTCCGCATCTCCACCTCCAGCTCACCCTGGGCATGAGCAGCCCGCTGCAGGGACACGTGTGTCCAGAATTTGTGGTGGTGAGATGCACCACGCCACACTGCTTCCTTCGTCTCCAGCCGGTCGGGGGGCCCTGGGTCCTCTGTGTGTGGTGGCAGTGCCAGCAGGGCGTGTCCCAGTGGCTCCTACACGGCCTCCTCCTTCCTTACAGATCCTGCGCTACCTGGAGGCCTCCTGCGGACAGCGGGCCCCGGCCCCCGAGCCCCTCGCCCAGCCCAGCCCCCTGACTGCTGTCCAAGGCCTGTCTGACCTGTTGACAGACCCTGCGCCGCCTCCCGGGGGCCATGTCTTCCTCCAGCCACTGGGCTCCACCCCGATCTTGCCTCCGAGCCTTGCCCCCACCCCACCCCCAGATAACTGCCCCCTCCCCATCCCCAGTGTCCCCAGCAAGACTGGGCCGGGCCAAGGGGATGCAGGCACCGCCAAGGGTCCCTGGAGCCATGGTTCCCTGTTTGCTGGCATGGAGCTGGTGGCACGTCCCCGTCCCCTGGGGTCTGGGGTGGCCATGGGGGAGCCCCGCCCAGCCCCCAGCTCCCCGCAGACGGCGGCCCCCGGAGAAGCAGCCCCAGAGCACCTGGGCTCAGAGCCGTCAGCTTTTGCATTCTTAAACATGTGATGGCGTGGGCCTGGCTGCACGCCGGCCTTCTCATTCTCAGGCCCCTCGCCCACAGCGCCCGCCCAGGAGTGGCTCTCAGCTGACTCCTGCCCCACCCAGCCCCTTCCTGAGGCCTGGTGCAGCAGCCTCACCTGGCCAGCCCCAGGCCACCTCCGAGCTGCTAGAAGTGGGAGGGAGCCAGCCGGGCCCAGGGGGCGGGGGGCGTGGGCCGGCTTCCTGACGGGCCCCCAGGCGGCGGCCCCTTCCCACCGAAGGCGGGGGGCCTCTGGCTGGCTGCCACCTGAGGAAGGCCCAGCTTTATCTGGCACACTACAGGCCACAGCCCCTTGACCCAGGCTGCTGGGCTCTCCCAGGGCCCTGAACCAGGAGAGGACTCCAGGGCTACCTCGGTCCCCGTCCACTCTCCCCCCCTTCCCCCCCCCCGCCTCCAGTCTTGCCAGACACATCTTGGACTTGACTTTGTGCAGCAGCCACAGGCAGGCCATGGCCACAAGCGCTGGCCTTGGCTTTTACCTCAGACCCTCCCTCCCCTCCCGGGAGGTGGTGGCAGCTGAGCCACGGTCCTCAGCATGTGGGAGCCGGGGGGTCAGGTCCCTGCGTGACCCTCCCCTGACCACAGCCGCCTCCTGCAGACGGGGAAAGACCCAATAAACCGCGTTTACAGAGGCTGGACCGCGCGCTTCCTTCTTCTGTGTCTGCATTTCAGACGTGCTTGGCAGGCACTCAGGACCGCTTCCCGACTGGTAACGCGGCGCTCCTCTGGTACTGCCTGGCCGCCCTTGCGGGCAGGAGAGTGCTCAGATCCCTGACTGGGAGCATTTGTGTGACTGCTGCCCAGGACAAGAGAGAGAACCCGCCACAGGGGAGTAGAGCCAGGGCCACAGGTGAAGGTGACACGTCCCAAAGTGGCTGCAGGTGGAAGGTGACTTCATCAAGGTCTCCGCTAGGTAGTTTGTTTTTTCCTTTTCTTGCCAGTCTTGGGGCTTGAACTCCGGGTCTGGGTGGTGTCCGTGCGTTTCTTTTGTTCAAGTCTACTAATGTTCTGCCACAGGAACCACAACTCTACTTCCAGTGTTTTCGATGGTTAATTGGAGATCAGAGTCTCACAGACTTTCTTTTCTGTGCTGGTTTCAAACCGAGATCCTCAGGTCTCTGCCTCCTGAGTAGCTGAGATCACAGGCGTGAGCTATAGGTGCCTGGCTTGCCATTTCGTTTTCAGCAGTGCCCCTGAGCTGCCTCCATCCCCAGCCCCTCTGCTGGGCTTTGAAAGAGTAATTTATTACTATAGGGGTGATGTGCATGAGTCAGGGAATTAGTACATTTCCTTTTGTACAGTGTTTTTTTTTTTTTTTGGTCCGTGGGAGCCTAGGCCCAGTCCCCGAGCTCTTCAGCTCGAGGTGAGCACTCTACCACTAAAGCCACAGCGTCACTTCTGGTTTTCTGGTGGTTAATTGGACACAAGTCTCACGGACATTCCTGCCCAGGCTGGCTTTGAACCGGGCTCCTCAGATCTCAGCCTCCTGAGTAGCTAAGATGACAGCGTGAGCCACCGGCGCCTTGCTTGGGTGTGCAGTGGCTTGTTCCTTCCCTCTTCCCTCCCTCCCATCTCCACCCACGAGTTGTACAGTTCACTTTCATCAACGTCCAGAGAGCTCCACTGAGGCAGTTTTTCACCCTTGGGTTCTCTGCCCCCACCCTCCCGAAGACATACACATAAATACACTGCACATAAGGTAAAGAAAACAAAGAGTCTTCTTTCCATATCTTGAGGAGTCTGTTTCAGTATGAGCATTATTTTATGTAAATACGAAGAGGCACTTGAGCATTGTGCCCTCGTGTTTTTCGCTGAGTATTCTCTTTTGGTCTCTCTGTGAATATCTAGAATCCTGTGTAATTTATCACCTGCCAGTGTGTTTTAGATCTAACCTTCATGTATCAGAATGAACATGCACCATTTCTCTCTGAGCTTGGCTCACCTCACTTAACATGATTAATTCTAGTTCCATCTGTTTCCCTGCACGTGACACCATTTTATTCTTTTTAATGGCTGTGTAAAATTCCATTGTGCGTAGGTACTACATTTTTGGATCCACTCCTCTGTTATGTGGCACCTGGGCTGTTTGCATTTCTTCGCTATTGTGAATGTAAGCATATGCCCACCTTTGTCCTCAGCTCCACCCACACCTGAGCCCCTCCCTGCCCCGGAGTTCGTTCCCACCTGAACTCCATCTACCTCACTTCCTACCCCCAGACCCTGCTGCTACCTAGATAGTGGAGGTCACCATGCGCTCGCGCTCCAGGGGAAATATGGCTCCTCTAATAAACCTTGTTATAGTCTTCCTCCTGTGCCTGCCTGCCGCTGAGTGGTCCCCTGGCATGGATGTGATGGATCCTTTCAGTGAGTAGTGCAGCAGTAAACACGGATGTACAGGTATCTTTATCACACCCTGGCTCATGATGCTCAGGGTAGATGCCCAGGAGTGCTATGGCTGGGTCTAGAGAAGGTCTAGTTTTTTGAGGAACCTCCAGATTGCTTTCTGGAGTGGTTGCACTACTTTACATTCCCACCAACCATGTAGTAGAGTTCCTTTTTCCCACATCCCCGCCAGCATTTGTTGTTCAAATTCACGAAGTTGGCCAGTCTTACTGGGGTGAGATGGAATCTTACCTTCATGACTGGGAATGATAAGCATTTCCTTGTGTGTTTCCTTTCCATTCTTATGTCTTCTTCTGAGAAGTCTGTCTTTCGCTCCCTTGCCCACATAATGATTGGTGTATTAGGTTTGGGAGGGGTTAGTTTCTTGAGCTCCTCGTATATATGGGATATTAGGCCTTTGTCATAAACTGCTGCTCTTCTGGTTGGTTGGCTGTCTTTCTAGTTTAGTGACTATCTGTTGTGTCCCTGGGACTCCATCGAAAAAGTTTCTGCCTGTATCTATGTTTTAATGTTTCTCCTAACCTTTCTTACAGTAGTTTAAAATTTTCAGGTCTGACATTGAGGTCTTTGATCCGCTTTGAATTGATATCATGCGTGGTAACAAACAAGGATTCACTTTTAGTTTTCTGCATATGACTGCCCATTTTTCCCAACACCCAATTGTTGAAGAGCCTATTTTTTTCCCCACTGTATGTCTTTGGTTCCCTTATCAAATATCAGATGACTATAAGTGGGTCTTCTAGTCTATTCCATTGATCTTTTTTTTCCCCTTTGGTTGTGGGGCTTGAACTCTGAGCCTGGGCACTGTCCTTCAGCTCAAGGCGAGCACTCTACCACTTGAGCCACAGCGCCACCTCCAGTTTTCTGAGTGGCTTATTGGAGATAGGAGTCTCAAGGACTTTCCTTCCCGAGCTGGCTATGAACCACGATCCTCAGATCTCAGCCTCCTGAGGAGCTAGGATTACAGGAGGCATAAGCCACCTGCGCCCAGCTCCATTGATCTTAACCCAATACCAAGCTGTTTTTGTTATTATGGCGCTGTCGTAGAGTTTGAGGTCTGGTATTAGGATATCTGGTATTGTGATATTGTGATACTACTTGTATTTTTTTTTTTTTTGGCCTAGAATTGCTTTGGTTATTCTAGGTCTTTTATTATTCCACATGCATTTTTGGGTTGTTTTCTCTATCTTGGTAAAGAACATCATTGGGATTTTTGATGGAAATTGCATTGAATTTCTGTATCTTTTTTGGTAGTATTGCCATCTTCACAATATTGATTCTACCTATCCATGAACATGGAAGGTCTTTCCGTTTCCTAATGTCCTCTTTGAATTCTTTCTTCAGATTTTTTTCTTTTTTTTCCAGCTGGTCGTGGGCCTGAACTCTGGGCCTGGGCACTGTCGTTAGCTCTTCAGCTCAAGGCGAGCACTCTACCACTCTAGCCTTTTTAGTTTATGTGGTGCTGAGGAATGGAACCCAAGGCCCCATGCATGTGAGACAAGCTCTGTACCGCTGAGCTGCCTTCCCCTGCTGGATTTTTAAAAGAGAGTAACAAGCTTACAAATGTGCAAGTCATGAGCTTATTTCTTACAAGCTCAACTAGTCACAGTCTGATGTTGGTGGAAAGCTAAATCAGTGCTGGTATAGGCCATTCAGGAACAGACCCACAATCGTTTATTTCTGAGAAAAAAATGGGTAAAAGTCAGGAACAGACATGAAGATACGTGGACACCTGGCAGATGAGCACACAGATTCTCAATGTCACTGAAGAAAAACCACTGAAAGTCAAGTGGGATACAACTATGCACCTATTAGTACAACTAGGGGGGAAAAAACACAACAAAACCCTGGCAATACCATATGCTCAGGGACCCTGGAGTGACTGGAACTTATCCCGTGTGGTGCAAGTGTGATAAGTAACATTTTTTTATGTGTGTGCCGGTGCTGGGGCTTGAACTCAGAGCCTAGCTCTGTCAGCTTTATCCACCCAAGTGGTACAGTGCCACTTGAGCCATACCTTTGCTTCTGGCCTTGTGCTGGTTGAGATTCCTACTTGGGCTGGCTTCAAACAGTGATCCTCAGATCTCAGCATCCTGAATGGCTAGGATATAGGAATGGGCCACCGGTGCCTGGCAACATGCAACTTCTTTAGAAAAGTTTGGCTGTTTCTTACAAAGCTTAAGCAAATACCATATAATCCACCATTCCCTCCCTTAGGTATTTACCCAAGAGAAATACAAAGCCTTGTTCATACAAAAGCCCATTAGCAAATGTCTATAGCTGCTCATTTCAATAACTTTTCAAAGCTGGAGCCATCCCCATTGGTCAGCTGCGCTCAGAGGATAAACGTCAGGGCCCACAACTTGGGACACTGTGCAGAGGATGAATCTCATTCCCCTGCCCCCCTGGGCTGGGGGCGGGGAGGCAGGGGCTCTCTGTGCCAGTGTGTAACACTGAAAGAGGCAAAGCCACCTGATGGGGTGGCCAGGGGTCACGGCCAAGGATGAGAGCCCACAGGCAGGGTCTGGGAAGGGAAGTGCTCTGTGCCTGGATGGTGGTGGTAGTCACACAATTACTGCACACCCAGAAGTGTGAGCTCGTGATCTGCATAGATGTACACACAGAGTGTACGTGTGGGACGGTCTCTCTGTGTAGCTCAGGACGGCCCGGAACTCGCCTTGTAGCTCAGGCTGACTTTGAACTCAGGCCCCTTCTGCACCACCACTCCAGGCTCTCAAATCTTTTTGTGTAATAAAGAGGGAGGATAACAAGGGTTTGTGTGTTTGCATGGTGGGGGCACGCCAATTGTGGGCCATGGGCTTGAACTCTGGGCCTGGGCGCTGTCCCTCAGCTCTTCAGCTCAAGGCGAGCGCTCTACCACTTGAGCCACAGCCCCACTTCCAGTTTTCTGGTGGTTCATTGGAGATCAGAGTCTCATGGCCTTTCCTGCCTGGGGTTGGCACGGTGGCCGGCCGGCCGCTGGAGGATCGGGGCGGTGAGCGGGGGAGAGGCACGGCGGCCGGGCGCTGGAGGATCGGGGCGGTGAGCGGGGGAGAGGCACGGCGGCCGGGCGCTGGGCAGCGCGCTGGATGCCCGGCTGCAAGCGGACACGCTCTCGGGGCATGCCTGCTTCTATAAAGTGAGTGCAACGTCCTGGGTCCTGGCTTCGATTCCCAGAACCAGGGAGAAAAGACAGAAAATTCGGTTTAAAAGCAGGGAACGGAAGGCGTCGGCAACGCCGCCCACCGCAGGGAGCAGCGCCGGCCCAGGGCCCCACCGCGGACAGCGCTTCGGCCTGCGGGCCACACGCGAGGCCCCGCCCGCGCGCGAGACTCCGCCCGCCCGCGGCGCCCTGGAAGCACCGCCCCGTCCGTGCTACGTCCAATCAGACAGGCCGCCACGCTCGCGACCCCATCTTCCCGCTGCTCCACCCACGCCTGGGCTTCCTGAAGGACAGCCCTGAGGCCCAATGAGCGCCGGCTCTGGCCCTGGCGGGCGGCCAGCGGGCCAATCCGGGAGGGCGCGCTGGGCCGGCGGGCCGGCGTGACGGACAGGGGAGGCGCTGCTC
>NW_012267223.1:71856-105909 GCF_000151885.1 Dipodomys ordii
GGCCCTGCAGGCCAGGTGGGGTGCAGCCGGGTCAGGACCCCGCCCGAAGCCTGGCCGCCGGACTCGCCAACCCTCCGGGTGGGCCGGCCTCCCGGCCTCCCGCAGCTGGCCCAGGGGTTTCCATGGAGAGGCCGTGTTTACCAGCCCAGGGCCTGGCAGCTGCACGTGCTGCGGGGAGAGCTGGCTGGTGAGAGGCGGGGTTCCAGTCCGCCCTCCCGGGCCAGCGGGCCCCCTGGCCTTGGGCAGTGACCGGTGTGGCTTTGGCCCCTGGACGAAGTGACAGTGAGACTATAGACACTTTTTTTTTTTTTTCTTGATGCTTGTACTGAGGCTTGAGCTCAGGACCTGGGTGCTGGCCTTTGGCTTTTTCACTCAAGGCTGGTGCCTCACTACGTTGAGCCACAGCTCCACTTCTGGCTTTTTGCAGTTAGTTGGAGATAAGAGGCTCAGCCTTCCCAGGCTGACTTCAAACTGGGATCCTCAGAACTCAGCCTCCAGGTAGCTAGTAGGAGTACAGGCTGAAGCCTGAACATTTCTGGTGTTTTCACTTGCTCAGCAATCACCCTGAATACCATCCATGGGCCCAGCCCTCCCCAGGAAGTCCCCAGAGTAGAGATGGATGGAGCCAGGTAGGGAACGGGACTGAGCATTTGATGGCTGGGCCAGGCTTATGGTGTGCAGGATTCTGGAAGCTATTCCCCCTCCTCCCCACCAGAGGCAGGTGGAGCGGGGGGGGGGGGGGGGGGGGGGGGGGGGGGGGGGGGAGGAACCTCAGACTCGGGGACAGAAGAGATGACAGAGCAGAAGAGTCTGAGGGTGGCCACACAAGGAGGAATGGGGTACCCCTAGGAGCAAGAGAGAAGTTGTCACATCCTGGGGCCATGGCCAGCTAAGTCCAGGCATCCTGAGAGTGAATCTTTCTGGACTCCTGGTCGTACCTGCCTTGCACAAGCACTGGGAGGAATTGTGGTGTGACAGGTGGGTCACGACAGGCTGCTTTGTGTAGTTGCCTGCTTCCTCAGGCCAACCTCTAGGGGTCTGGCCTGTGTCCACTGCCTCTGCGGTCCTTCTGCTGTCTTCGGATGGCCGGGGCCTCCTCCCCTGCCAGGAGGGCTCGTGGAGGTGCTGGATGGGTGTCTGGGCTGACTCGGCTCTGCCGCACGGTGGGTGCCATGGTTTCACGGTGTCTTCCCACCTCTCACCCCCTTCAGGACTTCGTTCACCATGAAAGGCTCGAGGACTGTCAGCAGGACCCCTGACAGCAACTCGGCCTGTGTGGAGCTTAGTCTGACCGGCCTCCCTCCCCCCATGTCCCAGCGCCCCGGCAGCGCCTCCACCGCCAAGCCCATCGTCCGGTCCATCTCCGTGGCCACGGGCAGCGAGCCCAGGAGGAGGGCGCTGGTGAGTGGGGGGCACCAGAAAGTTGTCACTGGGTGGCCCCTGAGCCCGCATGCAGCTCCATACCTGAGCACTTGTCATCCTGGGGCAGGAAGGCTCTGGGCCTCGCATGCCTGGAGCTTACAAGGTGGTCAGGCCAGTTGTGCGGCCTGGGGCAAGTTCGCATCCATCCAGCACCCAGCCCTGTCCCTTCTGCTCCACTGCCCTTTGGACTCGTTTGGATCCTCGAGAAATTAATTGGCCTCAGGAGGGAGATGAGCAGTGTGGCCTCAGAGAAAGGTGGAGGCTGACCGGTGGGCGCGGTGGGTATGGGGGGAGCTTTGGAGCTGGACCGAGTTGCTTTTCCTCTGCACACCTTTGCAGGGCAGGTGAAGCGGGCTGGGGCTTGTCCCTCACAGGTCAGTGGCCGAGGTTAGAGGCCAGCATGGACTGATGTGCACACACGCACACACACACCCGTGTCATCTGTGCTTGCAGGCAGTCTCCAGGCGAGACTGGGGGAGCAGGTGCTTGAGTCTGGCCTGCATATCCAGACCGGGAGGATTGGCTTGGCTGCCACAGCTGACCTAGCTTCCCACCTGGGAGGAGGCCAGCTGCGTCCTTCCCAGAGGGTCGAGGCCACGGCTCCCTCCCTTCTCCCTGGAAATCCACTCCTGCGTCCCACGGAGTGGCCACAGACTTGGAGCTGACTTCCTCAGCAGGAATGGCGTCCAGATAAGTTCCTCAAGCATGGGACCAGTCACCAGTTTTGCCATGGCCACTGCCCTAGCAGTGGGATGACCAACTTAGGCCAGCGGCCCTTACCACGCCCCCTCCATAACCCAGTCTTGCTCTTGAGTCACTGACCACTCTCCCTGGCCTGGATCCCTGGATCCCTTTCTCTGAAGCTCTAGGAGGGAGGGGTAGGCCCAGGTGCTGATGCCCTGGCACAGACGGTTGCTGGCCTTGCTGGTGGGTGGGGAAGACGGTTCACTGGCTGGGCGTCTCCCCTGCTGCCCAGTGCTCTGTCACTGAATGTGCAGTCAAAGCCAAGAAGCATTGACCACATTTCCTCGACGGTGCTGCTGCCCTCTCCCAGGACTGCCTGGGAAGCCGACAGGATCTCTTCTAATCAGAATGTTCCAGAAGTTCCCTTTAAGATGGCCTCACCTGTGTGGCACACCTGGCAGATGCCTGGCCTGTGGCTCACACCCGTAATCCTAGCTACTCAGGAGGCTGAGATCTGAGGATTGCAGTTCAAAGCCAACCTGAGCAGGAAAGCTTGTGAGATTCTTAGCTCCAAAACCAGAATAGCCAGAGGTAGAGCTGTGGCTTAAGTGGAAGAGCACTGGCCTTGAGCACAGAAGCTTAGGCCCTGATTTCAAGCTCCAGGACCAGCATAAAAATAAAAAGTGAGCAAGACGCTGGTGGCTCATGCCTATAATCCTAGCTACTCAGAAGACTGAGATCTGAGCATGGCAGTTCAAAGCCAGCTGGGCAGGAATCTCAGTGAGACCCTTTTTCTCTAACTACTGGAAAACTGGAAGTGGGTGCTGTGGCTCGAAGTAGCAGAGTGCCAGCATTGAACAAAAAGCTCAGGGACAGAGCCTAGGCCTTGTGTTCAAACCCCACAACTCACAAAACAAAGCCCTGTTCCCTGGCCTGAAGTTACTCTGAGCAGTTCCATTCTCCTGTCCCTGCCACCGCTTGATCTGTGGAGAGTTTGCTGGCCCTGGGCTGCTGGCGCTCTCTCCTGGTGCATGTGGGGTCTTCTCCCTCGCCAGCGTCCTGGTGTTCCACTCTGCCCCTCATCTCCAGCCCTTTGTCCTGAGGTTCCCGGTCTGGGCCGTGAGCTGTACTCACTGCTGGTTTTCTGGCTTATGGGACATGGCATCAGTGCCAGCCCTCAAGGGTCCTGCTTCCCTGCCCGGGCTTGGCGCCCTCCTGGTCTCCTTGTCGCTGAATTTCTCGCTCCATTTCCATTCCCCGTGAAGGAGCAAGGTCTTTAAATCCCAAGAGCGCAGCTCATGAGTGGAGCAGATGCCACCACAAGTGTATCCGGCGTGAGCCAGCTGCGTCCCCACGCTGTCCTCACTGATGGCACTCTGCCCTGTGCACAGATAAGCTGGGTGTTCATGGCCCCAGACTTTGTTGACCTTCTGACCACTTCTTTTCCACCTGGCACACTCCACAGCCCACCACCCCCGCCGCCATGCACTTCATGTGGCAGCCGGCTGCCATCTTGTTTTGGCATTTCAATAATTCTGTGAACATGGCTATAAGTAGGTCAGGCAGATGGCCACTGGATAGCAGGCCTCCCTCCTACCTCCCCCGGTGCACCCCCCTCCTGCCCCCGGCGCCGGTGGCTGCTCTGCTGCTCAGTGTCCCGTCCCTCCTGACGTTCTGGGTGTGTGCAGACCTTCCCCTGTGGGTCACATCCTGCCCTGTTTGGGGCATGCTGCTGCCGGCCTCTCAGCTGCCGGGTAGGGTAGCAGTCCTGTGCGGATGGACCATAGGTTGGTCAGTGCTGAGCAGTGGCACCACCCGTGTCTGCCCTTGCACACACGCCCTGGTCATAGCCGTGGACAGCTTCACAGTGCTGTCCGTGGTGAGGGGCCAGGCCGGACCCCACAGGCCAGCAGGGTTTCCAACCTCCGCCCTCGGTGTGTAGGAAAGACGCCTGATTGACCTACTCTTTTCTTCTCTTTTTTTCTGTGCTGGTCCTGAGGCTTGAACTCAGGCCCAAGCACTGTCCCTAAACTCAAGGCTAGCACTCTACCAGTTGAGCCACAGCTCCACTTCTAGCTTTTGGGAGGAGTTAATAGGAGATAAGCATCTCATGGGGCCTTCCTGTCTGAGCTGGCTTCTATGCTCAGATCTCAGCCTCCTGAGTAGCTGGGATTACAGGCAGGAGCCACCTACGCTTGGCATCTTTCTTCCCACCCCCATCATCCTCTTTTGAGGTGAAGGGGGGAGGTCTCACCTGCTTCCCAGGCTGGTCTTGAATTCACGGCCTCAGTGAGCGAGTGGAGTGACATCAGAGTTGATGAAGCCCAGGCCCTGCCCTACCTAGGCCTCCGCCTCAAGCCGCTACCTCCAGCCTCCACTGCAGTCTCCAGCCTTGCTTAGTAGCTCTCCACACGGTTTCCTGTTTAAGATGAAGGTGTGGCTATGTTGTCCAGGCAGGCCTCAGCCATCCTCCTGTGAGCTTCCTGAGCAGCCAGGCCTGCGGGCGCGGGTCGGGTTCTTTTCCTCTTTAGGAGCCATCCACCGTTCCTTTTCTGTTGAAGTGCGGTTTGTATTATAGACGGAAGCCAGGCTTCCCAGGCTGTGATCCTGCTCCGTGCTGCCCCATGCTCCCTTTCCATTTTGATGCTAAGCCACAGCTTTCAGCTGTAGACCCGCCCCCCGCCCCCAGCGCCTCCTGGCTTGAAGCACACAGGTTCGTTCTCAGAACATGGCCACGGCCACCCTCAGATCTGCAGCCGGTGGCAGCCTGGAGCTCCAGGACTGACGGGGGGGGGGGGCACTCTACCGCAGGGAGTGGCGCCGATGAGACGGTGCAGGCAGGAGCCTGGGCTGGACGGCTCTGCTTTTCCAGCCCCAGGGGTGACAGTGCACGGGAGCATTGCCAGTCTGGCCAGAGCTCAGCCAGGCTTGCACACGGCACAGTGGGTGTCCACGTGGCCCGGGCACGGCACGGCCACACGCTTGCCGTAAGTCATGCCGTTAGATTACCCCCAGGTAAGA
Organism: Dipodomys ordii; assembly: GCF_000151885.1. Taxonomy (NCBI): domain Eukaryota; kingdom Metazoa; phylum Chordata; class Mammalia; order Rodentia; family Heteromyidae; genus Dipodomys; species Dipodomys ordii. The sequence continues at coordinate 76,984 of NW_012267223.1, forward strand.
AGCATCCTGGGTCTGTCAGGCATTCCTTCCCACGGGTGCCTGCTGCTTCTCCTGCCTGGTGGGGTCCCCAGTCCCCCCTTCCCATGCTTTTCCCAGCATATCTGTCTCAGGGGTGGGGCCTGTGACACAGGAATAAAGACAGTGGGGCCCACAGTCCCCAGCTCCCCCCCTTGATCTACTCCCCTCAAAGTCCCTGCACAGTGTCCACGCTCTGTCCCCGCCCCCCAGCCCAATCCACAGCGGGATGCTGGCCTTGGGCTCCCCGCTCTCAGTCCAATCTGGGGTTCATAGGACTCACTGCCCAACGTCTCCAGCCAGGGAGACTGTTGGTGTTGGCATTGAGCACTAGGTGGTCTCAGCCTCTCGGCCAGCTGGCCAGCCCCGTCTGCCTGTCCTCGTGGGTGGGCTGCACACCTGCTCGTGTGACTTTGAGGCCCTGGTTCTGCTGCAGAGAGCGCTTCTAGGACCAGCTGCCTGGGACGGGACCGTGTGTGTCCAGCCTTTGTTTTGTCCTTGCTTTGAGGGTCTCTTTTTTTGTTGTTGTTGTTGTTTAAGATTTTTTTGGTTGGTTGGTTTTGTGGGTTGTGGGGCCTGGGACGGGACCGTGTGTGTCCAGCCTTTGTTTTGTCCTTGCTTTGAGGGTCTCTTTTTTTGTTGTTGTTGTTTAAGATTTTTTTGGTTGGTTGTTTTTGTGGGTTGTGGGGCCTGGGTGCCGTCCCTCAGCTCTTCAGCTCAAGGCTAGCACTCTACCACTTGAGCCACAGCGCCACTTCCGGCTTTTTCTGCTTATGTGGTGCTGAGGAATCAGACCCAGGGCCTCATGCATACAAGGCAAGCACTCTACACCGAGCCACCTTCCTAGCCCCTTGTTTGCTTTTTTTTAAGAAACCAAGGAGTCTTGCCAGGTGCCAGTGGCTCATGCCTGTCATCCTAGCTACTCAGGAGGCTGAGAGCTGAGGATTGCAATTCAAACCCAGCCAGGACAGGAAACTTCATGAGACTCTTATCTCCAATAAACCACCATAAAACTGCAAGTGGCACTGTGGCTCAAGTGGTAGAGCGCTTGCCTTGAGCTGAAGAGCTGAGAGACAGCGCCCAGGCCAAGAGTTCAACCCCCACGACCGACCAAAAGTAAAGAAAGAAACCGGGCTGGGAAGGTGGCTCAGTGGTAGAGCGCTAGCCTTGAGCTGAAGAGCTGAGGGACAGCGCCCAGGCCCTGAGTTCAGGCCCCACGACCAGACCCAAAAGAAAAGAAAGAAACCAGGGAGACTTAAGGCCTCCCTGGGTAGGCATGGGCGGCACAGGCTGTTCCGGTGATGGTGAAGTGGTCTCCTGACGAGGTTCCAGGCTGTTTCCTGCAGAATTCTGAGCCCTTTCCCCAAAATGTGTGGGGAAATGTTTAGAGGCGACAGAAAAGTTTGGAGAGTTGTCTAATGTGGGCTGCACTACTCCCCAGCCTGCTGCCGGCTGACACTCCTCGGCGCTGCCTTCCTTCCTCGCCACACAGCCCCTCCTGCATCCCAGACCTGCTTCCAGGGACAGGCTCTCCCCGTCCCGTGCAGCTCCGTCTCCCCACAGAAGTATTGGGAACACTCGTACCCGGGCCTCTGTTAGCCCAGGTGGGCCTGGAACTCAATACTGCTGCTGTCTCCCAGGTCAGGATTAGAGATGGGCGTCTCCATGCCCAGCCTCAGGGCATCTCATTGCATCTCTAGCTGCCTCACTTCACCTTTGTTCTCTGGATGCTGTGAGAGGCGGGACCACAGTGACACCTGGGATGCAGAGTGGTGGTGGCAGCCGTGTCTGTCCTCCCTTGTCATGTGACAACGTAGCAGTGACCAATGCTTCCCAGCCGGTCTCATGCTGCCTCCCTAGCCTCCCCTCCGTGCAGGACCAAGGGACTCCCCATTTTGTGCAGGACCATGACAAGGCTCTCAGGTCTGAGCCCTGACCTCGGCTGCCTTCCTAAGACTTGGCCAGTCCCTAGCAAGCTGACCAGGGTCTGAGTTCTGGCACTGATGGGTGTATTCCCTGCTTTCTGTAGGAGGCCTCCGGGCCTGGAGCTTCTCGGGCCATCAACAATCTTCGCAGATCCAACAGCACCACGCAGGTCAATCAGCCATGGACTGGCTCTCCCAGGTGACCCTGTGCTCCTCTCCCCCCTCCTTCAGTCCTTCCAGCTCCAAGAGCAGTGGCCTCGCTGAGCAGTGAGGCCTGGGGACCGTCATGGTGCCCTGTCCTTGTGTGGCACTCTGCCCTCTTGTGCATGGAGGGGTGGGACAGCCAGCAACAGCGGTCTGTCCTGTCATATGCTGAAGCCTGAGCCCTGGCCACAGCTCCCCACTTCCTGTGCTGCCTCTGGGATCCCAGGTGGGTGGGTGGAGTGGGCAGGGCTGCTAGAGGCCCACTGGTCTTCAGCCTTTCTACCTACCTTCAGTATTAACCCAGTGTTGGAGAGGTGTCAGCATCGTGGCAGTTCAGAGTCCTCCCTGGGGGTCTGCCCGTCCTCACCAACAGGAGGAGGGAGCCTTCCTGGGGCCCTAGTGCTGAGTGTGTGCGTGAGTGCCACAGGGAGCACTGGGCTGGTGGTGTGGATCCATGATAGCTACAGGGCCACGCTGCGTCTGGTACATGGGTCAGTTTTCATAGTCACGGGACTGCTGTGATTGATGGCGTGGATCTGTTATCATAGCCATAGGGGACTGCTGTGGCTGGGCGCAGTGACAACGTGCCTGTCAGCCCAGTAGCACTAGGAAACAGGTAGGACCACAGCCCAGGCCTGAAGTGAAACCCCACTGCAAAGTTAACTAAGGAACTTGTGGCGTGGCTCAAGGGATAGAACACCTGCCTCCAAGTGTGAGGGTCAGCAAGGGCAGGACTCAAGCCAGGGCGGTGCCCTGCAGAGGAAGCCACATCCAGAGCCCCCAGGCATGGAAGGCGTCGGGGAGCCAGGGAGACCACCGAGTCCCTGACCTCCACTCTGTGCTCGAGTGGCATCTGAGAACTGCTCGAACCCTGGCACCAGGAAATGATGGAAGGTATTGCCACGTGCTGTGGCCACTCAGGAGGCGTAGGTCAGGGGGATGACAGTTTGCGATGAGCCTGGGTAAAAAGCGAGTGAGACCCCCATCTTGGCAGATGAGCCAGACATATTGCCAAGGATCTGTAATCTCAGTAGGAGGCATAGGAGGATTGTGGTCTGAGCCCAGCCCCAAGCATTTTATCTGGAAAGGGGTGCCAGTTGTGTTTTGTTTGCTTTTTTTTTTTGCCAGTCCTGGGCCTTGAACTCAGGGCCTGGGTTCTGTGCTTGAGTCTTTTTGCTCAAGGTAGTACTCTACCACTTGAGCCACACAGCCACTACCAGCTTTTTTCTATTTATGTGGCACTGGGGAATTGAACCCAAGGATTCATGCAAGCTAGGTAAGCACTCTACCACTAAGCCACATTCTAAGCCTCTTGTTTGTATTTTGGTATAATTGCCTTATAGAGATAGTTAAAAAGTACAGTTTAAAATTGATTTAAAATTTATAGAACCCAAGGCCTACTGCATGCTGGACAAGCACTCCACCTCTGATCCTCACCTCAAGCCTAGATCAGTGATCCTCAGTACACTCACAGCTGTGATCCTCAGTACACCCACATCACAGTGAGCCTCAGTCCACCAAAGCCCAATGAGCCTCAGTCCACCCACAGCTCAGTCATCCTCAGTCCACCCACAGCTCAGTCATCCTCAGTACACTCACAGCTCAGTGATCCTCAGTACACCCACAGCACAGTGATCCTCAGTACACCCACAGCTCAGTCATCCTCAGTACACTCACAGCTTAGTGATCCTCAGTACACCCACAGCACAGTGATCCTCAGTACACCCACAGCACAGTCATCCTCAGTACACCCACAGCACAGTCATCCTCAGTACACCCACAGCACAGTCATCCTCAGTACACCCACAGCCCAGTCATCCTCAGTACACCCACAGCACAGTGATCCTCAGTACACTCACAGCTCAGTGATCCTCAGTACACCTACAGCTCAGTGATCCTCAGTACACCCACAGCTGTGACCCTCAGTACACCCACAGCCCAGTGATCCTCAGTACACCAACAGCTGTGATCCTCAGTACACCAACAGCTCAGTCATCCTCAGTCCACCCACAGCACAGTGATCCTCAGTACACCCACAGCCCAGTGATCCTCAGTACACCAACAGCTCAGTCATCCTCAGTCCACCCACAGCACAGTGATCCTCAGTACACCCACAGCTCAGTGATCCTCAGTACACCCACAGCCCAGTGATCCTCAGTACACCCACAGCTGTGATCCTCAGTACACCCACAGCTCACTGATCCTCAGTATACCCACAGCTCAGTCATCCTCAGTACACCCACAGCACAGTGATCCTCAGTACACCCACAGCCCAGTGATCCTCAGTACACCCACAGCTGTGATCCTCAGTACCCCTGCAGCTCAGTCATCCTCAGTACACCCACAGCCCAGTGATCCTCAGTACACCCACAGCCCAGTGATCCTCAGTACACCCACAGCTCAGTCATCCTCAGTCCACCCACAGCACAGTCATCCTCAGTACACCCACAGCTCAGTCATCCTCAGTACACCCACAGCCCAGTGATCCTCAGTACACTCACAGCTCAGTCATCCTCAGTACACCCACAGCTCAGTCATCCTCAGTCCACCCACAGCACACTGATCCTCAGTACACTCACAGCCCAGTGATCCTCAGTACACCCACAGCTGTGATCCTCAGTAGACCCACAGCCCAGTGATCCTCAGTACACTCACAGCTCAGTCATCCTCAGTACACCTAAAGCTCAGTCATCCTCAGTACACCCACAGCCCAGTGATCCTCAGTACACTCACAGCTCAGTCATCCTCAGTACACCCACAGCTGTGATCCTCAGTAGACCCACAGCCTGATCCTCAGTACACCCACAGCCCACTCAGTACACTCACAGCTCAGTCATCCTCAGTCCACCCACAGCACACTGATCCTCAGTACACTCACAGCCCAGTGATCCTCAGTACACCCACAGCACAGTGATCCTCAGTACACCTACAGCTCAGTGATCCTCAGTACACCTAAAGCTCAGTGATCCTCAGTACACCCACAGCTGTGATCCTCAGTACACCCACAGCTGTGATCCTCAGTACACCCACAGCCCAGTGATCCTCAGTACACCAACAGCTGTGATCCTCAGTACACCAACAGCTCAGTCATCCTCAGTACACTCACAGCTGTGATCCTCAGTAGACCCACAGCCCAGTGATCCTCAGTACACTCACAGCTCAGTCATCCTCAGTACACCCACAGCTCAGTCATCCTCACTCAGTAGACCCACAGCTCAGTCATCCTCAGTACACCCACAGCTCAGTGATCCTCAGTACACCCACAGCCCAGTGATCCTCAGTACACTCACAGCTCAGTCATCCTCAGTCCACCCACAGCACACTGATCCTCAGTACACTCACAGCCCAGTGATCCTCAGTACACCCACAGCCCAGTGATCCTCAGTACACCTACAGCTCAGTGATCCTCCGTACACCCACAGCTGTGATCCTCAGTACACCAACAGCTGTGATCCTCAGTACACCAACAGCTCAGTCATCCTCAGTCCACCCACAGCCCAGTGATCCTCAGTACACTCACAGCCCAGTGATCCTCAGTACACTCACAGCCCAGTGATCCTCAGTACACTCACAGCTCAGTCATCCTCAGTAGACCCACAGCCCAGTGATCCTCAGTACACTCACAGCTCAGTCATCCTCAGTACACCCGTAGCTCAGTCATCCTCAGTACACCCACAGCTCTGTAACTGTCACCACAATCAAAATCAGAAACTTCACCAGGGGGCGGGGGCTCATGCCTGCAGTCCTAGCTGCTCAGGAGGCTGAGACCTGAGGATCACAGTTCAAAGCCAGTCTGGACAGGAAAGTCCATGAGACCTTTTATCTCCCATTCATCATAGAAAAAGCCAGGAGTGGTGATGAGGCTCAAGTGGTGGAGTGCTAGCCTTGAGCAAAAGGACTTACGGGAGTTCTAGCCCCCAGGACTAGCAAGAATAAGTAAAGAAAAAAAAATTAGAAGCCTCTGGTCTCCCCATATTTGTTGAGTCACCCGTCTCCTCCCCAGCCCGCTATGGGTTTGCCTGTTTTGCATTTGCTGAAGCTGGGATTGCGTGCATGTGGCCTTCAGGTTGTAGCCTCTGTGCTGAGGCTTCCATGCCTGTCCTTGGACAGTACATCCCACTTGTGAGCTCCCGTGGTGTGGCGTGTGGTGTTCCTCGTGTTCATAGCCAGTAACATGCTTCCACATGGCCGGGCTTCCTGCCGGGCTGCCTGGCACGTGGTCTCGCCTCCGAGCAGGTTGACATTGGGACACCCAGGGTGGCCCGTCACCAGCAGTGCTTGCTCGGTCCCTCTGAGCTGCAGGCCCTGTGGCTCTGTCCACAAGGGTGGACCCTCCACCAAGGCAGCCCTGCCCGGTTCATTTGTCAGAGCTAAGAAATATTTGTTGTTGTTGTTGTTTTTGGTCGTGGGGCCTGAACTATGGGCCTGGGCCTGAGCGCTGTCCCTCAGCTCTTCAGCTCAAGGCAAGTGCTCTATCACTTGAGCCACAGCACCATTTCCAGTTTTCTGGTGGTTCATTGGAGACCTGCCCGGGCTGGCTTTGAACCTTGATCCTCAGATCTCAGCCTCCTGAGTAGCTAGGATGACAGGGGTGAGCTACTGGCGCCTGGCTAGAAATAATGTTTTAAACTGGGCTGGGATGAGAATCACTTGATGGGGTCACCACCACCCCCCTTTAAAACATGGCTCACTTTCCCTTCACTTGACTTAGTTGCCCTCCCTTGGACAGGTCAGCAGAGCCCACCGACTTCCTGGCACTCTTTGAGGGCAGCACCAGTGAGAGGAGGGTGGGCAGCAAGGCGTGTGGCGAGCAGGGGGCCACGTGGAATGTTCTGGTAAGCGGGCGCGCGCAGCGGCCCCTAGTCCTGGTGGTCACTACATGTTCATTTGCTGGTGGGAGAAGCTATGGGAAAGGGGGCTGCAGGGTGGGGCTGTTGGGGAGGGGGGCACCTGAAGGAGTGGGGGCTGCCTGACAAGGGCCTGCTGTTGGGTGAGTGGCAAGTGATCAGGGCTCGGGTGTCTGGGACTCACAGGATGACCAGCCCAGGAGCCTCACCTTGCCAGCCAGCGGCCCAGGTTCTAGGTCCCCGGCAGGCCCACGGAGGAAAGAAAGCATCCTGGCACCCAACTTCACTGCCAACAACAGGTAGAGCAGCCCCGCGGGGGCTGGGAGGCTGAGCACCAGAACCTGCATTGCTGTCTGTCGTGGCCAGGTCAGGAGCGGGGCAGGCAGGAAGGAGTGGCTGTCTTTTCCCAGGGCTTCAGGCTGTGGGGCCCCCACAGTAGCATATGCTTTCCAAGCAAGAATCGTGGAGGTTGAGCTTCGAGGCTCCAGGTGCCTGGAGGGGACCGTGCCACCTGGGATCCCCGAGTCCACCCCAAGGCTGGGCCTGCACTGGGTGCTGGGAGCCCAGCTTGCCAAGGACATGACAGATCCCAGAGCACGGCTGGGAGGCCCGGCCAGGCCGGGTGCTAGAGAGCCTCGGCCACAACCACCGACGGGCTGCAGGCCCCTCCACGGGCCCAGGAAAGGGCCCCTGCCTCAAGCCGGGCTTGGCCCCGAGCTGTGAGGGACAGGGTGCGTGGCTGGCGTCACAGTGCAGAGACAGGCTCTGCGCCAGGCCCGTGCTGCGCTCCATCCTCGTCCTCACCTGTCTCTGGCAGAAGCAACAAGGGGACCGTAGGCAACTGCGTCACCACCATGGTGCATAACCGCTACGCCCCCTCGGAGAGGCCGCCCCCCCTCAAGAGCTCCAACCAGACAGCCCCCTCCCTCAAGTGAGTCCACACACCCTGCCCAAGGGCCACAGGACCTGGGGGTGGGACCTGGCCCTGGGTGCCGGCTGGGCTCTGCCTGGGCGGGAGGCAGGAAGCAGACCCAGCAAGGCCAGGACTGAAGCCCAGGGCAGTGCCCTGCCGAGAAGCCACATCCAGACCCCCCAGGCATGGAAGGCATCAGGGAGCCAGGGAGACCGCCGAGTCCCTGTCCTCCACTCTGTGCTTGAGTGGCATCTGAGAACCACCAGATTGAAAAAATTAAAAGCACTGACCTAGGATCAGCACCTCGTGATGGGTGGCCCTGGCAACCGCGCAGTGGGTGGAGGGGCTGCTCGCACAGGCCCGGGGCCTCCAGCGTGGCGCATGGGCAGAGCCGTCCCTGGTGGTGAGCGCAGCTCCTCCCCTTCTGTGTCAGCAACATCATCAAAGCGGCGGCCAGTGAGGCTGGTGAGGGCAGCAGCTTCTCAGAGCCCCGGAAGAATAACTCGGGTGGTGTCCAGGAGGCCCGCAGCGCCACCGGGCTGCTCAGGCGGAAGGAGGTGACGGAGGAGGAGGCCGAGAGGTGCGTGACGTGGGAGACGAGACGCCCCTGGCGGGAGCTTCCCTGTACTGTGTCTCAGTGAAGCCAGAGAGACCCCACGTGAGAAGCACAGGGAGAAAAGGCAGAAAGGGAGCCAGACTGCAGAGTTGCTCTTTGATGCTGATGGGAACATTCTAGAACTAGTCTGTGCACAGAGCTCTGTAAATTTGCTAAAAAAAAGTCTTTAATTATATGCTTAAAATGGGTGAATTTTAGTGTGGAAGTTATACCTCAGTGAAACTGGTGATTAAGACACATTGAGAGAAAGAATGCAAAGCTGAGAGGAACAAAAGACCCCAGGCTGTGTCCTTGAGAGGAGCCCGGGGCACAGGGGCTGCTGCCGGGGCGGGCGCCTCCCGCCAGCTTCAGCCAGCCACCCGCGGTGAGGCCAGAGCCTCCCCTGTCCATGCCCAGGCGGTGCCCAGGCGACGGGCCTCTGGGGCAGGACAGGCCCCCCTGCAGCACGATGCCCCCCTGCCGTGGGCATGGGCATCGCAGGTCCTCTGTGGGTGACTTTGTGGTGGCCACACCCGCCAGGGCTGATGTTTTCTTGTTTACTCAGCTTCATTGGGTGTAATTCTGATAGTAAAATGCACCTGTTTATGAATGTGTGCAGTGGTGTCCACAGATTCGGCACCCCCAGGAGCCCCTGGCCCCTCTGTCCACCCCGTCCCTTGCCCTGGCCTAGTTGCTTATCTCAGGTCTCCCCTTTTCTGGGCTAGCTCTAGCCATGGTGCTCTGCTGGCCGGCCCCGGGGCTGCCCTTGGTTCCCAGGCAGCACACTGCTGCCAGCCTGTGGGCACCTGGGTTGTTTGTGCTTTGAAGGCCACCAGATGTGAGCAGACAGATGCTCCCTGGCAGCGCCTCCCATGGGAGGTGTGGGGTGTTAGCAGCGCCGACACAGAAGGGCTGAGGAGAGTGGCTGTCCAGCTGCCACCAGCTTCCCTCTGCTTGTCTGGACGCTGGCGTGCAAGTTCCTGCAGGTGCCTGGGGTCAGGGGACACCAAGCCGACCTGGGCCTGAGTCCTGTTCTCTGGGGCAGGTTTATCCTCCAGGTAAACCAGGCCGCCGTCACCATCCAGCGCTGGTACCGCCACCAGGTGCAGCGGCGCCAAGCAGGAGCCACAAGCCTTGAGCACCTGCTGGCCTCTAAACGAGAGGTCAGTATGAGGGTGTGAGCTGCCTCAGTTTCCCCCGCCCCAGCCCCCCCTCCCCCTGAGGTTGGGGTCAGAGTCCCTGGGGCCTGGCCATGTCCAGGTGGAGTTGCTAGGACAGTAGAAATGAGACCTTGAATTCCCTATAGGTGCACACCCCGCCTGTGCCACAACCCCCCACCCCGTCCCCCGCCTGTCCCTAGGGACCTGCCAGGTCTCAGGCATCAGGAGGAATAGCAGGCTCCCAGCCCTGGTGCAGAGATGTCTCCCCTGCAGTGCCGCCTCCACCACCTGGGGCTGGGGCTCAGCAGGCTCTTCTGGGGACACCTGGCTCGGTCCAGGGGCGCTGTCCGTCATACAGGTCTGTAGACCCCAGAGCTTCAGCTTTCTTGGCAGGAGCAGCGGCAGCAGCCAAGCAACAGGAGCTTCCTAGACCTGCACCGGCAGAAGGAGGTGGCGAGGAAGAAGGCGCGGGAGGAGAAGGCGCGCCAGGCCAGGCGCGCAGCCATTCAGGTGCCTGAGCAGGACCCGGCAGCCCCGGGCGGCCCTGAGTCTGACTGTGATGCCCCGGGACATTGGGGCCCTGGGTAGCTGGCTTTCCCAAGGCCTGGGACCCAGCCTTTTCTGTGCTGGCAGGAACTGCAGCAGAAGCGAGCCCAAAAGTCAGGAGAGGCTGAGTGTGGAGGGCCCAAGGACCACCGGGAGGCCCGGGCGCTGGGGCAGCCGTGGCCCACACAGGAGCCACCCCCCATGCCAGGCAGCGCGTGCCAGGTCCTCAAGGCCAACAACGCTGGTGAGCAGCTCTCGGCCCACCCAGCCTGGTCCTGAGGGTCCAGCATGGCCGGGGGCAGCTTCCACCCATGGGTCTGGGGCCTAGGTTCCCCGTCCGCAGACTTCCCGGTTCTGGTAGGGGGGGGCCTTGAGAGAGCCCAGGCCTTGACATGCAGTCCTGGCCTTGGCACCCAGAGTAGAGGCCCAGAGCTCAGGGCCCCCCTCTGCCCCACCTCGCACCCAGGACTACGGAGTTGTACCCACCTGTATGCCCACGACTTCCTCCTGGGCTCTTCCAGACTCAGGGCAAAGCCCTGGGTGGGTGACACCCTGTTTTGTCCTGTAGGTACCAGTGTGTGCCCAGCAGCCCCCAGAGACCCCTCCCCGCCCGCCTCCCCCCCTGACTCTTCTCCAGAGCCCCGGCTGTCTCCGGAGGACAAGCCACAGGCCTGGGCGTCACCAGTGTCCCATCCCGCCCAAGACACGTTAGCCCCAGAGGTGGGTCTGGCAGGCCTTTGTCCTGTCCCCTCCTTGGCCATGGGGTCCCAGAGGGCTCTGCCTCTGATGGGGGCTGGGGCTGGGGGAGGGCGGGGCGTCTCACCACAGCTCTGGTATCCTGCCAGGTTTTCACGCCTGCCAAGGTGGGGCTCCGTGCCCTGGCCACTCAGGCCAGAGGCAGGACACTGACCACACGGGCAGCCTGAGGGCCTGGTCTCACTGCTGGCTGGACCAGGAGTTCCACAGGCATCCCAAGATGCTTCCATGCACTTGGCCGGGCTCAGGCAGCTGCCATGAGCGATTGAGAAAGGCCGAGCCCTGCGTTGCCATGGCTGGCCTTGTGCGTGGAGACCGCTCTCTGCCAGCAGCAGCTTTGTGGCTCTCCCTCTCTGCCTGTGTGCTTCAGGATGTCCACTCCCCAGACATGCTCCCTGAGGGCGCAGGGCCTGTGGGCCCCTCCAGGAGCAGGGCCAAGCCCAGGGCCACGTTGGATGAGCTGCTGGACACACTGAGGCTGCTGGAGGAAGAGCCTGAGCCGCTGCCCCGCCCCAAGCCCTACCACAAGGACAAATACTCCTGGATTGACGAGGTAACTGGGCACCTCACTCCTCATTTTAATTAAGACCCTGGCAAGGGCCAGAGAGGGCACTGACCTGGCCTGTCCCTCCCTGAGGTGACCGTGGTGCATGCCCCCTGACAGTGGAGCCCGAAGCCCCTGGAGAAGGCCTGTCCCTAGCTGCCCTCTCCCGCCCGCTCCACCACAAACCGATGACAATCTGTTTCTTGAGGTTGGGGAAATTGGCATTTATTTCACTGAATAGGTTCTCAGTGCCGTTAGTTTTACTTTCTTCTTCCTCATCTATCCCTATAATTTAGAGCTTTGATTTTTACTTTTTTTTTGGACAGAACTCAAGAGTTCTTGAACGTCCCTTTGGTATCTTCCAGTGGTTTCTTAAGGTCTTGGATCTAATTCCTCTGCTTTACCTTCAACTTCTTACACCTGCAGGAGGAGGATGCCAGCTCCCTGACTGCTGACAACCTGGAGAAATTCGGGAAACTCAGCGCGCCCCCCGCCCCGCTGGAGGATGGGGTGCTGCTCTCCGAGGCCAAGCTGCAGAGCATCATGAGCTTCCTGGAGGAGATGGAGGCGTCCACACAGGACCGGCCAGCCCCCCAACGGGAGGTGCCACATGCCAGGCCCTGCTGGTCCCAGGCGGGAGGTGCCACGTGCCAGGCCCTCAGTGGGGAGAGGTCTCTTGCCAGGTCTCTGAAGCTCCAGCTCTACTCTGGGCTCGGGCAGGGCCAGCTTGTCCCGACCCAGACTCCTGTCTGGATGCTCACCTCAGGGTCTCCATAAGCTGCCCAGGTTGATGGTCCTGGCATCGTGGGCCAGCCCTGGTGTCTTCCAAGCTGGGTCCTGCCTGTTAACCCTGGCAGAGCGGCTGTGACCGGGCCTTGTGGAATGATCACTGGTTCTGTTAGATAGGCAGACATGATGTTTTTGGAGGTCTGTGCTGGTAATGGAGGCACTGTCCTCCTCCAGCACTGAATGATACAAGTGGTCTCCGTTGGGGTGACCTGTCCACTACCCAGCATGCCTCACGTCTGACCAAATGTGCTGAGTGTCACCGGAGGGCAGGCAGCCACCTCCACCAGGCAGGCAGTCGGTGTGGGCTGCCTCCCTGAGCCTCGCCGTGTCCCGTGTCCTCAGGGCCGGACACAGGAGGCGGGGCGGGGCCGCTCGGAGCTAGCCTCAGAGGGGAGCGTCTCCATCATGCGGCTGAAGCTGGAGGTGGAGGAGAAGAAGCAGGCCCTGCTGCTGCTGCAGAGAGCGCTGGTGAGGGAAATGGCACCGTTAACACCATCAGCCTGGCGGGTGCCCTGCCAGCACCGAGCCCGCGCGGCCTGGGCCGCCACGTTGTCCCCAAGGCTGTCTTGGCCCTGGGCCTCCGGTGAGATCCCAGTGCCAGTGCCGCCCTCCCGTGTGTGCCCTGCGCAGGCCCAGCAGCGGGACCTCACCCTCCGGAGGGTCAAGGAGACCGAGAAGGAGCTGAGCCGGCAGCTGCGGCAGCAGAAGGAGCACTACGAGGCCACCATCCAGCGACACCTGTCCTTCATCGACCAGGTGACTCCTGAGCTCCATGGGGGCCATGGGCATTGGGGACCAGGGGCCAGCTTCATACTTGGCACGCATCACGCCGACTTCCAGCGCCAGGGTCTTCCACACTGTGTTGTCCCGCTTTACACAGTGCTGCCTGCAGGGTGGTGCACAGGGCCGCCAGCCACCGCTGGCCCCGTGAGGCCGACCATGGCAGTGCATAGAGCTTGGCCAGCAGGTCCCTTGGGTTCTGCCGCTGGCTGGCCCAGCAGGCGGCTCGCTGGGAACCCATTCCGAACCTTCCCTGAGCTATATGTGGCCATCTGTGCCAAGGGAAGCCACTCCTGGCCTGCTGGCAGCCTGGGCTCCCCCAGTAAGAATGGTGGAAGTTTCTAAACTGCCTGGGCCTCACAGGCCCCCTGGTCAGTCCACAGAGAACACTTGGCCTGGAGTTTGGCTTCTGGTGGCTACTGGTAGCCCAGGTCAGTCCAATCCTGGTGTCTGGCCTGCGGCCCTCAGACGGGGCTTGCAGCCGGCTCTCCCTACCCCTGGCAGGCGGTGGACTCCTGCAGGCCAGGTGGCTGTGGGTGACCAAGTGATTCTCATCCGAGGAGGATCTTGGTGGTGTCACCACAGGGGCCGAGGCCACATGGCCCCTGGAGCCCTGTGCCCACACGCACTCAGGCGGGAACCTGTGCCCATGAGCGCTCAGGCTTCCTGCTGGCCTCAGGGTCCAGCCACAGACCCAGGCAGGGTGTGCCCCCGGAGGGCCTCGTGTTGGGGTTCCTGCCCAAATGGGATGGCCCTGGGAGGGCCTCGTGTTGGGTTGGGGGGCTCTAAAGCCCCCCCTCCCTCTGCTGCCACAGCTGATCGAAGACAAGAAGGTGCTGAGCGAGAAGTGCGAGGCGGTGGTGGCAGAGCTGAGGCAGGGCGACCAGCGGTGCCGGGAGCGTGTGGCGCAGATGCAGGAGCAGCACGAGCTGGTGAGGCGCCCGCTGGGCGTTGTGCTTCCCGCACAGCCAGGCAGGAGACCCCAGGACCAGGCAGGACTGGGGTCCTCAGCCCACCTTAGGGCCCGAAGACGCAGGTGGGGCCTCCCCGGTGTCCTCTCCTGCTCCTCCTCTCCCGAGGTGCATCCAGGTGTCCAGCAGAGCCAGGCCATCGTGAGCCTCATGTGGGGTCACCTGCCCCTTACAACGGGGCAGGGCTGTGGACCCACAGCGGGGGAAAAGGCAGGTCAGCAGTTCATCTGCCTTCTATGCATCCCACCAGCATGGACCTGTCAGTCTCGAGCCTGCCTCTGACCAGAGATGGAGGCCAGACCCTGGGCGGGGGTGTCCAGCACTGTTTAAGGCCCTCCCTCCCCTGCCCAGTACCTGGAGCTGAGGACTGCAGCCACTTGGGAAACCAGGGCTGTTGCTGGTGTTGCTGGTGTCAGGCTGGGCGCCCCTCTTGGGGCTGGACCCCTGCAGGCTGGGTCCCCAGGGGTCTCAGGCAGTGAGCTAGACTCTCACCCTTCCGTGTGACCTTGGCCTCTAGGAGGCTGAAAGCTCTCTGGAGCCGAAGCTGCGTACGCAAGGAGCAGGGGCCTCCTCACTCACACCTGTGCTCTTGCTCCTAGGAGATTAAGAAGCTCAAAGAACTCATGAGCGCCACGGAGAAGGTGCGCAGGGAGAAGTGGATCAATGAAAAAACCAAAAAGATCAAGGAGATCACCGTGCGAGGTGGGGCCTCCTGCGCGCCTGGGCGCTGTGGAGAGGGCGGGAGCATGCACTGTGCCACTGTGCCCAAACCTTCCTGAGCGAGGCTCCGCCTCAGCCGCCGACCCCACCCCAGCTGGGGGCTTCTGGGCCGCAGAGGTGGGAGCAGGGGTGGGGAGGGGGGACTGGGGCCTCTCAGTGCCTTGGCTGGTGGTGGTTCCGGTCCACTGACCCCCGGGGTCCTTGACGCCCCTACCGGGTGGCACCAGGGCAGGGTGTCTGGGTGGGGCTGGGGGAGTCTCCACACGAACACAGGCGCAGCTGGGCTTTGGGCCGGTCCCCCCAGGCCTGGAACCCGAGATCCAGAAGCTGATCGCCAAGCACAAGCAGGAGGTGAGGAAGCTGAGGGACCTGCACGAGGCCGAGCTGCTGCGGCGCGAGGAGCAGGCCGCCCAGCGCCACCTGCGCCAGGCGGAGGAGCTGCGGGAGCATTTGGAGCAGGAGAAGGAGGCGCTGGGTCAGCAGGAGCGGGCCCGCGCCCAGCAGCGGTGGGTATCGGCCGGGGTGGGGAGGGCCGGGCAGATGGGGCAGAGCTCTCGGCTGCTTTGATGCCTCCTTCTGGCCGTGTCAGGGTCTCTGCCCAGCTTTGGGGGCACATGGGAGGCTGTGGTGTGTCCCACCACTGGGCCCATGCCAGGACTTCCTCCTTGTGGCTTGTGGCTATCCTTAGCCGTCTAGACTTGGAGTGGCAGCAGCACGGAGAACCGCACACTGCTGGGGACAGCGCATTCCTTCTTTCCCTCAGTCTCGGAGGGGAGCTCAGCCCAGCACCATTGTGGGGGTACTGGGCTGTGCCTTCAAACCCTGGGACTGGGGGCCAGGGGCCAATGACCACTGGACACCCCCTTGTATGGCAGTGTCCCCGGGGCAGTGCCCTGTCGGCAGGGGTGGGCCGGGCTAGCCCAGGTGAAGTAGAGCGGGCGCTGTGGCAGGTGTTGGGGCAGGGCTAGCCCAGGTGGAGTGCAGCGGTCTCTGGCAGGTGTTGTGGCAGGGCTAGCCCAGGTGGAGTGGGGCGGTCTCTGGCAGGTGTTGGGGCGATGCTGGAAGGTGGGGCCAAGTGCAGACACTGGGCACTAGGCTGGGGAGGCAGCAGCTGGCGTGAGGGTCGCCGTGGCCTGGCCGGCCTGGGCACTGGGGGCTGAGTGCTGTGGGGAGGGTGGCAGCGGCGATGGCTGGCCCTGCGCCACAGCCGAGCGTCGGGCACTGTCTCCGTCATCCCCAGGTTTGAGCAGCACCTGGAGCAGGAGCAGCGAGCCCTGGAGCAGCAGCGGCGCCGGCTGTACAGCGAGGTGGCCGAGGAGCGGGAGCGGCTGGGCCAGCAGGCAGCCAGGTGCCGCCTGGGGTTACTGTCCCCCACATGCACATACGCAGTGCCCCGCATGCCCACCCCGGGCCCGCTGACCCTCGGCTGGCCCACAGGCAGCGGACGGAAATGGAGGAGCTGCGGCAGCAGCTGGAGGAGAGAAGTGCGGCACTGACCAGAGCTCTGCGGGCTGAGTTTGAGAAGGGCCAGCAGGAGCAGGAGCAGCAGCACCAGGTCCCCCCCTCCCGCCCCCTGCGTTTCCTCCAGAATGGGCCACTGCTCTGCCTGGCCCCAGCTCCCTTGGCCACACTTGGGTAGGGCCTGGGGTGGGGTGGGGCAGCTCACGCCCTGTCCCCTACAGATGGAGCTGAAGGCCCTGAAGGACCAACTGGAGGTAGAGAGACAAGCGTGGGTGGCCAGCTGCGCCAAGAAGGAGGTAGGGCCGCGCGAGGGTGGGCTCCAAGTCCGGGGCCTCCGGGGGCTGCTTTGGCTCAAGCCACGAGCCGCAAGGCTCTGAGAAGGGTAGAGTTGGGAAGAGGAGGGCACAGGGCTGTGCCGGAGATCGGGGCAGACGTTGTGAGGGACCGCTGCCTGGGCTGCTGCTGTCTCCCTTGGGAATTTTCAAACCATGTCCAAGAGGCCCATGATGCCCGTCCTTGGCTGATGAAGCAGTCGGGCTAGTTCCAGACCCAGACAGTGCCGTCTGCTTATCTAGCGCCATGCTAATGACCTGGCTGGGGCCCTCCCTGCCCACAGGTCACCTCATGCCCCTGTGCCCAAACCAGGTTCTGAAGACTGCCTGGAAGGCTGGGGCTGGGCACACCGCCTTTGTCCCTTCAGATCTGTGCGTCTCTCTGGGGCTCAGGGCAGAGACCCCTCCTTCCCAGGAGCCCATGTGGCTGCCTGTGTCCTCAGTTTCCCCATTTGCACCCCACGCTGTGTGTCCCCACAGGAAGCTTGGCAGCTGAACCGGGAACGAGAGCTGAAGGAGGAGCTCCGGAAGGGCCGAGACCAGGAGATCGAGCTGGTCATCCATCGGCTAGAGGCCGACATGACACTGGCCAAGGAGGAGAGCGAGAGGGCAGCGGAGAGCCGGTGAGCTCCCCCTGCCCCCCAGCCATCGTGCACACGCGCAGGGGAGCGGTCCAGCCCCAGAGGAGGGGGGGGCCGGGCCGCAGCCCCAGGGGAGGGGGGCTGGGCCGCAGCACCAAGGGCTCAGCTCACCACGCAGGGGCTGTTCTGCCCCTCGCCCACCAGGGTCAAGCGCGTGCGGGACAAGTATGAGACTGAGCTCTCAGAGCTGGAGAAGTCGGAGCGGAAGCTTCAGGAGCGGTGCTCGGAGCTGAAAGGGCGGCTGGTGGAGGCCGAGGGGGAGAAGGAGCGGCTGCAGGCCCTGGTGCGGAAGAAGGAGAAGGAGCTGGAGGAAGCACAGGCCGTACGGCCCCGGCCCCTCCCCTGCCCAGAGCCCACCACGGTGTTGGCCCTGCCCTCTGGCCCGTTCACCGTCCCTTCTGCCACCAGGTGAACGCTCAGCTCTCAGGTGAGCGCAACAACCTCACCCAGGTGGTCCGCCAGGAGTTTGCTGACCGGCTGGCGGCCTCGGAGGAGGAGAAGCAGCAGGTCAGGGCAGAGCTGGCTGAGCTGCGAGCCCGTCAGCAGCTGGAGCTGGACGAGGTGCACCGGAGGTGGGTGGCTGGAGCCCGGGGAGGGGTGGAGGGTGCAGAGAGGGGGGCCGGGTCCTTCCTTCCCATCACACAGCGGGCCCGTGGGTGGTGTCTGGTGTGGGTTCCAGACTTGTTCCTGGCAAGGCTGAGCTGGCTCCCCGGTCCCCGAGGGCTGGCTCTGCGCTTGCCCAGGGAGCACCAAGTCAGTTGGATCTGAGGAGGCCGCCATGTGGGCCTCCGTGGCCCTCGGGAAAGAGATCTGGGTGGAGTCCTTGTATTGTGTCCTGTGTGTGCCCCAGACGGGCAGGCAGGGCCCCACCCTGCAGCGTGACCCCGCATGGGCCTCCGCCACTGCCCTGGGCTCTGGCCCCCTGGGGATGGTGGTGGTGGTGCGCGGCCTCGGGCTGGCTGGGCCCAGCCGAAGCCCCGCTGTGCTGCCACAGGGTGAAGGCTGCCCTGGCCAAGAAGGAGGAGGCGGTGAACAGTCTCCGGAGACAGCACGAGGTGGGTGTGTGCCCGCGCCCTGCTCCCAGCCCGCCACGGCGGGGGCCGCCCAGGCCTGACCCTGGCGTGTGCCGCAGGCCGCAGTGAAGAGGGCTGACCACCTGGAGGAGCTGCTGGAGCGGCACCGGCGGCCGCTGAACGCCAGGTGACGCTGCGGCACAGACACCGGGCGGAAGTGGACGCCTGCCCGGGGATGGGTGTCGGGGCCATCTCCCCCCACGGCGGGGCTGGGGCTTCCCTCCTGCTCAGGACGCTGCTGTCCGCATGCCCGCAGCTGCGCTTCGGTTCAGTTTTGTTTTTAATAAGTAAAATGTCATTGTTTCTTAGTATTGTGTCACCTGCCTTCTCTTTTTTCCCTGGGCTGGGACAGGGTGGTGGGTGGGACTGCAGGGCTGAGGGCCCCACAGGATGACCAGGCCGAGGCTCTGGCCTGCAGTACTGGACTGGACCTGGCTCCTACCTGCCCAGGGCCAGAAAGCAGTGGGAGCCAGCAGCCCCTGCCTCTGCCCTATGGCTTTCCCTGCCTCACCCCTGAGGCCCCTTAGACCAAGTGGATGCAGGGCGCATCGCCACACTGTGCGCCCTCCACTGTGGGACTCCAGGGGCAGTGGGCGCCCATCCAGAGACCCCCTACCCAAGGGGCCAGCAGGCTCTGCAGAAATGGGGGCACCTGCGGGGCCGGCGGCTGATGGGGAGCAGTTGCGCCCTCCTCCCACGTGGGGGTTGGTTGAGCTGCCGCCCAATGCAGCCTGGCCTGAAGGCCGCCCCGAGCCCATCTCCCGTCTACCACCGGGCACGCAGCTGCTGCTCGTCCCTCCCAGACCCTGCACCAAGCAGGCGCCCAGCTCCTCTGCCCCTGCTCTGGCCCTGCCCGGAGGAAAGCTGGCATGGCTCCTGCCCTCAAGACAGCTACTGAGGATCTGAGGATCCAGGTTCAAAGCCAGCCCGGCAGGAAACCACCAGAAAACCGGAAGTGGCACTGTGGCTCAAGTGGTTAGAACACTCTCCTTGAGCTGAAGAGCTGAGGGATAGCGCCCAGGCCCAGAGTTCAGGCCCCACAACCGACCAACTCTCCCCCACCCCACCCCCCAAAAAAGACAGCATCTGTGACCACAGAGGCAGCATCTTCCCCTCCCCGGCGCAGCACACGGCAGGGCCTCTGCTCACGACCCAAGCCGGGAGCAGGAGCCCAGGATCTCAGGTAAGGAAGACAGACCAGCCTCCACTCCATGGAGTCTGTGAGGGCACGTGCGCGTGAGGCCCAGGCCGAGTGCAAGGGCTGTGTAAGAGCCACAGAGGCACGCCGGCATCACAGAGCCGTGACTAGATGCAGCTGGGCCCAGGTCCACGGGCAGGGCAGGGCAGGGCAGGGCAGGGCAGCAGGGGTGTCACCCACAGCCTTCCCTCCCCGCCCGCCCCGCCTGCAGCTGCTCCCCTCTGAGCCAGTCCTACGGGCGCCTGCAGCCAGCCTGGTGTGCGGGGAGGGGTTGAGCAGGCGAGGGGGGGAGAGGGGGAAGGGGGCAGCTAAGGGTCTCAGCCCTCATTAGCTGTCGAATGGTGGGGGGGGGGTAATGACCAGTTGCTAAACTAAGGCATTTTTGCAAGTGAGGTATTGAGCGGATGGATACGTAGGAGGACTTCTGCAGAGACGGGGCACCAGTGGAGACCAGCGGTGGCCTCCAGAGGAACTCACTGAGTGCGTGCTGTGCAAGCTCCTGTTGGGTCATTCCTTCCTCCTGCCTGAGCTCAGGCCTTCGTGCTTTCGTGACTCTCATCAGTTCCTCCGTTGCTTCCTCCATGGCTCACCCGTTCCTCAGCTCGCTGGTTCCTGGCTCAGCATGTACCAGGTGACCCACTCACACACGTGCCTGCTGGCACCCCGTCTCCTTGCGGTGGGTTGGTTTGCAGTGCAGGAACTCCAACCCAGGACCTTACACTTGCTAGGCGAGCATTCTACTGCTTGAGCCACGTCCCTAGTCTATTTTTGTTTGGTTTTTGAGATAGAGTCTTGTTAACTGCCCAGGCTGGCTCTGGTGTGTCTCACCAGACCTAGGAGGTAATTTTTTTTTTTTTTTGTCTGTCATGGGGCTTGAACTCTGGGCCTGGGTGCTGTCCCTCAGCTCTTCAGCTCAAGGCGAGCGCTCTACCACTTGAGCCACAGCGCCACTTCCGGTTTTCTAGTGGTTTATTGAAGCTAGGAGTCTCACGGTCTCTCCTGCCCGGGCTGGCTTTGAACCTCGATCCTCAGATCTCAGCCTCCTGAGTAGCTGGGATTACAGGCGTGAGCCCACCGGTGCCCGGCTTAGGAGGTAATTTTTTGTGTCCATGTGTGCCAGTCCTAGGGCTTGAACTCAGGGCATTCCCTGAGCTTTTTTACTCAAGTCTGGTACTCTCCCACTTGAGCCACAGCTCTACTTATTGCTTTTTTTGGGGGAGGGGGGGAGTCCAGTCATGGGGCCTGAACTCTGGGCCTGGGCGCTGTCCCTCAGCAATTCAGCTCAAGGCGAGCGCTCTACCACTTGAGCCACAGCACCACTTCTGGCTTTTTTTTTTCTGCTTATGTGGTGCTGAGGAATCGAACCCAGGGCCTCAGGCATGCAAGGCAAGCGCTCTACCACTGAGCCACCTTCCCAGCCCCTCTTGCTTTTTGGAGGAAGGAATCTGACAAACTTTCCTGCCCAGGCTGGCTTTGAAGTGCAATTCTCAGCTCTCAGCCGCCTGAGAATCCAGGATCACAGGCGAGAGTCCCTGGTGCCCCGCTTGTATTTTGTTTTTGAGTCAGGGTCTTGATAGCTTTGCCCCGTCCCCCTTCTGAATAGCTGGAACAACAGGTGTGGAGCACCACAAACCTTCCTGTCCCAAGCGCTGGCGTCTGCACTTGAGGCCATTGTACATGCGCGCGCACAGATCCGCTGTGAGTCTTCATTATTACACACCTGGAAGTGCTTCCTGCAGCCTCTCCTTGGTCTGAGAGTCCCAAGCCACCCCAGCTTGCTCTCCTTAATGTTGGCATGGGGTTCCCTTTTCCTTTTTATTTGAGTCAGGCGAGAGTAGCTCAGACCACTGCACAGTGTGGGCATCACATGTGGCTCTTGGGTCTGGCAGGTAGTTAGGCGGGGGCGAGCTGGCTGTGAAAACGGCCTGTGGTCGGAGGCCCGGCTGGCTCCTCCCCCCAGAGGAGCTGTAGCCAGCCGAAGCTCCCTCCCAGCAGGAACTGAGGCCGGGGGGTGCCCGGACCCTCCACGGCTCTTCAGATCCTGGGCGTCGTGACTGGAATGTGTGTGGCAGGGAGCCGCGGGCCATCTGTGCGCTCCCTTTTCTGATAACCCCAAGTCCTTGGTGCTTGGCTGGCTCATAAAAAAAAGAGAAGCAGCTGGAGACCACTGGTTCCTACCCATAATCTGAGCTACTCATTGGGAAGATGGCAGTTCCAGGCTAGCCTGGGCAGAAAAGTCTGCCAGACTCCATTTCCTCAGAGAGAGGCTGACGCGGTGGCCATGTCTGCAAGCCCAGCACTGCGGGAAGTCTTGAGTAGGCAGTTTGAGGTCCAGGTGCAAACTTGGGCGGGCTCGAAATCCCATGCTAAAAAAAATAGCCAGAGCTGGAGGTTTGGCTCTGTGGTATTGCATCAGCCTAGCAAGGGCAAGGCTCAGAGTTCAAGTCCCAGTACTGCAAAAGGCAAAAAACAACCACCTCTAAAGGCCAGTATTCTCGTTGGTAGGGGAAAGAGCAGGGCCAGGAGGGTTCAGACCCCAGGGATAGCCCGCGGGAGTGAGTGCGTGCATTGAGTGGGCGGTGGTGTTGGAGAAGAGGGGGCTCCACAGAGCTAAGGGTCGGGCCAGGCTGGGGGCACAGTGGTGCAGATGCCCTTGTGGCCCCTCACTTCCCATGGGCAGTACCAAGGTGCCCTCACCTGTCACTCAAACACTACCCCTAGGACAAGCAGGCTGGAGAGGGCCTGGGGCGGGGGTGGAGGGGGTGGAAGGGGAGGGGAGGGAGGGGAGGGCAGGGAGCCCGGCACAGAGCAGCCACCGGCTGGGTAAGCAGCGAGCATGGGCAGTACAGAGACCCAAGAAGTGTGCCCAGGGCCTGCGGGGAAAGCTTGGGAGCCGAGAGTGTCTGGGGGAGATGAGCATGGAGGAGGCAAGCCAAGAGCAGAGCCCAGAAGCCGAGGGCACAGGAGCTTCTGGAAGCTGCCCGCGAGGACTGAGGCACTATGCCTCTCAGGACACCTGCCTGGCGACCCTGCGGCCTCGTCCGGGTAGCAGCTCTGTGCCAGTGTGTAGAGCAGGGGTGGGGGGAGCAGGTGTCTGGGCAGGCCCGCAGAGGTGGGGGCCAGGGGTGGGAGGAGGGGCCGATGCACACCGTTGCCTGCTGCTGCTGTGTGTCTCCCGGGACCCTCCCGCGCCCACCCCAGCTCACCCGCAAACACACGGGGCGCCGGCGCTCCCGTGAGCCATTTCTCTTCTGCTTCCTGGCACAGGCTGCATCTACCCCACGGCCTCCTGGAACTGGCGCAGGTGCGTCCGCTCAGGTCCGCATTCGGCCTTGGGAATTGACCTGGCAGGTCCTGCCCTCCACAGGCCTCCTGGCCACCCCGCCTTTGTCAGCACGCCACTCTTGGTCAGCCGCTCCTCCTTTGTGTATGTGTATATGTTTGCATGTACGTGTGTATGGACGTGTTCATTTGCATGTTTGTATCTGTATATGTGTGTTCACATGCATGCATGTATATGTGTGTGTGTATGTGCTAGAACTGAGGCTTGAACTCAGAGCCTGGGCACATCCCTGAGCTTTTTCTCTCAAGGCTTAGAGTTCACCACTTGAGCCACAGAGTCACTTCCAGCTTTTTGGTGGTTAATCAGAGATCAAGAATCTCACAGACTAGCCGGGCGCCAGTGGCTCACACCTATAACCCTAGCTACTCAGGAGGCTGAGATCTGAGGCTTGTGGTTCAAAGCCAGACCAGGCAGGAAAGTCTGTGAGTCTCTGATCTCCAATAAATCACCAGAAAACCAGAAGTGGCGCTGTGACTCAAGTGGTAGAATGCTCCCCTTGAGTTGAAGAGCTGAGGGACAGTGCCCAGGCCCAGAGTTCAAGCCCCACAACTGACAAAAAAAAAAAAAAGATCTTCCTACCTGCGCTGGCATGGAATTGGGATCCTCAGATCTCAGCCTCCAGAGGAGTACAGCTGTGGCCACCGGCACCCAGCTAGCTGCTTCTCCTTCAACCTTCGTGGCCACTGCGTGTGACGAGGCTCTGGCGGTGGGAACGAGTCTGCTCAGCTGGGCGGTGCAGCTGGGGCTCTAGCCTGTGGGCGCTTTTCTCTGGTGGCCCCTGGCCTGCCCATGCGCCACGGCTGGGGTGGGAAGGGCTCCGAGGGCCAGTTCTTGGGGGGCTCACGGCTCCTCCCATTATTCTAGTGCCGCCCCAGGCCCCTTCCTATCCGGGTTCTGCCCAGACACTCTTCCCTGGCCCCAGTCTCCCCCAGACTCAGTTTCCCTGTGCCCAGGGCAGGGTGTGGGCTGGGCCTGAGGTGGTCCCCTCTTCCCCATCCGTGCTGCCCCTACCTTCAAAGTCAGTCCTTACCCTGGCTTCGGCCTCTTGTCCGTCAATGATGAGCCTGGTGTGGGCTGGGGGCGGTGACAGGTCATACCTGGGTCAAGAAGACAGTGACAGGGTGCACACTGCCCACTTTGCAGGTAGGAGACTGAGCCCTAGGAGGGGACTGCCCTGGGCTGCCTGGCACTGCCCCTGGGGCTGCCCTGGGCTGCCTGGCCGCCTCCCACTGTATCAAGGAGGATGAAGGGAGAGCGCTGGCCCCGGCCCGGCCCCGCCCTGCCCCTGCCCACCCATTCCACTGTGGAAGCCGCTCTTGTCCTCCTTGTCCAGGGTCTGGAAGGCCGGCAGTGCCCGCGTTCCCCAGCTGCCCCGAGAACTTGAGGTCATTGAAGGAGCCTGGGACCCGCTGGGCTCAGGTCACCAGGGGCTGGGCAGCCGGGGAGGGGCAGCTGGGCTCCACGACCCCCACCTCAGCGGGGCCTCTCATGGGGCTGCATGTCTGCGGGCAGCAGCCCCAGGTCCTTGTCCGACGGCAATGTGTCCGTAGCCAGCGCCATCTACCTCATCTGAGGGAAGTCCTCGTCCATCCTCTCCCCGGGGTGGACAGGGAGCCGCCTGGAGTGCTGCCCCAGCTCCACCACCCAGGGGTGAAAATGAGGGGCCACTGACCAAGGAGTTTTCTCAGAACTCAGCATTCCAGCACTCGTGCCTCAGGTTCCCCACCAAGAAAGGGAGGGAAATCCCCGTGGCACCGGCTCTTGGGTGGGGCTGGAAGAGCCCCAGAGCCAGTGTGGCCCCTGCCAGTGGAGCAGGCCCACCTCCACAGGGCCTATGCATGCCTGGGCCATGGGGTGGGGGTGGAGGTGGGGGCTGGAGAGCCAGGAGTGCCAGGCATCGCCAAAGGCCAAAGCCTGCTGCCAGCCCTGGAGCCCTGGGGCCCCCAGCCGCTCTGGGGCAGGGGGGGGAGTCTCCTTCACTGAGGGAGGGGAGGTGGTAAGTGGGGGCTCTGGCCCTGGGCAGACCTGGACCGGAGTCTCCACCGCCACACCCTGGAGGCTCCCAGCAGGTTTTACTTCATTTCCTTTTTCTTGCCTATCTCTGGTTAGAGCTTCCAGAACTGTGTTGAACAGGAGGGGTGAGGCAGGCACTCTCGACCTGCTCTTGGTCTTAGAGGAAAACAGTTTGAGTTTTTCAATATTCTCTGAGTGGGACATTTGCCGTGAGTTCTTGTGGATGGATCGTGTCCTATTGAAACGGCCTCTTTCACAGTTTGTTGAGTGTGTTTATCATGAAAGTATTGAAAAGCATGGAATTTTCACACTTCTTTTTTCAATTAAAGAGATGATTGTGTGGTTTTTATCCTCTATTCTGTTACAGTGGTATATTACATTGACAGATTGTGTCCGTGCACGTGTGTGTGTGTGTGTGTGTGTCTGTGTGTGTTACTAGGGTTGAACTCAAGACCTCACTCTGGCTAGTCAGACACTCCACCTCTTTTTTTTGGTCAGTCATGGGGCTTGAACTCTGGGCCTGGGCACTGTCCCTTAGCTCTTCAGCTCAAGGCAAGCACTCTACCACTTGGGCCACAGTGCCACTTCTACTTTTCTGGTGGCTTATTGGAGATAAGAGTCTCACGTTCTTTCCTGCCCAGACTGGCTTTGAACCGCGATCCTCAGATCTCAGTCTCCTGAGTAGCTTGGATGACAGGCGTGAGTCCTGGGCGCCCAGCTCAGACATTCCACCTTTTGAGCTGCTCCCTCCAGCCCACAGAGATGGGTTTTGTAGGTTCAGCCACACCTTTGCATTCTCCTAATAAACCCCAGTTGATCATGGAGAAGAATCGTGACAGGTGCTGTGGAGCTGGGAGTGGGCACCTGAATTCAGGAGGGGCTACTCTGTATTTTCTCATAGTATCTTTGCGAAGTCTGGAATGGGGGCTATTGGCCTCAGGTGGGGTGGGAATGATTGGTGTTGGGTCTCTGAATATCTTACAGAGTCCAGCTGTGAAATATCAGGTCCAAAGCTTTTGTTTGTCAGATTCTTGGTTACTGTTCAGTCTGCCTCCTGACTAACAATGCAGGTGTTCACGTTCTCTAGTTGTTTGTGATTCAGGTTTGGTAGGTTTTGTGTTTCTGAGAACTTGTCCAGTTGCCATGCTTTCCTATAAGTGAAATTCGCCCAGGGAAGGAGCTGGTTTGTACTCTTAGGTGTGGCTTTCCAGTGGCAGAGCCTGGAAAGCTGGCTGTTCCTTGTGTGCCCCCCCACGTGCTCCCCCCCCAAGGCCTGGCCTCCCCCAGCATACACACTGCTTGTCCACAGCGGCTGGAGGGGCTGTGCAGTGGGCGCATGGGCAGCGGGCTGCGCACATGGCCTCTCAGTGGCCACGGGCGGGCAGGGTGTCTGAGAAGCCGGCAGGGGACCCTGGACAACGTCAGCTGTGCAGGCAGTGGTCAGCCTGGGCACTCCCTGGAGAGCCCCTAGATCCACCCCTAGCCCCCTAGCCGTGCCTGCAGACTGAAGTTCTAGCTGTTTCCTTGGCTGGCCGTCTCCTGGGGCCTTGGGAAGGTCCCAGCCCTGAGATCTGGGTACTGCCTCTCATCTCCTGGAGAGCACGTGGTCCTCTGAAGGGCCTGGCGGCAGTGACCCAGGGCCCTCCCCTCCCCTCCCTTCTCCCCCACCCCTTCCTCCACACCCCGCCGCACAAGTCTTGCCCCAGCAGCTGCTCCCACGTGACCAACAGTAGAATTTATGATCAGCCCTAAAAAGGGGCGAGGCTGCAGCACCCCCACACAGAAGACCCTGGAAACACCGCAGGGAGCGAGAGAAGCCCAGCAGAAAACCAAACAACGCAGCTTCTATGAAATGTCCAGAACAGGCCGATCAGTAGAGATGGGGGGCGGGGCGCAGAGAGGGCTAGGGGGCGTGGCTGGCAAGGGGCGGAGCTCACGGGACGGGGCGGATCCCGAAGGACAGCATCCCTTTGGGGCGTGGTTATGGCAGGGTGGAGCCCACCAGGGACCACCTCCTTTGGGGCGTGGCTATGGCAGGGGCAGAGCCTGTGGGACCGCCTCCTTTGGGCGTGGCTATGGCAGGGGCGGAGCCCACTGGGACCACCTCTTTTGGGCGTGGCTACGGCAGGGGCGGGGCCCGCGGGGCCGCCTCCTTCGGGCTGCCCTGGCCATGGCAGTCTCTGGTCACAGCACGCGGGAACCTGGGAACGTGGAGAATCTTGCGTTATGGGACTTTTGCCGCAATCAAGAAGGAAGCATGCGGGGTGGGCACAAATGCTACGAACAAAACAAGTGTCCTTGGCGGAGATGAAGGCCAGCGGGGGCGGCCGGGGCCGGGCGCGGCCAGGCGCAGGGAGCCCCGGGCAGGGAGGGATGGCCTGCCCCGCCCTCCTGCGCCATCCGCGGGTAGAGCCGGCCTGCAGGCCCCGTGGACACCTCCCCATCCCCCTGGGCAGGCTGGCACTGCCCTCCCTGCGGCCTGAGGCCCACGGGGGGGGAGCCTCCCCCCTCCCCCCCTCCCGGCCCTGCACCACCCAGATGCCCCAGCAGCTGCCCAGCCAAGCAGTGAGCTGGCAGAGGAACCTGGCCTCTTTCCGGGAGCGTCTGCGTAGGGCAGAGTGGGCAAGCCACCCCTCACCCGGGCTCCGGGCTCTTCCCTCCTGCACAGGCCGCGCCCTTTGGCGCCCTTTGGAGGGCTGTCCCTGTGCTGGGTCTCCTGGGGCCGTGGCTCATGGCCATGGGGCCGGGGCTGCCTGGGGCCCCAGCCGCCTGGTCAGTCAGAGGTGGGGGATGATCCCTGGCCAGCCAGGGAGGGGCAGCCCGGGGCACTAGTTTTGTGCCTCTGTTTCCCTCTGTGCTCCCAGAGACTGTCTGCATGTGGGCCGCGGGGTCCTGGCTCCAGCTAATGTGGTTGATTAGAACGAAGATGTCTTGTGTTTTAACCGGGCAGCTCCTGTGTGGCACACGGGCCGCGCTCACGGCCGGTCCAGTTCCCACCGGACAATCCATGAGGTCAGGCTGGCCAGGAGCAGGTGGGACCTGAACCCAGCTGCCAGTGGCCTTTGCTCTTCTCATTGCTGGCTTGCTCACCAGCGCTCTGCGGCGCCTCCAGCCACGTTTTTCCCTGGTTATTTCTGAGGGGGCTGAGGCCCAGAAGGCTGGCCCAGAACCACAGTCCTCTGATCTCAGCCTCCCACACGGTGCGGGATGGCGGGCATGTGCCACTGCAGCCAGCCATGGGATTACAAGGTCTCACATACTTTTCTGCCCTGGCTATTGTCAAATTGTGACCCTTCGATTCTCCACCTCCCAGGTGGCCAGCATGGACACCCCGGAGTCACAGGCACCCTGCTGGGCAGTGACATCGCTGGGGCCTGGCATGGGGGGCATACATCCTCCCACCTCGGCTAAAGCAGGATCTGGGACAGGACCCCAAGCCCCCAACCTTCTACTCCAGGAGGCTTGCCAGTCCTGTCGCGCCTACCTTTATTTAACATCATAGTATCTGGCTGGGAAGGAACTGGCTTAGTGGTAGAGTACTTGCCTAGCATGCATGAAGGCCTGGGTTCCATTCCTCAGTACCACATACACAGAAAAAGCCGGAAGTGGCGCTGTGGCTCAAGTGGCAGAGTGCTAGCTTTG
Source organism: Dipodomys ordii (assembly GCF_000151885.1). Classification (NCBI taxonomy): domain Eukaryota; kingdom Metazoa; phylum Chordata; class Mammalia; order Rodentia; family Heteromyidae; genus Dipodomys; species Dipodomys ordii. Next base: position 105,452 of record NW_012267223.1, read on the forward strand.
AGCAAAAGAAGCTCAGGGACAGTGTCCAGGCCCTGAGTTCAAGTCCCAGGACAAGCAAAAACAAAACTATATATATATATATATATACACACACACATACACATGTAAACATATACATGTATGTATATATGTGTGTATGTATGTATCTATATCAAATTATTTATCTATCTATATGTATACATTGATAATATATATATATATAAAAGAAGCTCAGGGACAGTACCCAGGCCCTGAGTTCAAGTCCCAGGACTGGCAAAACCAAAACTATATACACATATACATATATATATACACACACACATACACATGTAAACATATATATGTATGCATATATGTATATGGCTGTACCTATATCTAATTATTTATCTATCTATATCTATATCTATCAGTTATATATATCTATCAGTTATATATATATATATATATATATATATATATATATAAAAGAAGCTCAGGGA
>NW_012267223.1:106022-107760 GCF_000151885.1 Dipodomys ordii
TATATATATATATATATGTATATACATATATAGTATTTTGCTCACTGTGCATTGTGTGCATAAATTTTGAATTTAAAATATTACATTAAGGAAGTGATGCTGTGGCTCAAGTGGTAGAGAGCTAGCCTTGAGCTGAGGAACTCAGGGACAGCACCCAGGCCCAGAGTTCAAGCTCCATGACTGAAAAAAAAAAATTACATTAAAGAGCTGGGTGTGGTGACTCATGCCTGTTTTCCCAACTATTTAAGAAGCAAATGTAGAAAGACCATGGTCCAGGCCAGCACTGGCCAAAAGCATGAGACCTTAGCTCAAAATGAAAGCAGGAAGGGCCAGGAGCATGGGTCAGGTGGTAGAGCACCTGCCGAATAAACATGAGGTCCTGAGTTCAAACCCTAGTGCCAACCAAAAGAGACAAATTCACTTTGGAGTGTGTTTCTGCCAGCTTACATTTTTTTAAATTTTGTTTTTCCTCTTCAGCCATTTTATTTCTTTTCAAATTTCCTTTTCTCATTAAATATTTTCAATTGTTATTATAAAGAGGATGTACAGCAGGGCTACCATTGCATAAGTCAGGTGAGAGTACCCTCCCTCCTCCTCCCTCCTTCCCTTCCTTCCTTCCTCCGTCATGGGGCTTTAACTCAGGGCCTGGGCGCTGTCCCTGAGCTTTTTCACTCAAGGCGAGCGCTCTACCACGTCGAGCCACAGCACCACTTCTGGTTTTCTGGTGGTTAATTGGAGGTGAGAGTCTCACAGATTTTCAGGCCCAGTCTGGCTTTGAATCACAATCCTCAGATCTCAGCCTCCTGAGGAGCTAGGATGACAGGTGATAAGTGTGAGCCACCTGCACTCGGCATGAGTACATTTCTTGTTGACAAATGTCACCTCCTCCCTTGCTGTCTCCATGGTCCTATCCCTCTTCCTCGGACCACAGGTCCGCCCCACCGCCAGCCCAATCCCCCTCCCCCCCCCCCGTCAGTCCCCCCCTCCTGCCCCCCTGGGACTCCTGCAGCCCCAGGGCCACCCTCACCTCTGCTCACTCGCGCCTGTTCCGGACATTTCGTGTAAGCAGTCCGGGCCTGGCTTGTGGCTGTCCAGTGCGGCGGTTTCGGACCCTTTGCTGTTCATCTGCGGAGGAGGCCGATCACTGAGCTTTTGGTGCCCCTTTAACTGTTTCTTATGTTTTCAGTTGTCATATAAAGGTAATGCAGGAGGAGTTCCTTCTGTAAGTCAGGCAGGCAGCCCCTTCAATTCTGATCCCGAGTTGCTCCGGCCAGCAGCCATTGGTCTCCTGGGCCAGCTGCCTGGGTCCACGTGCCCTTGGGACCCAGGAAAGTGGAAAACTTGCTGAGGGCCCTTGTCCATATTGGTGAGATCAAGGGCAGGAAGAATGTTCTAGTGCCTTGGGCTCCTAGGGTCTGGCTGCCCACACAGCAACCCTTAAGGGCGGAGGCGGGCCCCTTACCTGGGGAGCCGGAGACAGAACCCAGGGCCTTCACCCTGAGGCCAGCGCTGGGGTGGGTGCATTCACACAGGAAAAGCCCAGCAGGTCCTAGCACCGGGCCTGCTTACCCCTCAGCCAAATCCCTGTGGTCCTCTCGGTCCTGGGCGCCCCTTCTCCACCTGGACCCCCAAGAATGAACGGGGTGCTGCAGTGCCAGCTGCAAAAATCTTACCACACATGAATACTGCCCAGGAGCGTGGGAACTGCACAGAAACCCTGGGCCCTCCTCCCCCAGCA